>NW_016821812.1:992467-1010231 GCF_001698545.2 Rhinopithecus bieti | reverse complement strand
AAAAAAAAAAAAAAAAAAAAAAAGTGCATGTCCACAGCTGAGTACCTCATTGTTTTTTACTGTCAAATCCAAGAAGTCTGACAGCCTTCCTTCAATTGTCTTGTCTCTTCCCCTTCGGTTCAAACTGGCAGTGTTTCTTTCTGTTCCTATAACTCCATGAGCATTTTATTAAATGATAGTCCAGCCACATTTTTGGTGTTCTCTTCAGAACATGCTTCCTCATTTTTCTTAGAATGGGTAGACTGAGAATTTTCCAACTCTTTAATTTTTGGTTCCCTCTTGCCTAAACATTCTTTTTCTAATTCACCCTTCTCCCCTTGCATTTTACTACATGCAGTGGGAGGAACAAAGCTGCTGCTTTCACGCTTTGCTCAGAAGTATCAGCAGCTAAATATCCAATTTCATTGTTTGCAAGTTCCACCTCTTGCAAAACAGCAGAACACAGTTTAGTCCAGTCTTTGCCACTTTATAACAAGGATCACTTTTCCTTCAGTTTCCAATACATGCTCCTCATTTCCACTGGAGACTTCACCAGAATGATCTTTAATGCCCATATTTCTGCCAACATTCTATTCATGGCAATCTAGACTTTTTCTAGCTTTCACCTCAAAACTCCTCTAACCTCCACCCATTACTCAGTTCCAAAGCTGTTTTCATATTTTTTAGGTATTTGTGACAGCAGCACCCCATTTCTCGTGCCAAAATGCGACTTATTCAGCTTGGGTTGCCATAACAAAACACCATCGACCGGATGGATTAACCAACGTACATTTATTTTCTCACAGTTCTGGATGCTGAAAGTCCGAGATTGGGGTGCTAGCATGGGTGGGCTCTGGTGAAGTCACCTTCCTGGCTTGCAGATGGCCACCTTCTTGCTGAGTCCTCACATGGGGTAGCGTGCACAAGAGAATTCTGGTCTCTCTTCCTCTTCTTATAACGTCAATCCTATCCAATTAGGACACCAACCCTATGACCTCTTAATTACCTCCTAAAACCCCTATTTCCAAATAGAGTCACACTGGGGGTTAGAGGTTTTTTCTTTTCTTTTCTTTTGAGACATGGTCTTGCCCTGTTGCCCAAACTGGAGTGCAGTGGCGCAATCTCAGCTCACTGCAACCTCTGCCTCCTGGGTTCAAGCGATTAGCCCTACCTGGCTAGTTTTTGTATTGTTGTAGAGATGGAGTTTCACCACATTGGCCAGGCTGGTCTTGAACTCCTGACCTCAAGTGATGCACCCACCTTGGCCTCCCAAAATGCTGGGATTACAGTGATGAGCCCCATGCCTGGCCCCACCTACTTTTAATTAATGCATTCCTGCTATATTTTAGGTACCATTTAAGTTTCCAGAACTCCAGAAATTTTTTCAGAGCATGGTTAGGTTACATGCATTTTAAAAATAAATAAAATTCCTCACACATTCCCTGGGAAGGACCAACAGTTTAAAAGTCCAAGAAGTATGATAAATTCACATATGAACCTGGCATGGGGCAAACAAACAGACAAACAAAAAATCTGTGTCTCTCTTTTTTTTAACTTTTATTTTAAGTTCAGGGGTATATGTAGGTTTGTTATATATGTAAACTTATGTCATGGGGAGTTGTTGTACAGATTATTTCATCACCCAGGTGTTAAGCCTAGTATTCATTAGTTATTTTTCTTGATTCTGTCCCTCTTCCCACCCTCTACCCTCCGGCAGGCCTCAGTGTGTGTTGTTCCCCTCTATGTGTCCATGTGTTCTCATCATTTAGCTCCCACTTATAAGTAAGAACATGAGGTATTTGGTTTTCTGTTCTTGTGTTAGTTTGCTGAGGATAATGGCCCACAGCTCTGTCCATGTCCCTGTAAAGGACATGATCTCATTCTTTTTTATGGCTGCATAGTATTCCATGGTATATATGTACCACAGTTTCTTTATCCAGTCTACCACTGGTGGGCATTTGGGTTGATTCTATGTCTTTGCTATTGTGAATAGTGCTGCAATGAACATACACGTGCATGTGTCTTTATGGTAGAATGATTTATAGTCCTTTGGGTCCTAATCCTTACAATAAACTTAAAAAATAGCTATTAAAATCCCCATTTCAGATGAGAAAACTGGAGGTCGTGGAGATTAAATAACATGTCCAACTCCTGGGTTGGTGGAGCTGGTGTTCAAATCCTGGTCCATCCAATGCTATAATAAAACCTACATCCTTTCTATCCTGTTCCCCTGCTGCTAAGGTGGAGGCTAAATATCTGGAAGTCGAGTCTTGGGGAGGGAGCAGGAAAAGCAGACTCCAGAGGTGAGACAGAGTCCTGAAATGAGGGAATTCAAGGCTCCCAGCTGCATCTGGGAACCCGTGGACATTGGGTTCAGCTGCTGGGGTGAGAGGCAGCTACAGGAGCCACTTGCACTTCCGGCAGGTATCTGGGCCTCAGCTGGCCAGGCCAGAATGTGGGACCAGGCTCCAGGCCAGACAAGAGCCAGTGTGAGAATCAGAAGCCCTATTTGGGTGCTGGGAAGAAAGAAAAAATGAAGCTTGGGAATCCCACAATGCCCTCAGATCAATCACCTGCACTTTGAGCGAATAAAAGCCAATAAAACAGATCTGGGGCTGACTTCGGGGATCACGGTCGGGTGTGGAGGAGCAGGGCAGTTCAGTTCAGCTCGGTAAGTACTGATGAAATGTGTGACGCGTAGAGGGTGCTGGAGAACAGAGAACCACCAGCCCAGGACCTGACCTTGGGAGACCCCCTATTCTGTGAGGGCCAATGAGTCTGAAAGGGGATCTCTTTAGGCCTGGAACCAAGGGTCCTGGTACAATTCATATTCACACATTTCTCTTCCAGGGCCATGTTCTGCAACGATTTAAAGGAAAAGTATGAGAAAAGGATCATTATTAAAGGGGTTGATGCTGAGACCATGCACACTCTCCTGGACTACACGTACACCAGCAAGGCGCTGATCACCAAGCAGAACGTCCAGCGGGTCCTGGAGGCTGCTAACCTCTTCCAGGTGTGTGAACAAACTGGCTCAGTGCTCTTCTCTGAAGCAGGTGAACGCAGTACTTCTCCAGAGGCCAGACCTGGTCTAGCTCCCAGGACTGTACCTGCAACATGGACACACACACACACACACACAAACATACACACACACACACACACACACCCCTGGCTGGGCTTGTGCTTACTTGAAAGTTAGAAGATGCTCTTTTGGATAATTTCTGAGAGGTGGTGAGATAGGGCATTGACTCCTCAATAAGATGAAGACGGGGGAGTTTTGTGCCTAGAACCTACGCATGGGTCCTGACTCCAAGAACAATGAGTACAACTTGCAGAAGCTTAATTGGAGCCAGTGGCTCTTCTGTGGTTTGGGGTTACTGATGTCTCCTGGTTTCATCGAGGGTGGTGTTTATGTTTCTGTTTTCTGTTCTCCTTTCAGTTTTGGGTGGCTTTTCAAAAGAGCTATAAAAACTTTTTAAATAGTAAAGACTACATTCTTTTGTAATGTATGTTTCAGATATTTTCCTACTAGTTACTTGACTCATCATTTTAAAATATAGCTTTTATAATGTACAAAAGTTTAAAACTAGTATTTAGTCATAGCTATTGGTCATTTCCTGGAAGACTTTTGTCTTTGATGTGCATTTTTAGCCTTTCCCTTGCTTGATCATATCCTTATTCAATTTCATTTAGTCTTGTTATGTTTACAACTTTAATATCCTTTTTTTTTTTTCCAGACAGAATCTCACTGTGACGCCCAGGCTGGAGTGCAATGGCGCCATCTTGGCCCCCTGCAACCTCCGCCTCCTGGGTTTAAGTGATTCTCCTGCCGTAGCCTCCCGAGTAGCTGGGACCACAGGTGCATGCCATCATGCCCAGATGATTTTTGTATTTTTAATAGAGACGGAGTTTCACCATATTGGCCAGGCTGATCTCAAACTCCTGACCTCAAGTGAGCTGTCTGCTTCGGCCTCCCAAAGTGCTAGGATTACAGGCATGAGCCATCGTGCCCGGCCAACTTTAATATACTTAGAATCACTTGGCATAAAGTATTTTTCTCCATTCCCCCCACCCCCTGCCTCATTTTTTATTTTCTCTCAAGTGATGAACTTCCATAGAGATGTTGGTTTTAATGAGAAAAGTGGGAGAGGACAGACATGGTGCAGAGACAGAGTGAGCTTTATTTGTTGCTGATTTCCCTATTCCGGTAAGCCCTTGCCTCAAAAAATCCCAAATATCTTTTACTTTCTAGGCAAAAATTAGTAAGTTCCTTTCTGAAGTGATTGTACTCAGTTTCCTTATGAGTGTCAAATTCTTTTTTTTTTTTTTTTTTTTTTTTTGAGACGGAAGTCTCGCTCTGTCGCCAGGCTGGGAGTGCCAGTTGGGGGCGATCTCAGCTCCACGCAACGGGCTCCGCCTCCCCGGGGTTTACGCCCCATTTCTCCTGCCCAGCCTCCGAGTAGGCGGGACTTACAAGCGCCCGCCCACCTCGCCCCGCGGGTTTTTTATATTTTTAGTAGAGACGGGGGTTTCCACCCATGTATGTTAGCCAGGATGGTCTTGATCTCCTGACCTTGTGATCCGCCCATCTCGGCCTCTCAAAGTGCTGGGATTACAGGCTTGAGCCACCGCGCCCAGCCATGAGTGTCAATTCTTACAAAAATAAGAGAAGATTGCTGTGGGCTTCCAAATATCTGTTTAACCCATTGATTTCTGTTGACTCTGGGTTACTTGCTATGAAGTCTCAGAGAAAACTGGGGTCATTTTCAGGTTTCAAGGCTTCATAAAGGACAGAAGTTTATAGGTTGTTGAAATAACTCTGTGGTTTGTAAAAATTATTCATTTATTTATTTATGATGGAGTTTCGCTCTTGTTGCCCAGGCTGGAGTCCAATGGCGCAATCTTGTCACACCACAACCTCTACCTCCTGGGTTCAAACAATTCTCCTGCCTCAGCCTCCCGAGTAGCTGGGATTACAGGCATGTGCCACCATGCCCAGCTAATTTTTTTTGTATTTTTAGTAGAGACGGGGTTTCACTATGTTGACCAGGCTGGTCTCGAACTCCCAACATCAGGTGATCCGCCTGACTCGGCCTCCCAAAGTGCTGGGATTACAGGTGTGAGCCACCACACCCGGCAAAAAATTATTTATTCTTTTGAATGGATAAAACATACTCCCATTCCAAATTCAGAAATCCGGAAGGGAAGCAATGACACTCTGCCTGTTTGCAGTGTCCTGCTGCTCTTCATATTCCATGCCTATAGCAGTCTATCTGTGCATAGCACTCCCACTCAGGCCTCCAGTTTTTCTAACACAACCTAGTGACACTACACATCCCATTTTGCCTCTTACTAGTTTTACTTCACACTGTATTTTGGGATTGCCACAGGTCTGTGTGTGGAAACTACCTTGTTCTTCCCAATGGCAGCATAATATGGTTGGGGTCACATTAGCTGTGACACATGTCCAGTTATTGGTAATGATCTCTTATAAGGCAGAGTGGCAGAGTGGAAAGAACACGGGCAGGCAGACCTGGGTTTAAGCCCTGGGTCAGTCACTTACTTGCTATGTGGCTATGGACCACTTACTTAAATTTTCTGAGATTCAGATTTTTCATTTGTAAAACTAGGCTGATAAACGTCCCACCTTCCAGGGAGCGTTATTATGAGATTAGATGAGATGATGTTTTTAAGGTACAGCATACTTCCAGGAATGGAATTTTCTTCCCATCAGTTGTGTGGTTTTTACTTTACTTTGGATAGTTTGTGCCTTGGATAAACGGGACTGACATTGAGCTATGAGAACATTTCCTTAAGGCATTCCTAAATATTTGCCCCCCACTGCCCCCTCCGTTACGATTGTAAGAGACCATGTTTAAAAGTGTTTTTGTTTTTTTTTTCCTTTTTGAGAGAGTCTTGCTATGTTGGCCAGGCTGGAGTGCAATGGCACAATCTCAGCTCACTGCAACCTCCCAGGTTCAAGCAATTCTCCTGCCTCAGCCTCCCGAGTAGCTGAGATTACAGGCATGTGTTACCGCTCCTGGCTAATTTTTGTATTTTTAGTAGAGATGGGGCTTCACCATGTTGGTCAGGCTGGTCTCGAACTCCTGACCTCATGATCCGCCCCTCTTGGCCTCCCAAAGTGCTGGGATTACAGGCGTAAGCCACCCTACCCGACCAAAAGTTTTTTTAATCATGTTCATAGGATACATGATTAGAAAGATGAAACAAATCGGTGCTTTATTTTAATTAACTCAGGGTTATAGGTAGAGAAAAGTGTGCCAGTGATGGCATTTTATCTGGTCCTTTTAGAACATCTGCAGAAGCCCGTACCGCTTCTGTAGGACTGAAATGAACAGGAATCAGATTATCCCGGTGCTCCCCGCCCCACCCAGTAATAAACGTTTCTTAATTTTCACACCATTGGTGTGACTCAGCTGCTCTCAGTGTCTTCCTGTTACCCACCAATTGCTTCTCTCCCAGAATTTCCTGGTCCATGAAGAGACAATCTGATGACCAAGCCAATCAGCTCTATCGCTGTTGGGAAGAGCTTTTCCTACCAGGCCAGGCAACGTCGTGAGCTTCTGGCCAGTTTACAGCGTAGGTGCCTTGGGTTTACAGACCAATCAGCAATGCCACGAAACAAGACAGTTTCTTTTAGGAGGAAACTTTGGGTGTGGCAGGTACTGATTGATCTGCCCACTAGAGGAACTTTGCAGTCATCTGGCCATAATGTATTGGCCAATCATGAGGAGAAACACATTTTCCTCAACTAGCTTTTGGAAAGGTAAAAGTAAGAGAAGCATCTAAGAGGAAAGGCCCAAGGGACCTGTTCCCACATTAGGTAGGATCTTTGAAATGAATGCCACCCAGCAGGGGCTCTAGAGAAGCCAAGGGCCTCCCTTTCCTTAACTGGACCATCAGGCTTCTGAGTCATAGGTAAGCAAGCCAGCCCCAAACTATGAACCTGGGACAACGACTGTAAGGACTTGGCAAAATTTTTCCGTCTTGAAGGAGAACGATTTCTCAATCAGGGCACTGCCATGTTTGTTTGAGAAGTTTGCCATGTTTGTTACTTTCATTTTTATTATTAAAAACTCATGAGGCTGGGCACAGTGGCTCACGCCTATAATCCCAGCACTTTGGGAGGCCGAGACTGGTGGATCACCTGATGTCAGGAGTTCCGGACCAGCCTGGCCAACATGATGAAACCCCGTCTCTACTAAACATACAAAAAATTAGCCAGGTGTGGTGGCAGGCGCCTGTAATCCCAGCTACTCAGGAGGCTGAGGCAGGAGAATCTCTTGAACCTGGAAGGGGGAGGTTGCAGTGAGCTGAAATCACGCCACTGCACTCCAGCCTGGGCAACAGAGTGAAACTCCATTCAAAACAAAACACCTCATGACATGTAACCAAATACTACCTGTACCCCCAAAAACTTATGAAAAAACCCACAACTCATGAAAGAGTAAGGGATTGGGAGTTTATCTGCAGGCAGCAAGAAGATGTGAGGTCAGGGAGACCATCCTCACCTTGCATTTGATCTGGGATGGAAGGATCCCTATGGTACATAACAGTTGGTTAGAAGCAGCAACTTACGAGAAGAAAACCAGGCTGAGTCCTGTGGCCAAAGTGAGGAAAAACGGGGGATGCTGGAGTGGGAGCTTGGTCATTTGGCCTGGGCCTAAGAAGAGCCCATGAGGGGCCCCCACAGTACCCTCTGGGGCGGAGACATGGTGGCAGTTAGAGAAGACTTTGGTGAAGGTCCCAGTGTTGCCCAGGCTGGAGTGCAGTGGCACCATCTCGGCTCGCTGCAACCTCTGCCTCCTGGGTTCCAGCAATTCTTCTGCCTCAGCCTCCTGAGTAGCTGGGAGTACAGGCATGTGCCACCACACCCAGCTAATTTTTGCATTTTTATTAGAGACAGGGTTTCACCATGTTGGCCAGGCTCGTCTCGAACTCCTGACCTCAGGTGATCCACCTGGCTTGGCCTCCCAAAATGCTGGGATTACAGACCTGAGCCACCGTGCCCAGCTGGTAGTGACTATTTTGCCTGAACTACATCATTTAAAGTCATGTAGGTCTGGCCAGGCACGGTGACTCATGCATGTAATCCCAGCATTTTGGGAGGCGGAAGCAGATCACCTGAGGTCAGGAGTTCGAGACCAGCCTGATTAACATGGTGAAACCCCTATCTCTGCTAAAAATACAAAAATTAGCCAGGTGTAGTGGCCGGCACCTGTAGTTCCAGCTACTTGGAAGGCTGAGGCAGGAGAATCGCTTGAACCTAGAAGGCGGAGGTTGCAGTGAGCTGAGATCGCACCATTGCACTCCAGCCTAGGTGACAGAGTGAGACTCCATCTCAAAAAAAAAAAAAAAAAAATTAAGGTAGGTCTTTTTACCCGCAATGTATAGATGAAGGGCATAAAATTCAGCAATGTTAAGGAAATGTTCAAGTCTTCACAGCTAATAAGAGGGGAGCCTGGATTTGACTCCTGTGGTCCTGTGTGTAGCCTGTGTGTTCTCCACTACACATGCTCTGTCCATGCCTCAGAGTGACGCCTGAAACAAGCCATCATCCTGAAGGCAGCTAGGGCCTCCAGGAAGGGTGTCCTCAGGCAGGACTGCCTAGTGCAATATTCTGAGAACCAGCAGTGCTCCATGAGAGTGTGTCGGGGACAAGATTGGCCCAGCACCCTTTGGGGAACCTTGGACGCTTGGGCCACCTGTCGGGGAAAGAAAGAGAGATCAGACTGTTACTGTGTCTGTGTAGAAAGAAGAAGACATAAGAAACTCCATTTTATTCTGTACTACAAAAAATTCTTCTGCCTTGAGATGCTATTAATCTGTAACCCTAGCCCCAAACCAGTGCTCGCAGAAACATGGGCTGTGTTGGCTCAAGGTTTAATGGATTTAGGGCTGTGCAGGATGTGCTTTGTTAAAAATGTGTTTGCAGGCAGTATGCTTGGTAAGTCATCGCTATTCTTCAGTCTCAAGAGTACCCAGGGACAAAATGCACTGCGGAAGCTCGCAGGGACCTCTGCTCAAGAAAGCCTGGGTATTGTCCAAGGTTTCTCCCCACTGAGACAGCCTGAGATATGGCCTCGTGGGAAGGGAAAGACCTGACCGTCCCTCAGCCAGACACTCATAAAGAGTCTGTGCTGAGGAGGATTAGTGAAGGAGGAAGACCTCTTTGCAGTTGAGGTAAGAGGAAGGCATCTGTCTCCTGCTCGTCCCTGGGAATGGAATGTCTCGGTGTAAAACCCAATCATACATTCTAATTACTAAGATAGGAGAAAACCGCCTTATAGCTGGAGGTGAGATACGCTGGCAACTATACTGCTCTTTACTACACTGAGATGCTTGTGTAAAGTCAAACATAAATCTGGCCTACGTACACATCAAGGCACAGCACCTTTCCTTAAACTTATTTATGACACAGAGACCTTTGCTCACATGTGTTCCTGCTGACCCTCTCCCCACCATTACCCTATAGTCCTGCCACATCCCCCTCGCCGAAATAGTAAAGATAGTGATCAATAAATACTAAGGAAACTCAGAGACCAGTGCTGGCGTGGGTCCTGCGTATGCTGAGCTCCCGTCACCTGGGCCCACTGTTCTCTCTCTATACTTTGTCTCTGTGTCTTATTTCTTTTCTCAGTCTCTCATCCCACCTGACGAGAAATACCCACAGGTGTGGAGGAGCTGGTTCCCTTCACCACCAAGTGTCTCCAGAATGAGTCTGCTGCTGGCTATTTAACATCTTTTGTCTTTATATTTCTCCGTGTTTGATCTCAATTGTTTATGCTTTTACTTTTAGGTATAACTTGCATTTAGTAAAATGTGCACTTCTTAAAGTGCTTCCAGTTTGACGAATTTTTACATGTGTATTTCACCATTCTACCATCAGTCAGATCAAGACTGACAACAGCCCTGGCATCGCAGAACTCTCCTTCGCAGCCTCCCTAGCCAGTCCTTTCCCGTGCTAACTACTGCTCTAACATCTCTTGCCGTGGGTTAGTTTTGCCTGCTTTTGAATTTCATATTGTTCTTTTTGAGTCTTAACTAATATAGAGGGTCTGAATCTTAGGCTACAAACTCAAGCGTGCCAAAAAGAATGTGATTTAACCTATTATTTTTCTGTTTTCTGGGTTTTTCTTTTTTTGATACAGGGCCTTGGTGTGTCACCTAGGCTGGAGTGTGGTGGCACAATCATAGCTCACTGCAGCCTTGAACTCCCAGGCTCAAGAGATCTTCCTACCTCAGCCTCCCAAGTAGCTGGGAATATAGCCATGCACCACTATGCCTGGCTAATTATTATTATTATTATTATTATTTAGAGACAAAATCTCGCTTTGTTGCCCAGGCTGGTCTCAAACTCCTTGCCTCAAACAATCCTCCTGTCTCACTCTCCCAAAGTGCTGGAATTACAGGCATGAGCCACTGTGGTCGTCCAAACCTGTTATTTTTCTATCATTGAACTTAATTTCTATCCTGAGCTCTCATTCTACCAGTGGCAGAAATCATAGTTAATGACACAGGAAAGTTTAATCAATTCAGGATTCGGGTTGCTTACATAGTTCCAGGGGACATTTATACAGTGCCGGGCATTGAAAAAAGAGGCATCTGTCCTGAGCTTACCATGGTCATTTGCATTATTGGTCCATGTGGCACCCACTGGAGCACCTGTGTTCCCATCAGTCTCTCTCTGAGTTTTCATTCCTTTCTTACTGACATCAACAAGTCCCCAGTCCTACCTGATTCTGGTCATCGGTCCTTGCAGGCCACTTAGCATTCTCTCTGTCCTGTTTGCAAAGCCTCTTCAGGTCTGCCAATCCTCTCAGCTACATCTGTGCCCCTCTCAAGACACAGGACACTTTCATTCGCTCTCCTTTACAAATCCAGAGCTATAGGGGATGTGGAGCAACTACCATAGGGCCCCTTTGTCTGGAAACAACACACTCTCATCTCATCTGTTACCACTATACTGGACTGCTGCTTTTCTTTCTTTCTTTCTTTCTCTTTTTTTTTATTATACTTTATGTTTTAGGGTACATGTGCACAACGTGCAGGTTTGTTACACATGTATACATGTGCCATGTTGGTTTGCTACACCCATTAACTTGTCATTTACATTAGGTATATTTCCTAATGCTATCCCTCCCCTCTCCCCCCCACCCCACAATAGACCCCAGTGTGTGATGTTCCCCTTCCTGTGTCCAAGTGATCTCATTGTTCGATTCCCACCTATGAGTGAGAACATGCGGTATTTGGTTTTCTGTTCTTGCGATAGTTTGCTGAGAATGATGGTTTCCAGCTGCATCCATGTCCCTGCAAAGGACACGAACTCATCCTTTTTTATGGCTGCATAGTATTCCATGGTGTATATGCTGCTTTTCTGCTTTCAACTCGGCCATCAAGGCACGCGTTCTTTTGTTCTCAGATTCACAACCTATAAGGGACTTTTAGCATCCCCCTCACTCTGGAGATTTGGCCTGGGATGGGAAGTGAGGCATCATCTCGGGAACCCACCCCTGCTTCTCATTCTTTTGTTAGACAGTCTCTTTCTTGTATCTGTTCCTTGCCTGGGAATCTTTATTGCCTCCGGGGTGGGAAAAGCTGACTCTTGCTTTGTCATCCATTCTTCTGCATCTCCTGTTTTGGTCTAAACTTGGTTGGTGCTCAGACTCTTTAGCCCTCTGGCTTTTGAGGCTGGAAGGGCTAGATTCTTACCACTAACTGGTATTTCTTTCAAAACCACTTCTCTAGTTTAAGTTCTGAAAGTCTATTTAGAAACTCAAAAGCCAAGAATTATCTTCTTTTGCCTGCTCTATCACCCCTTCCCTAAGTAAGCCTGTGTTCTGTTGCTGCCTATAGGTTGTAAAATACAGGAAGTTGGGTGTGGGGTTTTAATTGTAATGAAAATCCATATTGCTACCAGATTCTGACTGGAAGTACTCCCTACCTACCACAAATTACTAAGCATGTTCTAAGTGCAAGCTGTTTTGTGAGAAGCTGTTAGGAGAAAATAAAGATTAAAAATGTGGAGTACAGGTCACATTTATGTAGCAATTTTGTCCCCTACATATCCCATTTGATGTTGACAATGACTTTGTGGGCGAGCAGGCCAGGTAGAACCCTCACAATGAGCCTGCAAGGTGGGTTTTATGTTCTCAGCACTTTCCAGATGAGAAAACTGGCTGAGAGAGAGAGAGAGAGAGAGAGAGAGAGAGAGAGAGAGAGAGTTCAGCTCATCAAGAGGTGGAGCTATGGGTGGAGTTTTCAAGTAAACCCAGAACTTCCGACTCCATATATCCACTTCCCTCCACTATCCCTGAAAGATTCTCAATAAGCCTTTAGGCCATTGGAGAAAACAAGTAGAACCCAAGGCAGAAAGGAGCGGACATTGAATTGGACTTCATAGGATGGGTGCCAGTAGGATTGGGAGAAAAGTATTCCAGGCAGAAAGAACCTGAAAGTAGACTTGTTTCAGCCTTCCCTACCCACCACCCCACCTATTGCAGCTGCCTGCGTTCATGGGGCTGCTTCTCTGCACTTGGCTTCTGCTTCCATTCCTGCTGCTGTGCCCTACACACACGCGCGCGCGCGCGCACACACACACCACACCACACCACACCACACCCTGAGAGCATCAACCATGTCCCAGATGCAATCATTCTACTTCATCTTTACAACAGTGTCTCTCCCTGGTCCTTTCCTTGTCCCTGGGCTGCATCACTGAGCCCCAGCCATGCCACTTGCCCCTTGAATACGTGGGTCCCATGTATTGCCTGTTGTGCCCTGCTAGCCTGCTGGGGCCACCACCGTCTTCTCTGGAAACTCAGGGGCTGTTTGCTGCTTGAATCTTGACTAAGCTTGCCACACTGATGGTCTTTTCCCCAGTCCATTTCCACAGTTGCCTCAGTCCTCCCACATCTGCCCCGCCTTAGTGAGTAGGTCTTTTGCAGGTCTTAGTTCCTTCCTTTTCTGCCCACTCCATGAGGCTTCCAGGAACCAGCAGATTGCTCAGCCAAGTCTAGAGCAAGGACTGAAAGGAGGGGCAAAGGGAGCAGAGGATGTCCCTCCTGGGGGGCTGTGAGGCATACTGCCACGGGATTGGAGCTGGAGCATCGCCCGGGAGAGGGGAAGAGAGGTAAGGATGGAAGTTTAGAATCAATGGTAATTCACAAATTTTTAGCATGAAGACCCCTTTTAAACACCAATACAGACCTCACTGGAGAGGAGCTTTGCTTTTAGTATCTATTGCTGGAGAAGAAAAGTTTTGACAAAAAATTTACAATTGTCTGGGCACAGTGGCTCACACCTATAATCCCAGCACTTTGGGAGGCCAAGGGAGGCAGATCACTTGAAGTTGGGAGTTCAAGACCAGTCTGGTCAACATAGCAAAACACTGTGTCTACTAAAAATATTATATAAAAATTAGCTGGGCGTGGTGGTGCGAGCCTGTAATCCCAGCTATTCGGGAGGCTGAGGAACGAGAATCACTTGAACCCAGGAAGTGAAGGTTGCAGTGAGTTGAGATTGCACCATGCACTCCAGCCTGGTTGACAGTGTGAGACTCTGTCTCAAAAAACAACAACAAAAATTACAATGAATTCAGAAATACTTTGAAATAAATTTAAAGTTTATTAATCTTATCACACCTTCACACATGCTGACTTGTCGGAGCTGAAGGTAAGAATATCAATGTCTTTATAGAATAACTCCAAGGCCATTTGGACACCATGGTCAATGGAATTGCTGATGTGGACTAAAATAGGACTTCAGTGATTCTGAAGTGGATTTGAAGGCACCCTGAGGGAGACGTGGAGTCACGTGGGTCCCCTAGGACCTCAGATTTTGAAGACCATCAAGGAGAAGCAGAGGTGGGCAGTGGAGATGAGGAACAGTCAGTGCATTCTCTTGGAGGCAGACACAGACACTTCTCATGGGAACTGCAGCCATGTCTCAAGTGGTTTCTTTGATTGTATTTTTAGCCTCCCTGTTTGAGAGTCAGGTGACTGGCTGCAACCTTTTGCTCACATGTCCCCCCCAAACAGGAAGTTGGCTGTCTTTTGCCATTATCTGTCATCTCTCAGCTCTAACAAACAAGTTCATGTGTCATCAGGACAGGCTGAGGCAGAAAATTTACCCTGAAGTCTTGAATAATCTTGAATGTGAAGAAGCAGAAGCACATTTAAAAGAAACCCATTTCTGGTTCCCATGATTGCCTTGCACATCATCAGTTTCCCAACCATTGGTTGGGATCACGTGATGCTGCCCTACACCCCCCTCACACCCAAAAGTGTTTATTGAAGTATATTTTGGAAGAACTTAGGCAACTTGGAGATTCCCCACCTGCCGCTGTCCTCATAAAGCCTCTTCAGACTCTCCTTGCATTTTGTTAGCTCAACAATGCAACAAGCTACAAAGGCAGCCCAATGCTGCCTGGAGCATCACCTGTACCGCCTCCTAGCGGTGTGAACTTGCATAGCTCTTTGAATTCTCTATTTGCTCCTCTATGCAAATGCTAATTATAACACCTTCCCTTTTTTTTACCTGTTAGATACAATACACTTGTTAAAAAATAAAATTTATTTGTTAAGTGAAATAATGACTGGGAACATGTCTAGCTCAGATCTGGGTGCATAGTAAGTGATAAATATGTCCTTCCTCTGTTGCTCTTTCTCTTCTTTTTTCCAGACTTTGTGGTAGATGCTGCTAGGAATAAATACCCAAGTATGACCTAGAAGCTGCTTTGAGATGCTTGTCTCAACTGACCCTAGTACTCTTTGTGCTCCACAAAAGGGGCAAGCGAGGTGCCCAGTGGAGCACAGAGGAGGGAGGGATTCCATGTTGGGGAATAGGAGACGCCATCAAGGAAGAAGTAGCTTTTAAGAATGAACTTCATGCATAGGTAGGATTTCTCTACAAATTCTTCTTTTCCTTTTTATTTTATTTTAGTTTTTTAGAGACAGAGTCTTGCTCCATTACCCAGGCTAGAGTACAGTGGTGTGATCATGGCTCACTGCAACCTTGAACTCCCAGGCTCAAGTGATCCTCCCTCCTCAGCTTCCCAAGTAGCTGGGACTATAAGCATGGGACACCACACCAGGCTAATTTTTACATTTTTTGTAAAGACGAGGTCTCATGATGTTGCTCAGGCTGGTCTTGAAATCCTGGGCTCAATCGATTCTCCTACCTTGGCCTTCCAAAGTACTATGATTACAGGCTTAAGCCATTGTGCCCAGCCCTTAAGCCAGTATTGACCCAGAATTTTAAATGACCAGAGGTGGGGTTCCAAGCACAGTCTAGTCAGGACTCTGGCTCTCTTCCTCTCTGGCTCTTTTGACTTGGCTCTCCCTCTTGTGTTGGTTTTGTCCTCAGGTGGATGGATACCAGGGAGTAACTCACCTGTCCCCTGCCAACTAAGTTCCCAGAAAAATGCCACATGTGCAAATGTTCACATACTATTGTAGGGGTTCACAGACTTTCTGGATCCATCCATTGATCCCAGATGTAATAACTCTGAATCAAGCAAATAGACCTAGCCGGGTGCTGTGGCTCATGCCCATAATCCCAGCACTTTGGGAGGCCAAGGCGAGCAGATCACCTGAGGTCAGGAGTTCAAGACCAGAATGGCCAACATGGTGAAACCCCATCTCTATTAAAATACAAAAAAATTAGCCGGGTGTGGTGGTGTGCCCCTGTAGTCCCAGCTGCTTGGGAGGCTGAGGCAGGAGAATCTCTTGAACCCGGGAGGCAGAGGTTGCAATGAGCCGAGATCGTGCCACTGTACTCTAACCTAGGCAATAAGAGCGAGACTCCATCTCAAAATAAATAAATAAATAAATAAATAAATAAATAAATAAATTAAATTTAATTAAAAGACAAAGAAAACAGCCCTGTGTGGATAGTCATGGCTGTAATATTCATGTCTTCCTCTTTATTGAGGTAAACTTTCAGGGGGATTTCTCTGTTGAAAATGGGGTGAGCTCTCCTGAGTCTTTCCTTAACAAGTTGGGCTTTGGAGTCGGACTTGTCTGGGTGAGGTGCATAGGATCATAACAGAAGGTGATGATGGGGAAAGGCAGCTCAGGCCGAGGGATGGCAGGAGCATGGAAAGGCACTGCCACAGAGAGGCTTCAGGACTACTTGGAGAAGTGAGGAGATGGATGCGGTTGTGGCTGGGGTTCTGTCAGGGAGGGTCCTGGTGATGACTGTCAGCCAGATTGTGGAAGATTAAAGGGGTGGAAGTAGGACTGTCCTTGGTTTCAGGCAGTGGAGTCCCTGGACTCTGGTCCATAGCATTTATCTCAAATGTCCTTTCACACTCCGTGTTGTATTATTTGGTTAGCGTCTGCCGCTTCCACTGGTCTGTTGGCTTCAAGAGGCACTTTGTCTCTGCTCACCGCTGTACACCCAGCACTAGTTGGGAGCCTCCTACATAATATTAATAGATGCTCACAGCCATAAAAAAGGATGAGTTCATGTCCTTTGCAGGCACATGGATGAAGCTGGAAGCCATCATTCTCAACAAACTAATACAGGAACAGAAAAGCAAACACCGCATGTTCTCACTCATAAGTGGGAGTTGAACAATGAGACACATGGACACAGGAGGGGAACATCACACACCAGGGCCTGTCGGGTGGTGGGGGGCGAGGGGAGAAAGAGTATTAGGACAAATACCTAACGTGTGCGGGGCTTAAAACCTAGATGACGGGTTGATGGGTGTAGCGAACCATGGCACACGTATACCTGTGTAACAAACCTGCACGTTCTGCACGTGTGTCCCAGAACTTAAAGTAAAATAAAAAAAAAAAAAATACATGCTCAATTCACATTCGGTCCATACACAGGTAGCTGGATGGATGAATTGCCAAGTGGAGTGAAGAGAGACAAGTTTAGATCAATGTTTCTTCTAACAAGTGTGAGCTTCAGTACTTGATTTGATTCTCCTCTGCGGTTTCCTTCTTTGCTCATCAACAGCCATTAAAGCAGGAACAGGAATTGACATCTTGTTGGCTAGTCCTTCCTGTGTCGGGGCAGATCAGGTCATCTGAGCTTCCCAGTGACGTGTGCAAATGACATTTGGCATCTACCAAGCCTCTGTCCCCAACATACGTTATGTGACCTGGAGCAGCTTGAAATAGTATAAAAAACATGCATTTTTGGAATCAGAGATGACTGGTTCAAACTTTGCTTCTATCTTTCATTAACTGTAAGTCTCTGAGGAAATTTCTTCTCCGAATCTGGTTTCCTCAGAGATGATAATAAATACCTCCTTCATGGCGTTGTGGTAGGGATCGAGTAACTCTTATAGTTAGTATGTAGAGTCTGGCCTGTAGTAAGCGCTCTTTTAGTGTTTGCCTTTTATTTTCTCATTGTGTCCTTTAAAAATCACAATAATGTGTTTATTTTACATATTTTTTCCTGAGTTTATAATGTTCATGCTCAGTATAGTAAAGTTGTCATACAACAAACTCTAAAAACATTAATAATTTTATCTATAACCATTGCTAACATTTTGTATGTTACCTTCTAGTATTTTCTCTATGAATGAGAAAGTTGGTCTATTTTAAGTAGATATTTCCTACAGACAATTGGAGATGGTAGGAAGGGGTGAAGAGTGTAAAATAATTCTCCCTTTCTTCCCTGAAATTGGATGGGAATTAGTGTGAGCCACTGTGCCTGGCCTCTGTGACTTTATTATATAAATAAAAAATATATTATATTAGATATAAATATAAAATATATTATATAATATATAATACAATAT
>NW_016821812.1:987950-992361 GCF_001698545.2 Rhinopithecus bieti | reverse complement strand
TATAAAATAAAGTCACAGAGGCCAGGCACAGTGGCTCTCACTGTGAGCCACACTGTATATATGTATATTTATGAAAATAGGATCATAGGCCCGGTGTGGTGGCTCAGGACTCTAATCCCAGCACTTTGGGAGGCCAAGGTGGGTGGATCACCTGAGGTCGGGAGTTCGAGACCAGCCTGATCAACATGGAGAAACCTCATCTCTATCAAAAATAGAAAATTAGCCGGGTGTGGTGGCACATGCCTGTAATCCCAGCTACTCAGGATGCCGAGGCAGGAGAATCTCTTGAACCCGGGAGGCAGAGGTTGCAGTGAGCCGAGATCGCACCATTGCACTCCAGTCTGGACAACAAAAGCAAAATTCTGTCTCAAAAAAAAAATAATAATAATGTACATAATATGATTTGTGATGTGCTTTTCTCATTTTGCCTGCAAATATTTCAGTTATGTCTGAAAGATAAGGATTCTTCTTAAACATAAACATGAAACCATTATTGCACCTAAAATGAATAATAATTGTTTCATTATCACCAACAGAGACAACTACTGTTCAGGTCTTATGTGACTTCCTAGAGATAGTCTAAGTACCTAGAAGTAGCCCCTCACTCAAATGCTGGCATGGTGAATGCGATATTTTGCACTGGGGGCTACCATTTAAGTGAGTCTCCTTTCAGCTCTCATAGATGTCTCTGTGAACAGGGCCAGATAGGGTTCTGGTGTCCAGTTCTGAGGGCTCACGAGGCTTGGTCTTTGTTGCATATTTTTAGTCCTTGAAGTGAAAATCTGCCAACAACTAAACAGGTGTTAGCAGCCTCATTCTCAACTGTTTCCATGGGTGCTCATGCAAAGAGCAGAGCTGCCGGCAGTTGAGACCAGCAGACATGGGGTTCTCAGGCAGAATTCAGGCCTTCTCCAACTTTGCATTGTGTAGGGAAAAGAGAGATCAGACTGTTACTGTGGCTATGTAGAAAGGGAAGACATAAGAAATGCCATTTTGACCTGTACCTTGAACAATTGCTTTGCCCTGAGATGCTGTTAATCTGTAACTTTGCCCCAACCTCTTTGCCCCAACCTTGAGCTCATAAAAACATGTGTTATGTGGAATCAAGGTTTAAGGGATCTAGGGCTGTGCAGGATGTGCCTTGTTAACAAAATGTTTTAAGCAGTATGCTTGGTGAAAGTCATCGCCGTTCTCTAGTCTCGATAAACCAGAGGCACAATGCACTGCAGAAAGCCGCAGGGACCTCTGCCCTGGAAAGCCGGATATTGTCCAAGGTTTCTCCCCATGTGATAGTCTGAAATATGGCTTCATGAGATGAGAAAGACCTGACCATCCCCCAGCCCGACACCCGTGAAGGGTCTGTGCTGAGGAGGATTAGTAAAAGAGGAAGGCCTCTTGCAGTTGAGATAGAGGAAGGCCACTGTCTCCTGCCTGCCCCTGGGAACTGAATGTCTTGGTGTAAAACTCGATTGTACATTTGTTCAATTCTGAGACAGGAGAAAAACCACCCTATGGCGGGAGGCGAGACATGTTGGCAGCAATGCTGCTTTGTTATTCTTTACTCCACTGAGATGTTTGGGCAGAAAGAAACATAAATCTGGCCTACGTGCACATCCAGGCATAGTACCTCCCCTTGAACTTAATTATGACACAGATTCTATTGCTCACATGTTTTCTTGCTGACCTCCCCACTATCACCCTGCTCTCCTGCCACATTCCCCTTGCTGACATAGTGAAAATAATAATCAATAAAAACTGAGGGAACTCAGAGACCGATGCCGGTGCAGGTCCTTGGTATGCTGAGTGCCAGTCTCCTGGGCCCACTGTTGTTTCTCCATACTTTGTCTCTGTGTCTTATTTCTTTTCTTAGTCTCTCGTCCCACCTGACAAGATATACCCACAGGTGTGGAGTCACTGGTCCCTTCAACATTGACCCTTGAAGAAATGCTTTCTTTCTTTATTTATTTTGAGATGGAGTTTCGCTCTTGTTGCCCGGGCTGGAGTGCAATGGCATGATACCAGCTCACCGCAACCTTTGCCTCCCAGGTTCAAGTGATTCTCCTGCCTCAACCTCCTGAGTAGCTGGGATTACAGGCATGCACCACCACACTTGGCTAATTTTGTGTTTTTAGTAGAGATGGGGTTTCTCCATGTTGGTCAGGCTGGTCTCAAACTCCCAATCTCAGATGATGTGCGTGCCTCGGCCTCCCAAAGTGCTGGGATTACAGGCATGAGCCACTGCACCCAGCCTAAAAAAATGCTTTTTAAACGGACAATCCTATATGATCTGACACAGAAAGGTAATATTTTGCAATAGAGGTTGATCCAAAAAGTCAGGGATGTGTTCCCTGGAATGCTCTGGAGTAAAGTCCAGAGCCTAGGTCACCTTGGTCCACTCTTAGAACCAGTCCTACCCCACCATCAGCCTTCAGGCCCCATAGCCCCGCTCCCCCCAGCTCCTGCCATCCCTCCCCAGTCAGATCTGTCCCATCCCTACTATCACCAGGACCTGCCTTCAGAAGGCCTTTCCCACCAGCTCCTGCCCCCTCAGCCTCTCCTTTCCTCTCCTTCGATTAATTGATCAACCCATGTGCACCGAGAACTTGACCCTATAAGGAGTCCAGTAGACGGGGAAGGGAGCTAGGAGGTTGAACTTGTTCAAAGCTAAGCTCCAGAGAACAACAAATAAGAATGAACCAATGCACTTGAGACATGTCATCTGTAAAATGGATATTACAAAATATAATGGATTTAACAGTGCTTTGTCATCTGCAAAGTGCCCTACAAGCATAAGGGACTTGAATTTTTACGAGGACAGTGTTAACTTAAAAGTGGGACCTGAGAGCTGATCAATAATTTTACAAATTAATTTTTAATGACAAAAGTGGTACGTATTCATTTTAAAGGATATATAAATACATGAATAAACAAAAACAGAAAAATTCTCATAGTCTTATTAGAGTGTCATATCTTCTATTATTTATATAGTATATTCTATACTATATATTATCTAATATAGTATATATAGAATATACTATATTATTTATATAGTATATTCCCATGAGACTTGTTTCTGTGGGAGAACTATGGTCCCCTTGATGACAAATTTTGGCATGTGACTTACTCTGGACGGGTTTGCGTAATTGAATATAGCATGCACCCCCTCTGAGCAGAAGCTTTCAAAACCTCTGTGTGGTTCTGCCATCTTTTTTCCCCTTCTGTGATGGGACCAGAATATCTCAGGTAAGGGCTTTCCATCTTCCTGGCCCCTGGAATGAAGAGCCCTGTGAAGAACATGTAGGGTGGGTGAGAGAGAAACATTTATTGCTGTAAGCCCCTGAGACGTGGGGGTTGTTTGCTATTGCAGCATAATTTGCCTTAAGATACCTGATAACCCAAAGAGATAACAACCATTAATATTTTGACCTACATGCTTTCATCTTTTTTCTGTGACTTTATTCTGTGTATGTTTTCTTTATAAAAATAAGGTAATAATGTACACATGATTTGTGACATGCTTTTCTCATTTTATCTGCAAAGATTTCAGTTTTATCTCTAAAAAATAAGGATTCTTCTTAAACATAAACAGGAAACCATTATTGCACCTAAAATGAATAATAATTGTTTCATTATCAACAAATATTCGTCATTGTAACCATTTCTCCAACTTTAAAAAATATATATTGTTTAAATCAGGAATCCAAATAAGATCTATACTTTGCAGTTGGTTGATGTGTCTTAAATCTCTGTTTATCTTTAGATTCTCCCTCTCCTTCTCTCTCTCTTTTATCCCCTTGTAATGTATTTGTTGAAAAAACTGGACAAGTTGTTCTGTAGAGTTTTCCACAGTCTGGATTTTGCTGATCATGTTCCCATGGCATCTCTAGCAGGTTCCTCTTTCCCCTGTATTTCCCGTAAATTGCTGATTAAATGTAGAGGCTTAATCAGATCCAATAAACAGATTTTAGAGCTCAATACATTATAAACATTTTCCATTTCATTTAATATTCTTCTACAACATGTGTTTTAAGTATTTTAAGTATCTATAGAGCTGTCAACTGTATGAATGTATGATATGTATTTTAGCTAGTCCTGTAAGTATCTCATTGCTTTAAGTTGACTGTATGAATGTATGATACGTATTTAGCTAGTCCCATAACTATCTCATTGCTCTAAGTCGACTGTATGGTTGTATGATATGTATTTAGCTAGTCCCATAAGTATCTCATTGCTCTAAGTTGACTGTATGATTGTGTTATATATATTTAACTAGTCCTGTAAGTATCTCATTGCTTTAAGTCGACTGTATGAATGGATGAGCTTTAAGTCGACTCTATGAATGTATGATATGTATTTAGCTAGTCCTGTAAGTATCTCATTGCTCTAAGTCGACTGTATGAATGTATTATAC
>NW_016821812.1:970514-984797 GCF_001698545.2 Rhinopithecus bieti | reverse complement strand
TGATATGTATTTAGCTAGTCCTGTAAGTATCTCATTGCTCTAAGTCGACTGTATGAATGTATTATACGTATTTAGCTAGTCCCATAACTATCTCATTGCTTTAAGTCGACTGTATGAATGTGTGATATGTATTTAGCTAGTCCTGTAAGTATCTCATTGCTTTAAGTCGACTGTATGAATGTATTATACATATTTAGCTAGTCCCGTAAGTATCTCATTGCTCTAAGTCGACTGTATGATTGTGTTATATGTATTTAGCTAGTCCCGTAAGTATCTCATTGCTCTAAGTCGACTGTATGATTATATTATATGTATTTGGCTAGTCCTGTACTGTTGGATATTTAGGTTGTTTCCAATTTTTGGCTACTACACACAACTCACTGATAAACCTCCTTGTGGACTCACCATTTTCTGGCCTCCTTTCTGCCCTTTCTATTCCATCAGTTCCTGCGGATGGTGGATGCCTGTGCCAGCTTCCTCACTGAAGCCCTGAACCCAGAAAACTGTGTTGGAATACTGAGACTGGCCGACACACACTCGCTGGACAGTCTAAAGAAGCAGGTTCAGAGTTACATCATTCAAAACTTTGTGCAGATTCTGAACTCTGAGGAGTTCCTTGACCTGCCTGTGGACACTCTGCACCACATCTTGAAGAGTGATGACCTTTACGTGACCGAGGAGGCTCAGGTGTTTGAGACCGTGATGAGCTGGGTCCGGCACAAGCCATCAGAACGACTCTGCTTACTCCCCTATGTCCTCGAGAACGTGCGCTTACCGCTTCTGGACCCGTGGTACTTTGTGGAGACGGTGGAAGCAGATCCTCTCATCAGGCAGTGCCCAGAGGTCTTCCTGTTGCTCCAGGAAGCCAGGATGTACCACCTTTCTGGCAATGAGGTGAGTAGAAGATAAGAGGTGCTATATTTAACCAGTGAAGTAGGGAGTTAGCTAGGGACTTGCAGAGATGCAAGTGAAGCGGATTCAAAAATGCCTGGGCGACAGAGCGACACTCTGTCTCGAAAAAATTAAAATGCTGAGGGCATTAAGGAGAAAACACTGCCTGTTCATTGCTGGGTCGGGCAGTTTCAGAAGCCCTGATTCCCGATCTATGAAGCTGATGCCATGTGTTCAGACAGTTACTGAGTGCATTGGGTGACATGTAGAAATCACCCAGCACCACACCTGGCCCATGCCTCCTCTTCCCAGTTATGGAAGGGTGGCAGGTTGGGGGACACACTGTACACAGAAACAAGAACGTGCCCTGGGCTGGGCGCGGGGGGTCACGCCTGTAATCCCAGTACTTTGGAAGGCCAAGGCGGGCGGATCACGAGGGCAAGAGATTCAGACCATCCTGGCCAACATGGTGAAACCCCGTCTCTACTAAAAATACAAAAAATTAGCTGGGCATGGTGGCGCAGGCCTGTAGCCCCAGCTACTCAGGAGGCTGAGGCAGGAAGATCGCTTGAACTTGGGAGGCAAAGGTTGCAGTGAGCCGAGATCAGGCCACTACACTCCAGCCTGGGCGACAGAGGGAGACTCTGTCTCAAAAAACAAAACAAAACAAAACAAAAAACAAGAACGTGCCCCGTCTAGTCACTATTCCATGGGGGTGCTGCTCTTCCTTGCCCACTCTGGTGAAACGTTGCGTCTCTTGGATATACTCTGACATCACTTTGATTTAGACTCTCACCATCTGAATTTCTGGAAATTTCTCAAAACTCATCTCCCTGCTCCATGTCTGGCCTCCCTCCAATTTATTTACCAGCTGAGAGATGTGAAACTCAAGTCTGATCCTCTTGCTCTTGGGCTTGCCTTCTCCATTGGCTCCCCATCACTTTCAGAATAAAGCCCATACTTCCTGCCTACATTTCCAGAGCCTGGTCTTGCATCATTAACCTCCTGCCTGCTTCTCTAGTGTCCTCTCCAACCTCCTGCTTCTGCTGTAGTCCTAATGCACAGCTTGTGGTTCCCCAAAGTGGATGTGCTTTTTCTGCCTCCAGATCAATATGAATGTTGTTCAAGTGCTTTTCTCTTCTTCTTCATCTAGCTGACTTCTACTCCTGCTTCAAAACTCAATCCAAGCATCACTTTCTCCACAGACTTCTCCTTTTATTTGTTTATTTATTTATTTATGTATTTATTTATTTATTTATTTATTTTTGAGATGAGGTCTTGCCCTGTTGCCCAGGCTGGAGTACAGTGGTACAATTGTAGCTCACGGCAGCCTCGACCTCCCAGGCTCAAGTGATCCTCCCACCTCAGCCATCCAAGTAGCTGGGACTACAGGCATGTGCTACCACACTCGGCTAATTTTAAATTTTTTTGTAGGGACAAGATCTCACTATGTTGCCCAGGCTGGTCTTGAACTCCTGAGCTTAAGTGATCTTCCCATCTCAGCCTCCCAAAGTGCTAGGGTTACAAGTGTGAGCCACCACACCCAGCCACTGTCCATGTTCTCATAGCACTTGGTGCATTGCTCCATCACAGCACCAATTGCTGCATGGAAACGAATTTATCACCTGTAAATATCTCTAGACTGGGAGCTTATAATAGTAGGAAATGTGTCTTATTGCACTTTTCATCTCTAGATCTTAGAAGAGAGTCCTAAGACTACTATATAGTGAATGAGTAATTAGTAAATGCTTGTTGAATGATTAAATTGGTACTATGAATGGTGAATAAACATATTATTTGGATCTACCTGGTTCTCCTTAACAATTCCTGAAGAAGATTTTTCTTTAGAACTTTATAAAGACAAGAATAAATTTAGTGGAGAGGAAGTAATGATATAGGGACAGTTTGTTAACAGTTTGTACACATGAAGATCCATACTTATATCTCACTATGCAATGGTTCTGGGATTAGCTACCAAGCTTTCTTCATTAGGCTATTGGTAGAAGCCTTAGCCAAACATGGCCCAGGAATTGTCTGAGGTTCTTTTGGAGTTTCTCCCTCTTTCTGTGTTCTTTTCTAGTTTTTTTTTTTTTTTTTTTTTTTTTTTTTTTTTTTTTTTTTTTTTTGTGGTCCTTAGATCCACTGTTCATTCATTCACTCTGCAAGCATACTCTTCAATGTTTAGTAGAATTTACCAGAGCCCGGTGTTTTCTTTGTGGAAAGTTTTTAAACTATAATGTATATGTTTTTAATAGATATAGGACTATTTAGGATCTCTGTGTCTTCTAGAATGAACTTTGATAGTTTGTGCCTCAAAGAATTTTTTCATTTAATATAAGTTGCTGAATGTATTGACATAAAGTTGTTCAGAACATTCCTTTATTATCTTGTTAATACCTGCAGAATCTATAGTGTTGTCACATCTCTCATTTCAGATATTGGTAATTTGTGTCGGCCCTTTTTTTTTTCTGATCAATCTGGTTAGAGGCTTACCAATTTTATTGATTTTTCTCAAATGACTAATGTCTAGTTTCATTTGATTTTCTCTATTGTTTTTCTCTTTTCTGTTTCACTTATTTCCACTCTGATCATTATTTTCTTTCTTTCTGCTTAGTTTGGGTTTAATTTACACTTATTTCTCTAGTTTCTTAAGGTGGAAGTGGAGATCACTGATTTGAGACTTTCTTTCTTTCTAATATTGGCTTTCATGCTATAAATTTCCCCCTTAAAACTATGTAAACAGCATCCCATGTGTTTAAGCATGCTATGCCTTCATTTTTTGCAAATAAATCCTGAACACCAACTCTATGCCAGATATGGCACCAGATTCTGCAAAACAGTCTGTGTCTTACCCAGGTACTGCTAAACAGTCTGTGTGTCAGAGAAGATGGGACATTTAACAAATGAAGGGTGATGAGTGGATTGATGGGGGAAGCCTAGGAAACCACATAGGTCTTACTCTATGCTGGATGTCTAGCAGACAGCCTGCATATAATTGCAGACAGGTCTCAGTCTCTGCAACTGCCCTCAGTTCAGCATTTATTCAGTGTCTCCCCTGGAATACTACACAGCCGTAAAAAAGAATGCAATCATGTTTTTTGCAGCAACATGGAGGCCATTATCCTAAGTGAACTGACACAGGAACAGAAAACTACATAATACATATTTTCACTTATAAGTGAGAGCTAAAGTTTGAGTACACATGAACACAAAGAAGGGAACAAAAGATACCAGGGCCTACTTGAGGGTAGAGGATGAGAGGAGGGTGAGGATTGAAAAACTACCGGCTGGGCGCGGTGGCTCAAGCCTGTAATCCCAGCACTTTGGGAGGACGAGACGGGCGGATCATGAGGTCAGGAGATCGAGACCATCCTGGCTAACACGGTGAAACCCCGTCTCTACTAAAATACAAAAAACTAGCCGGGCGAGGTGGCGGGCGCCTGTAGTCCCAGCTACTCGGGAGGCTGAGGCAGGAGAATGGCGTAAACCCAGGAGGTGGAGCTTGCAGTGAGCTGAGATCCGGCCACTGCACTCCAGCCTGGGCGGCAGAGCGAGACTCCGTCTCAAAAAAAAAAAAAAGAAAAGAAAACTACCTAAAATTAAAAGGAAATAGGATCAGAAAAAGTGGCCCCAGAAAGAAAGCTACAGTCAGATGACAATTCCAAGCAGAGACGTGGAAAATTCTGTACTGTGTCAGATATGCTTAATGTCCTTCCCACCAGAGAGAAGAAAAACAACTCTCTTCTCTTCCCTTCCTATTAGAAAGGTATTTCTACTAAACTATTAGAAAGAATAAACTATTAGAAAGAATAATACTGGTCGTGCACAATGGCTCACACCTGTAATCCCAACACTTTGGGAGGCTGAGGCAGGCGGATCACTTGAGATCAGGAGTTCGAGACCAGCCTGGCCAACATGACAAAACCCCATCTCTAGTAAAAATACAAACATTANAAAAAAAAAAAAAAGAAAAGAAAAACTACCTATCAGGTACTATGCTTATTACCTGGATGATGAAATAATCTACACACCAAAGCCCCACGACATACAATTTACCTATATAACAAATCTGCACATGCTCCTGAACCTAAAATAAAAGTTAAAATAAATAAATAGCACTTTAAAACAATTTAAACATAAGCAGTGCCTTGCTCAACTATACTTCCAATATTTTGCTATTTTGTTTCTGCTTCCTATCTTCTAAGTCCTTGAAATGCAGATGATAAAGGCTTTTCTCTGATATAAAAGGTCCCTACCCTGTCTTCTGCACAATTGCTGCAATGAAATATTTTCATTGCCTTTTGTATTTCCAAGGTGCTGGGGGCAGAGTCAGACATTAAAAGCTTTAGATTTAGGAGGAGAGAGAATTCTGACATCTGGAAAATTCTTCAGTGGTGAGAACCTGGGCTTTGAGTCAGGCAGAGATCTGGGTGTTAATCTTGACTGCACAATTTATTTACAGTGTAACCTCAGGCAATTACTTAACTATGCTAAGGCACAGTTCTGATCTGTAACATGGGGATAATAATATCTACCAACTGATAGAACTGTTTTGAGAATTAAGTAATGAATGGAATGCTTAGTACAGTGTCTGGTACATGCTAAGTGCCCCACAAATGGAAGCTATTGTCATTGCCACTTGTTTCCTTTATTGTTGCTCCCTCTCACAATCAATCCTTCTCTGGGGTTAAAATCAGTCTTTTCACTGTGTTCCAGGTTTTTGTGGCCTTATTTTCCCAAATCCTTCTCAAGACACTTTCTCATCCTCATTTTATAGTTTGGGCAACTGAACCAACCAACCAACCACCATGACCTCCTAATTGGCATCTCATTCATTGCCAGTTGATTCCCTAAGAATCCAGTCTGCTCACTGCTGGAGGGGTCTTGGGTTGACTCCTCATGAGAGTAGTATGAGCCTGGAGGCTACTCTGTGAACACACTTATCCCCGTACCCTTCATTTACCAAACTTTAACACTCTTGTCCTATCGTCATCTTTCCCATTTGTTTGTTTGCTTTTTTCTTCAAATAGACTTTCGCCCTTGTTGCCCAGGCTGGAGTGCAATGGCGCAATCTCAGCTCACCGCAACCTCTGCCTCCCAGGTTCAAGAGATTCTCCTGCCTCAGCCTCCCAAGTAGATGGGATTACAGGCATGTGCCACCACCCCTGGCTAAGTTTGTATTTTTAATAGAGACGGGGTTTCTCCATGTTGGTCAGGCTGGTCTCAAACTCCTGACCTCAGGTAATCTGCCCGTCTCAGTCTCCCAAAGTGCTGGGGTTACAGGAGTGAGCCACCGTGCCCAGCCCATCTTTCTCTTTTAACCTTGTCCATCCTCTAAACTGATATTAACAACAGGAAATTTTAGAACACCAAAAGCAAATGTCAATCTCTATTTGATTTGGGAATGGTAGCTGGAACCTTCATTGAAAGGGATATTTGGGGACAGAGGAAATTTGCCTCTTCACTTAATTGCCTCTTAAGTTTTCAGACATGAACCTGGTCTATACCAAAGGTTACTCTGACATGTGTGATGTGGGGAAAGCGGAGTAGAGGCTCCAGGCCAACGATAGCTTTGCTGAAACAATATGCTCACTGTGTCCCCTAGTATAAGATCTGTGGACAGTTGAGCAGTCACTAAGCTGCAATTATCTGCTCTGTTTTTAACAGTCTGAAAATAAACTGGTTATGCCTGATTGTTGCATGCAGTTCATTGGCAAACACTTCCGCATGTCTGCAACAAACTGGCACATCTCAGACTTCAGATTGACGTTTTTATGACATTGGGGCTAATATTTTGCCACATGTAGCTGAACTTACAATGTGGTAGTGGTGCCACCACTTGGCAGCCCCGTGGTGCTGAGTTCTAAGACAGGTCTCGTTACCCAGCCAAGCCCATCAGCTAGATGATTGTGTTAGTTCTCAGTTGCTGCATAACAAATTACCCACAAACTGAAAAGTTTAAAATAACAAACACTTACTATCTAACAGGCTCTGAGTGTCAGGGATCTAGGAGTGGTTTAGCTGGGTGCTTCTAGCTCAGGGTCTCTTACGAAGTTGCAGTAAAGCTGTTGGCTGGGGCTGCAGTGATCCCAAAGTTCAAATGGGATTCAGGCTCACTCACTGGACTGTTGGCAGCCATCAGATCCTTGCTGGCTGCTGTTTGGGAGCCTCAGTTTCTTGCCATGTGGGCATCTTTATAACAGCTGGCCTCCCCCAGAGCAAATGACCTAAGAAAGACTGAGAGAGTAATCAGGATGCAAGCTGGTAGTGCCTTTTATAGCCTAATTTCAGAAGTGATGTATCATCACTTCTGCTGTAATCTGCTGGTCATAGAGACCAATTCTAGAACAGTGTGGAGGGAACCACACAGATGTGAATACCAGGAAGCAGGGGCCACTGGGGCCATCGCGGATGCCTACACCACAGTGATTTAGACTGAGTTACCCAGCTTGCCCATTCATTCACTCATCCATTCACTCATTTTTTTTTTTTTTTTTTTGAGATGGAGTTTTGCTCTTGTTGCCCAGGTTGGAGTGCAATGGTGCGACCTCAGCTCACTGCACCCTCTGCCTCTCAGGTTCAAGTGATTCTCCTGCCTCAGCCTCCTGAGTAGCTAGGATTGCAGGTGCCCACCACCACACCTTGCTAATTTTTTAAATTTTCTTTTTATTTTTAGTAGAGATGGGGTTTCACCATGCTGGCCAGGCTGATCTTGAACTCTTGACCTCAGGTGATCCACCTGCCTCGACCTCCCAAAGTGCTAGGATTGCAGGCATGAGTCACTGCACCCAGCTCTCTTGCTCATTTAATCAATGTTTATAGATGCCCACAAGCTCCAGGTACTATTCTTGGTGCTGAGGATCCACTGGAGAAAAAGGGCTGTTCCTGCCATCAGGGGCCTTACAGTAAATTACAATGAAGCATGAAAAGTGCTGTTGTGGGGGAAATTCAGGGTCATGGGAATGTGTGCAAAGTTAGGAATGGCTTCCTGGAGAAAAGGACAAAGTGACATGGTAAATTACTCAAATGCCTTAAAGGGGTAAGTGGATTGGGGTGGTAGCATGGAAAATTGAGAATAGAATATTATGGGGAGATCCAGACAGCAGGCAGGAAACCAGGAATTTTAGCCAGTAGGAGGACAGCCTTTCATAGGTCAGGACCAAGGGATGAGATGTCAGGACCAAGGGATGAGAGGCCAGACCTGGAGGTCAGGAGGTGAGATCACGGCTAGTCCAGTCCTTGTAGCAGCCTCTCAATTACCCAACAGGTTATTGGGGCAGGAGAGAAGGCATTACAAATAAAATGAGGGGAGCTTCAGAGTGGAGGCTGAGGCCTGGTTCCCAGAACTGAAGAAAGGGTCACAAAGGACTCAATTCAGGGAGGCCAGTACTGTTTTCTAAGCATTGCCCTGCAACACCTAAATCCTCTCTGAAAGAGGGCCGGATAGACTGGTGCTGGAGGTTGTGCCTCAGCTGTGGGGAATGGGGTTTAGGGACAGGAACCACGGCTGATAGCTGAAGAGAAAGTTGCAGAGCAGCAAAGTTTGTCTTTGATGCCATTGCCCAGATCCTGTCCTGCCAGCTTGGTGCTCTCATGGTGCCTCCAAGTTCCCTGGCTCACCCCTTCACCCTTATCCCAGCACCATTCTGCTGTCCACACTGTCAGGGCCAGCCCATTGCCTAGGCTTTGTCCAGTCACACCTATCCCCACTCTGCTGACCCGTAAGGAACTGCCCTGCCACAAACTTTATGGCTATGGTCCAGCCTCAAGATCGGAGGATGCAGAATTCACCGTACCAGGCTCCTAGGCACAGAAAACCAACCAACCAGCCAAAGACTGTTATGGAAAATTAGAGGCTAGGAGTTGGCTGGTCTGATTATTTGTGGCTCTTGGTTGGATTCACTGTTTGAGGGCTCAGTCTTTGCTGCTGTGACCTATTTGTCACCACCTATGGGCAGAATCGAAGTTCTGTAGTCTGTGTTAAATCAGTCTAATTTTGTAGGAAAATTGGCGACTCTGGCCATCTGGGAAATGGTTGCTGCCTCTCTGCCTCCCATCAGCACACCTATGGAACCTTCATCGTGGAGCCCAGGGAATCAATGGAACCAGGAAGGGCAGCTCTTCCTTTTATAACAGTATCAATATGGCATCTACCCCTGCTCCTACAGGCATAATTAGCTGTTGAGGGGCGAGTGTGTGCCAGGTGCTCTGTTCACACCTCTACCTCATGACCTTATGAATGCTCACAGTCATCTGAGAGCATAGAAATGATTACAAGCAGTCTACAGAGGTCATGTTACTTCTCCAAGGTCACATGGCCACAGGTGATAGCACACTGGTACCTTTGACTTTCGAACCTCTGCTCTTTCAGCAGGGTTCAAATACCCATAGTATGGATTTCTTCACTTGTTCAAAGGTCTGAAAAGTCATTTACTGTATGTTGGAACCAGCCTTCCTCTCTCCCTGGCCACACCCTGATTCCTTCTAGTTCTTGTTTCCTGAGTCTCTGAATGCTCTTATGTCATCACTGTCCAGGATGTCTCTTCCAGAAGGCTGATGGTGAGCAAAGTCTGAGGTCTCATCAAGAAATTAAAGCCAAGGGGGAATGGAAAGTAGTCCACAATGAAATTCCAGGATTTAAGGTTTCAGACTAGGCAGGAGAGGAAAGGCAGGAAGGGCATCTGATGGTACATAGACCCCGATCTCTTAAAACAGCAGCAAAAACAGGTAACATTTACTGAGTACCTGTTATGCACCAAGCCCTGGGTGAAGCACACTCTATACATTATCCCATTTAATCCTCACAACACATGTACGAGGTAGTTACCTCTAATATCCCCATTATACAGATGATGAAACTGAGGCTCAGGGAGGTGAAGTCACATGGTCATACCATGGCAGATGTGGGAATTGGACCCGGCTCCTAATGGCTGCATAGCCCGAGCTCTGAAACTTTGTGTTGTCCTGCCTTTGTGTACCCACGTTAATTTCCAGATCATTTCGGAGCGCACCAAGCCCAGGATGCATGAGTTCCAGTCTGAGGTGTTCATGATCATCGGCGGCTGCACGAAGGATGAACGGTTTGTGGCAGAGGTGACCTGCCTGGACCCCCTGAGGCGCAGCCGCCTGGAGGTGGCCAAGCTCCCGCTAACGGAGCATGAGCTGGAGAGTGAGAATAAGAAGTGGGTGGAGTTTGCATGCGTGACATTGAAAAATGAGGTCTACATCTCAGGTAAGCAGGAATCATGTGAAGCCACAGCAAGCCTCAGTAGCACTACATATGTTCCTGAGTGGTAGCCAGGCAACCATCCGAGAATTACTGTGAATTGGCAATGATCTGGCTCTGACTGAGACAGGATATGGACCCAGGAGCTCAGGTGGTCTTATCTTGGAGGGTACATTGCTCCTTAATAAACACCAAACTGAGCAGCATTGTGCTATTCTTTTCTTTTCTTTTTTGAGACAGAGTCTCGCTCTATCGCTCTGGCTGGAGTGCAGTGGCACGATCTTGGCTAGCTGCAACCTCTGCCTCCTGAGTTCAAGTGATCCTCCTGCCTCACCTTCCCGAGTAGCTGGGATTACAGGTGCCTGCCACCATGCCCAGCTAATTTTTGTATTTTTAGTAGAGACGGGGTTTCACCATGTTGGCCAGGCTGGTCTTGAACTCCTGACCACAGGTGATCCACGGGCCTCGGCCTCCCAAAGTGCTGGGATTACAGGCGTGAGCCACCTTGTCTGGCCAGCATTAATAGAAAACCTGGAGAGGAGGCAGACAAGTCCAGTCCTTCACGGAAAAAGAAGAGGGAAAGTGGTAAGGGTTTATTCAGTGTCTGCTATAGGCATAGGCCCCTGAGCTACGCAGTGGGAATTCAGTAATGAGTAAACATGTCCGCTCTTCCCCCAAACCTGACCCCTCCCGTGTTTATTAGGTTGTGCTTGGGTATACTTCAGTAGGACCCAATACTTTTTCATTAGGAAAATGTTTGCTTCGGTATTGATAGTTACTTTGTGTCTGTCTTTCCCATTAGACCTGAAGTTCCATGAGGGGTAACACTATAGCCCCTGTACCTAGCACTGTGCCTGGCCTCCGGGTAAATGTTCAGTAAATATTTATTGAATGACACAGTCTCAACCATCTTTACTGAGTGGTAGATACATTTATACTTTAATAACATTTAATTGTTTGCCTCTCATATCAGCTCTGTAAGATAGGGGTTTTTAGGGTAGGAGAAAACAGAGGCACAGAGAGATTCTTGAACATACCTAAGGTCGCACACTGGTAGGTGTCAGGCAGGACTTCAACCCAAGTTCTGAGCCTAACGTCCACGCTCTCCCCATCACACCAAAAGCCACTTGGCTCTCCCTGGGACCCTAAGGAAGGAGACAAGCTTCCCTTCCCCTTTCTTAGAGGCTTTTCTCCAATCTGAACTTGTTGAGAGGAAAGCGGCACCCCAGAGCGTGTTTCCTCCAAAATCAAGGACAGGTCGTCCTTTGGATGCGTTCATATCGTTGATTAGGTTCTAGCTTTCTTTTCATCTTGCAGAAATTTTTTTTAATTTTTTTTTTTTTTGTAGACGGAGTCTAGCTCTGTTGCCCAGGCTGGAGTACAGTGGCACGATCTCGGCTCACTGCAACCTCCGGCTCCCGTGTTCAAGCGATTCTCCTGCCTCAGCCTCCCAAGTAGCTGGGATTACAGGCGTGTGGCACCACATCTGGATAATTTTTGTATTTTTAGTGCAGTCAGGGTTTCACTGTGTTGGTCAGGCTGGTCTTGAACTCCTGACCTTGTGATCCACCTGCCTCAGCCTCCCAAAGTGCTGGGATTACAGGTGTGAGCCACCACGCCTGGCCTTAATTGTTGTAGAAGATCCAAACAACGCAGAGCAAGTAAAGTAAAATACGGCAGTTTCTCTGTGCCATCACAATTCTATGGGTTTTCATTTTTTACAAAAATTATTTTCTATTTGCTCAGGGTAAATAATTTTAGCTGCTGTTACAAATCCTAAGTCTCAGTGAATTAACACAATAGTATGCAGGGGTCAGGGGGAGGGTGGTCTGCTCCATTCAGGTACTCAGGGGCCTAGGATCCTGCCATCTTGTGACACTGCTTCTTCCTACATGTGGACTTGATTTAGGGATGAGAAAAACGCTGAGGGAGTTGAGAAGTCACACCTGCTCACAAAAGCCTCAGCCTGGAAGTGCCATTGATTTTGCTCACGCTCCATTGGCAAAAACTAGTGACATGACCTCCCTTACCCTCCCCTCACCCCATCTAGGTGCAGGGGCCTGGGAAATGTAGTTTAGCTATGTCCCCAGGAGGGATCAACAGGTGTGGTCATCATAGTCAGTCTTTGTCACATATACTACACGTGTTATTTCCTTCCTTCCTTCCTTCCTTCCTTCCTTCCTTCCTTCCTTCCTTCCTTCCTTCCTTCCTTTCTTTCTTTCTTTCTTTCTTTCTTTCTTTCTTTCTTCTCTCTCTCTCTCTCTCTTGTTTCTTGAGATGGAGTCTCACTGTTGTCCAGGCTGGAGTGCCATGAAGAGGTCTCAGCTCACTGCAACCTCTGCCTCCCGGGTTCCAGCGATTCTCCTGCCTCAGCCTCCTGAGTAGCTGGGACTACAGGCACATGCCATCATGCCTGGCCAATTTTTGTATCTTTGGTAGAGAGGAGGTTTCACCATGTTGGCCAGGCTGGTCTCAAACTCCTGACCTCAGGTTATCCACCCACTTCAGCCTCCCAAAGTGCTGGGATTATAGGTGCCCACCAACATGCCTGGCTAATTTTTGTATTTTTGGTAGAGACGGGGGGTTCACCATATTGACAGGCTGGTCTCAAACTCCTGACCTCAGGTGATCTGCCTGCTTTGGTCTCCCAAAGTGCTGGGATTACAGGCGTGAGCTACCGCGCCTGGCCTAATTTTTTTTGTATTTTAAGTAGAGACAGGGTTTCACCATGTTGGCCAGGCTGGTCTTGAACTCCTGACTTCAGGTGATCCGCCCACCTCAGCCTCCCAAAGTGCTGGGATTACAGGTGTGAGCCACTGTGCCCAGCCCACATGTTATTCTTTTGTCATAAATTTGTTGTTCACTTTTTAATGATACAAGCAACACCTGAAAGCATGCTTATTATACACAGTTAAATCAACAGAAACTTGTACTTCAATTAACAATATCATCTGGACATGACGACATGTTGGTTTAATGGATATACATATTAAGTGATATAGTTACTAATGCAAAGCACATCATGGGAGCTTAATTACGCTGGCCAGTATTATCACTACTGTTATTCTTTTTACCAGCTATATGGCAGTCTACCAAATGGATAAACCATAATTTTTTTAGCTTTCTTTTTTTTTAATCTCCTTAAAAAATACTGCAGTAGGCATTTGTAGACACATATTTTTTCATACTTGTGCTGCTACTTGGAAAGTCTTCTGGAAGTGGTCATATGTGAATTGAGAATTTTGTATATATTGTGAAATTGTCCTACAGAAAAGTTGTACCAATTTACAGTCCAATCAGTGATGAGTGACAGTGCCCGTTTTCTATATCCTTGCTCACGATTTCTATTATTAGTCATTTAAATTTTTAATAGACTAGAATGTTTGAATTTATACTCCTAGGTCATTAGTGAGGTTGAGCATAGTTTATATATTTACCAGATAATTGGATTTATTTTTTTAAATTATCTGTTCATACTCTTTGACAGTTCCTATCAGTTTTTGTCTTTTTCTTACTAATTTTTTGGAGCTCTAATTATATATCCTTTGCTATTTGTGTTGCAAATATTTTCTCCTAGACTGTGGCTGTTTTTTAGCTGTATATTTATATACTTGTTTTCTTTCCTATACAATTCCACATTTCATGTCATGCTTAGAAAACCCCTCCTAACCCCAAGGCCATTAACATAATATCCTATACATTCTCCAGTTACTTCTATAGCAGTAACATTTGAATTTTATTTTAAATGTAATGTAAAGTAAGTATCTAACTTAATTTTTATCCAAATGAACAACCAATTGTTCTAATAACATTTATTTAATGATCTGTATATATTTTAGTCTGTTTCTGTGCTCTTGTTTTTAACTGATCAGTTTGTCTAGTACTGCACTGTTTGTATTAGGTTAGCTTTTTTGTATATTTTAATACTTGATAAGGAAAGCCTCCTTCTTCACTTTTCTTTTTCAGAAGTTTCTTAGAAATTTTCCAAACTTACTCTTCCCAGTGAAATTTAGAATTATCTCATCAAGTTCCCCCCAAAAGTCCTGAAGGCACTGAGTATATAGATTAACCTAGGGAGGGTTGACATCTTCACAATAAGGTGTCTTCTCATTTATCATTTATGCACACCATAGGCTTTCTCGGTTTTTTTTTTTTTTTTTTTTTTT
>NW_016821812.1:948710-966732 GCF_001698545.2 Rhinopithecus bieti | reverse complement strand
TTTTTGGTCCTAAATAAAATCATAGGTTTTAATAAAGTTTGCATATATTTCTTTGAAAATTTACAGTTATTTTATATTTATACTTTTTGACACTACCTAAATAGGATCAATGTTTTGAATAAACGGAGACCTTTGAAAGGTCCCCACCCAAAGAAAATGGCCAAACCATATGAACAAAAGATTCAAGGCAGAGGAAGCTCCACTTCCCTCGTAGTAAGCGAAAACCAAACTGACAGAGTTTTCTCCGTCAGACTTAAAAAAAATAAAAATAAAAGAAAGGCAGAAAACAAAACCACCACTACCAACAAAAAGTGGGTATGAGGAAAAGTCAACCAGCACCGCTGCGGAGCATGCCTTGGCTGCACCTATAAAAACTCAGGGTGCACATGCCTTTGACTTAGAAAATCCACTTCTGGGCTCTGCACTGGAGAAACACCCCTGACGCAGAATGTGGTCAGTAATGTTCACTTCTCCACTATTGCACATATGTAAGTCTGAAAAGTAAATCTTTGCTTTAAGTAGTTGGCAGTACTCTATGCCGATGGGAAAATGGAAACACAAAGCTGTTAAATATTTGATTAAAATCACCAAAAAAGTCAGTTCTCCTTTGTCTTTGTCTCTTTCCCCAGCTGCTGAATTACTTATTTTCTGTTTTTTAAGAGCATTGTCTTCAAGAAAATATTTACCAGATCACTCTCAAATGATCTATTGTGAGCATCTCATACTTTTATAACAAAAATTAATTTAGAAATAGGATAAATCCCACTGACCTTTTTATACAGATCAGAGAGACACGCCAAGAGAATGCTGTACAATTTCTTAGTGATTTTTCCAGGTCTGTATCTTTGCTTTTTTGTTTAAATAATTAAGTAAACATAGAACTTAAGCTGCCATGTAATTTGCCTTCTGCACAAACCCCACTGTCCCTGCCCAGCCTTTCTTCCTGCTCCTTGTGAGCGCAAACACTGAGTCCAGATTCCCTCTGGCCCCTACCCACTCAGGCTGGCTTGGGTCCTGCCCCCTTGAAGCCTTCTTGGGGCCCTGCTCACTTAGCCACCTTTTCTCTGAACTCTCACAGCACTGAGGTGGCACATGACACAGTGTGGTACATCACCCCTTCTGTCTCTCCCTGTTCCCCTGCGTTTGCCTCATCTCCCCTGCCAGACAGCACACACTAGTCGGGTTTCTTATATCTCCCCTCAGGGCAGGGCTGGTCTGGGGACTTGGCACTTTTGAATATGTGGGATATTATGGGAGAAGCTGTATTTCTGATGCATCTGATGGTTTCTTTTTTTTTTTTTTTTTTTTGAGACGGAGTCTCGCTCTGCCACCCAGGCTGGAGTGCAGTGGCCGGATCTCAGCTCAATGCAAGCTCCGCCTCCCGGGTTTTACGCCATTCTCCTGCCTCAGCCTCCTGAGTAGCTGGGACTACAGGCGCCCGCCACCTCGCCCGGCTAGTGTTTTGCATTTTTTAGTAGAGACAGGGTTTCACCGTGTTAGCCAGGATGGTCTTCATCTCCTGACCTCGTGATCCGCCCGTCTCGGCCTCCCAAAGTGCTGGGATTACAGGCTTGAGCCACCCCGCCCGGCTTGAATCTGACGGTTTCTTAAATGCTTTGTATCTCTTGCAGGCGGCAAAGAAACACAGCATGATGTTTGGAAATATAATTCTTCGATCAACAAGTGGATTCAGATTGAGTATTTAAACATAGGCCGCTGGAGGCATAAGATGGTGGTGTTGGGTGGCAAGGTTTATGTTATTGGAGGCTTTGACGGCTTACAGAGAATCAACAACGTGGAGACCTACGACCCCTTTCACAACTGCTGGTCAGAGGTAGAGGAGACGATTTCTACCAGTAACTGCCTGTATTAGTACTTCAATGCTTTTTTAGAAAGCTTTGGAACGTGCCTACCATGGTGGCCAGCTTTCTGATCACTTTACTCCCAAGGAGAACATTTTTGGTGGCTCTGAGCTTCCCTCCTCCTAGGAGCTATTGCTTCAGTATCGCTGATCACATCACAGAAACAATGTCCTTCCAAGTGGTAAAGGTCTGTGTGGGCACCTGTCCTAATTTGGACAGAACCCCAGATGTGGATGGAGGCTCACCCTGTCCTTAGATGGGAGATCTCTTGGTCTGCATGTCTTGACGTAGAGTCTTGTCTCCTCAGATGCCTTGTCTCCTATTCTTCTCCACACTGGACACATGCAGATCACTTTACTATACTATTTATGAACCCAGAGTGATTTGGTCATGTTAGAAGTCATCCCTTCTTTATTTTCCCATTGATGATGAGCCACTTGCAGCCCTGCATGTCAGACTTATCAATGCAACCTCAGGTGTATATCAGACTCAGGAAAAGAAAAGCTACCTCATCTCATTTCCAGGTTATTCCCAATTTCAAATTTTCTTTCTCCTTATCAGATCAGATGTCCAAGCATGTTCCAGCTTAATGGAGTGTACAACACAGTCATTGTAGGCACAAGCAAAGGTTGCCAGGTCACCACATCCAGCCAAGACTGTCAGCCTGAAAAGTGCTATATTGAGAGCCCTTAACATTTATGGGGAGTGTACCTAAGATCTTCTCAAAACAAGCCCGATCACAGAGCTGCTCCATGATCTAAAAGGATCCTGCAAATAAATGGGCAAGAGGCTCTTGGAAGTCTCCTTTAGTGTCCTGGGGTTCATAGGGTAGAAGCACACGTCTGACTTAATGTCAAAATCCTCAGTGCTACCCTATAATGGAAGAGTCTGCTTACCTGTGGCCACCCCAAACCCATATACCAGCTTTTCTTCCTAGATATAAGCACCAAGGAAAATCAATGCTGGTACATAGTAGGCACTCCATAGGTATTTTTTGAGTGGATGAGCACATGAATGTATATGAATATGCATGTATAAAACATCATTTTCCTCCAACACTGGCTGATTTCATCTGTATAAACTTATTCTTACCTATACTCCTCCTTCCCTGAGAGCTAGATTCTGGGAGAGGCGGGCATATCCCAACACACAGCTTGCTCTAGCTTTCGTGGAGCCTGGAGGGAGGGTGGGAAATGCATGCTTTCATTCTTGCTTTGTCTTCAGAGGAGTCAAGCCTATGGGCCTTGTGACTTTAGGCAAAAGATGCCCAGTTCTGTGTCCCAGAGCTCTGTCCTGTATCCTGGGAGTTACTGCAGCAATCTGGGCAGCATGACTGACAGCTTCTTCTTGTGCCCTGTGCCTCTACAGGCTGCACCCCTCCTTGTCCATGTCAGTTCCTTTGCAGCCACCAGCCATAAGAAGAAGCTCTATGTGATTGGAGGAGGGCCCAATGGGAAACTGGCCACAGACAAGACTCAGTGTTATGACCCTTCCACCAACAAGTGGAGTTTGAAGGCGGCCATGCCGGTGGAGGCCAAATGCATCAATGCAGTGAGTTTCCGGGACCGCATCTATGTCGTTGGTGAGTAATGGCTTCTTATTGATCTGAATAGCTTAGAATCTGATAAGCGCCTGGCTGCAATGCGTCAAGGGTGTGTCGCGGTGTCTCCAGTGCTGGCAACTCACTGCCCCTAGGACCCACTCTGGCTTTCAGAAGAGCCGTCAATCGACTGTTTCTCTTGGCAAGAGGGTAGACTTGGCCTAACCAGAAATTGAATTTTAGTGGTTAAGAGGGAAGAACCCAAAAAAATGGAGTGATGCCCACCGAGTTTCCTCCCTCTCTTCAGGTGGGGCCATGAGGGCACTGTACGCCTACAGCCCCCTGGAAGACAACTGGTGCCTGGTGACCCAGCTCAGCCACGAGCGGGCCAGCTGCGGTATCGCGCCCTGCAACAACCGGCTCTACATCACCGGTGGGCGGGACGAGAAGAATGAGGTTATCGCCACGGTGCTGTGCTGGGACCCCGAGGCCCAGAAACTGACAGAGGAGTGTGTCCTGCCCCGGGGCGTGTCGCACCACGGCAGTGTCACCATCAGGAAGTCATACACCCACATCCGCAGGATCGTGCCTGGAGCAGTGTCTGTCTGACGGCAGGATGGGAAGCTGGAGAGCCCCCCAGATCCTCAGCGTGCCCGCCTCACCTCTCACCCTCCTCCAGCCCCACTTCAGGCCGCAGGCTCGAGTTTGAGGCCATGCATCAGGGGATCCCCTTGACTCACTTTGGGAGAACCTTGGAAGTCACAGTTTGGGGGTCACTTGAGACTGGCCAGGAATGTTTGCATGACCTACCTCAGGAGGGGAGGTGAGGAAGAGTAATATTTAGCATTCAGGACCCACCCACCCTATGCCGGCTTCTGTGCCAGGCACTTCCTTGTATGGGTTCATTTAACCTGGTGAGTGGCTCTTATCACTTCTAGTTTACAGGTGAGGGAACAGAGTTTCACAGAGGCTAAGTGGCATGCCCCTGATCACTCAGATAGCAAGTAGCTACCCCAGGAGTCTAAAACCCAGGTCTTTCAGCTCCGAAGTCAATGCTCTTTCCACCATGCTGCCTATCTCAGGCAGGAAAAACAAACAAAAAACCAAAACCAAAACCTGGCTCATGCCGGGCGCAGTGGCTCACGCCTGTAATCCCACACTATGGGAGGCCAAGGCGGGTGGAAGACCTGAGGTCAGGAGTTCGAGACCAGCCTGGCCAACATGGTGAGACCCCCCCCCCCACCCCGTCTCTACTAAAAATACAAAATTAGCCTGGTGCAGTGGCAGGCGCCTGTAATTCCAGCTACTCAGGAGGCTGAGGCAGGAGGATCACTTGAACTTGGGAGGTGGAGGTTGCAGTGAGCCGAGATCATGACACTGCACTGCAGCCCAGGCAACAAAAGTGAAACTCTATCTCAAAACAAAACAAAACAAAGACAAAGACAAAGAAACTTGGCTCACTTCTTGTGCAAGTCTGCTAAAAGATTCACTCCAGCACGGCAGGGAAATAAAGTGTTTCCTGTTTCTTTCCTTTTCTTTTTTATTCTGCATCCTCCCTCGTCCCCAGCCCTTTACCAAAATTAAACCAAGGAGTCATTTGGGCTCCTTGCCAAAGATATCTCATAGGTTCTTCCACTTGAAAGGCTGGGGGGATGGGTTGGGAGGCCTGTTGGCTTGAAAGAGATGAAAGATGCAATACTTGTGTTCTGTCTTTTTTTTTTTTTTTTTTTTCTTTGAGATGAAGTCGCCCAGGCTGGAGTGGCAGTGGCATGATCTGGCTCATAAAACCTCTGTCCCTGGTTCAAGTGATTCCTCCTGCCTCAGCCTCCTGAGTAGCTGGGATTACAAGGCACCTGCCACCACACCCAGCTAATTTTTTCGTAGTTTAGTAGAGACGGGGTTTCACCATCTTGGCCAAGCTGGTCTTGAATGCCTGACCTTGTGATCCGCCCTCCTCGGCCTCCCAAGTGTGAGTCATGGACCAGCCTTTTTTTTTTTTTTTTTTTTTTTTTTTTTTAATGATCATAAGATGGCCCATTTTGGACCAGAATTGTCATTGCCAGACAGAATTGTACCTTTAGCACAGTCTGGTTCCCTGGCCTCTTAGTGTTCATCAGTTGTACTGCAATGTAGAAAAGATGTTTCTAGAGACTTAAACTACTGTTTTATTTAAAAAAGTAAACACCTGAACACAGCTGGCCTCCACAGGAACGACAGATTCTCCTTGATGGTACATTTTCTAGTTTTTGGACAGTGATTTAGGTCCACCTTCCTGATACCCCATCCTCCTGAAGCCTTCGTTTTCAGGACTTTTAAAAAGCACTTCTACTTGTTTTTTTTGATCAGTGTAGCTCAATTGTGTCCTTCACTGTAAGAGCTAGAGCTTCCAAATGAGCTCACTGGAAATTCATTCTAATCCCCAAGCTGGAGAAACAGGTTAAGAGATCCTGTTTCATACACTGTATTTAAAAAGCAACAATGATAACAACATAGTAACTGCATTACCCAATGGACTTTATTTTCATCATATGATTTCAATTCTCTTTATAGAGTTTTATTTCATGTCCAGTGTGGCTTGTTCTTCTCAGCCGTTTGGGAAGTTAGAGTTATTAGAGTTGACAGTGAACTTAATTTTCATTAAACAGTCATGGTTAGAAGAAGCTAATATTTGAAACAGATTGCAAAAACTTGAAAAATTACAGGTGAGATTTCTGTTTGTGCCAGATTATTGAAGATAAATATAAATGTATGTTGGTGTGTGAAAGGCTCTGTGCCTTAGAGGCATGACAGTTCAGCTCTCTGCTGTGGAAAGTAACACAGGCCAATAGAAGCATATTTGTGGAATTTTAGAACAAACTATGGCTGACTCATGAGCACTATAATAACCATCAGGAAGCTCCCAACTGAAACAATGTAACAATGTAATCTAGTTCAATTCAGCAAACATTCATGGAGTGCTTCATGTCTGCCAAGCCTTGAGGACACCCATGAATGGCAAATCTCCATGCTGCACACTCGATATGGGTAAATAGGCCACCAGTTAATACTTTTGTTTTTCTTTTCTTCAAGTTAGCTAAAAATGAGATGTATATGAAGTGATGAGGCTGGATCCAAGTCTTGATTGCCTTTCAAGGGGTCATGGTGGTAAGCTGTGCAGTGAAGTCAACCAGTGGCCATTGCTTACATGTTTGTCTTTTCAGGGAGCAGATGGTGGTCCTTTGATAAGACCCATTGGCAAACTTCGCACCCATCAGCAGGTCAACCCTATGCTGGGAAAGTGAGGATTTGGGATTTCTGTGCTATAAACCTGATTCTTTTTTTTCTTTTTTTTTTTTTTGAGACGGAGTCTCGCTCTGTCGCCCAGGCTGGAGTGCAGTGGCCGGATCTCAGCTCACTGCAAGTTCCGCCTCCCGGGTTTACGCCATTCTCCTGCCTCAGCCTCCAGAGTAGCTAGGACTACAGGCGCCCGCCACCTCGCCCGGCTAGTTTTTTGTATCTTTTAGTAGAGACGGGGTTTCACCGTGTTAGCCAGGATGGTCTCGATCTCCTGACCTTGTGATCCGCCCGTCTCGGCCTCCCAAAGTGCTGGGATTACAGGCTTGAGCCACCGCGCCCGGCCTTATAAACCTGATTCTAAATGTAGGACCCAAGTTTCTGGACTACATCAGAATACCTAAATGAATCATGGAAGCACTCTTTATGATTTTTTACAACACCAGATATGCAGGCGAATTGTGGAAAATTTCATGTAGCTGACACCTAGGAAATGGGGAGTCCTAATAATGACATGGGGTAGGGAACAGATACACCTTGTTAGAAGATTGAGGGTTCTGTATTTGAAGTTGTCAGTCTGTAGCTCTTCGAGAAAGAAAGTTCAAGTCATTTGGGGGAAACTTAAGTATAGTCATCAGGATTTTAGCTTCTAGCCACTAGCCAGGGATGAGAGCTTCTAAAATCTAAAATTCATTCTAAGAAATAAAGACAAACACATTTGCAGGAAAGTAACTGTTGTAACCCACACCATCAGTAGGGGGAAAACCAAGCCGAGAATTAACCCAGGGAGAACCCTCGGACTCAGGCAGGACATGGCAGGATGTTCTGGCTCAGCAGACTGGAGATTGAGGCAGGGCCGGCGAGTGGACAGAGCATCCCTGGCTGGGAAGAAGAAGATGGGGTAGAAGGAGGTCAGGTTCCAAGGGTGCAGGTCTGGAAAATGATATCAGAGGCCCTGGAGTTTGTGAGCTTGACTCTAGTCCCAAGAAGGGTAAGGGAGAATAAGGGTAAGGGAGAATTTCAGGCAAGGAAATAATGAAGGAACCCACTTCTTAGAGCAGAGGCACAAGTTAGAGCAGGCACAGCATTGGGCCAACTTGCTGTGGGGCCTGTGAGCTGCTCAGCTGGGTCTCCTGTCCTAGAGGGAAGGTGGCCCAGAGTCTTTGGTGGAGCAGAATCTGTAGATGACGTTGAGGGACTCCAGTTGCCAAGGTTGATCTGAAACAGGCAGGGAGCTAAGCTTATCAGAACACCAGCAGATTCATGTTCTCTTCTTAGCTTTCATCTATTCTGGTCTCAATGGCTTCGGAAAACACACACATACACATACACTGTGTCATTGAACTCAAAGCAAACTATGCTCTCAGGGAAATACAAATATCATATTCTTATAGCTGTAAAATAGTATAGCTTAGCTATTTAGAGAAGTTTTTGAGGTACTGTTGTTATTTACCTGTCCTGTTTTATTTTGAAAAATGAAAGCACTCAATAGAATTTTTAAGGTTGATAACACCACAGTGATTTCTTATGTAAGTCCCAACTTGGAGTTGCAAAATCATTTTTTCCCTTAATACCTGGGTGTTGTATTAGATCTCATAATTTGAAGAGACAACCTTTATAGAAATCCACATATATCTCAAATATGGCTACTGCAAAACCAGTTTTGACAGGTCAGATTTTCATATGTATAGGTATAAATAGCCAACACTCGGTGAACAAAATCTTTTAAGCATTTTGGTTACAGAAAGTTGGATATTTTCAGTGATCAAACTAAGGATATTGTTTATAGGTTTTAAAACCAAACCAATTAAGTTTTATTTATTCAATAAAATATGCACAGAACAGATGCAAATGTGTTATATACAATCATGAAGTGATTTTTTTTTTTTTTTTTTTTTTTTTTTTTCTGTTTTGGTTTATATAAATAAGGGGGGTCTGAACAGAAATTAATTTAGAAAGTAGAAATTTAAAACATTTCAGTTGGTTCATGGGACTTTAGATAAGTTCATAGGTTAAAATTCACCAGGTTTGATTTATGGAATGTCAAACAGTAGACAGTTTTTCCCTCCCTAAAGATGCATTGCCTCGCTGAGCAAGCTTTTACCAACCCATATGCAAACTGCGTGACTCTCCTCTTGCCTGGCCTCACCTCTTCATACAGGAGACCCCTTTCTAAGTTGATTACAGGTCTGACCTCTTAGCCCGCCTCCACCATTGTTCCTGTGTTGTCTCTGAAGCCCTCCCTGGTCTTTGCTTCTCAAATTGGGGCACATGTAACTTGGGGTATGAGACTTCCCTCTAATCACTGGAAACCCTGTTACCAATTTAGTTTGTTTTGGTTACAATGCAAGAGTCCTATGTATTTGAAAAGGAAAACTGGAGCCTTTAAAGAAATCTGGGGTTCCATGAATAGCTTCAGACCTTTCCCTCTGGGCCTCCCCAGAAGTAGATGTTCTGCCTTAGGAGTTCTTGGTGGAAACCCTTGGAAATCACAGACCCAGCTCCCTCACTGGTGGGGAGTGTTCTGGAGTGATCTTGGGCCCTGGATCTGACTGCCACTGCACCAGCTGTGAGTCAAACGGAGTTTTGACCTTAACTTTGCTGCTGAGCCTTCCAATTTCTCCACTGGGTCTAAGTGATAATGTCAAGTCTGGGCAGTTTGGCCAGGGCCAGGCATCTGCCCAGCTTTTCTTAGCGCCTCCCCCTGTACCTACTGCTCCCTGCTGGTGTATAGCATCTCCTGGACCAGTTCCTTTTCCCTGGACATGCAGCCTTCATACAGGATCTCAGTTCTCTCCCGCCCTCTGTAGCCCCATGCTTCATATTCCGTTCCTGCATGTGGCCACAACTGAAGACTCTTGGTGCTGGGGATGAATCCGGGTCCGGTCCCACCCTCCCCAGGCTCCCCACCATCAGCGTGGCTGCTTACCAGTCACTGTTTTTCACTTCCATGTTTGTTTACTGGCGCCTGGGGATTTTCCTTTTCTTTTTGCACATTCAGACGTCTGCTTTGTTACTGATTCCCACATGAAACGCTGCCTTGAAACCCATGTCCAACCATCTCTACTCATCTGTCTGGATACAGAATATGAAACTTCCTGGCTATACATTCTTTAGGAAAGTTAAAGCTGGGTAGAGGGAAAAGGGGTGGCCTTTGATGTGTAAGACAACTGGAAATCTCCCTTCATAACACGAATCCTGATCCCTCCACATTTGACAGTAGGAGAAGCTCCCAGTGGGCACGGAAAGTTGGAACTCATAGCCCCAACTCTTCCCTGTAAGGAAAGAGTCCTGTACACAACTCTTCATTTAATTTCCCAAGGAACATCAAAGACCAGGCTGGAACAGTTAAGTAAAACTTTACCTATGACTTAGAGATGACACGGGATAAACACAGGAAGGGAAAAATACTCTAGATTATGAAGACGACAAGAATCAGCTATCTCTGAGAAGCAGCATTTGTCTTGAGAAGACGTGTGTGTGTGTGTGTGTGCACGCACATGCACATGCATGTGTACATACATGGTTTAAAAATAAAAATAAACAAGCAGGACATTAGTTAAAGCAGTGAAAACAGATTCTGTTCAGTAACTGCTGACAGTAGGGGAAAGAGCTAAGCTCTATTCTGATTTGTGCAGAGATGCTGACTGGGTCTTTTAAAGGGAGAATAAGGGAGCCAGGAGGTGCAGTGAGCAGGTTCAGTTAGAGTCAGGGAAGTGAAAAATGACAAAGTGTTGGGCAGAGTCAATGTGATGAGGCCAGCTGTGTCTGCTAGCTGGCAGTTCTCGAAGCTAGGATCCTCTCCCCCAACAGAGCCCGGGAGTCAGAGGCTCTCTCCTTCCTGATAATTACCTTGAGGGGAATGGCTTTCGGGTCCTTGAGAAAGACACTCCTGAGCTGTAGGTGACACATACAAAGTAGCTCAAAGGGACAGAGGAAGGATTCACAATGGTAAGCCTCCTTTTTTAGTCAATGTTCTAAAAAAGAGAGGTCAGGAGCCTATTGTCAGGTGTTGGTGGAACAAACTAAATTCTTTTGACACCCTTAAGCTTTTCCAGACAGCAACTCAAAAGAGGGCTGGCCCATCCCAGGGACATGGCCTTAGGCTGCTAGAAACCATGCGATGAAGTCTTTGAGTTTGGTGAAGTCTCTGAGCACAGGGTGTGAGTGCAGTGTTGGTGCTGAGAGTTTCAGGTATACTTGCCTTATGAAACAGATACAATTAAAAGAACAGGTGTGCCCACCACCTGCGCTGCTGTTGGCAGCATTTTAAAAGAGAACTGACCATTTTCTGCAACCCACCATGGGCCCATTGTGCGAGGCCAGGAGTGCCGAAACCCCTCCCTCTAGAATCTGCTGAAGACAACTAAAGAGAAAAATAGTACTAAAGCTTCTTTGACCCATACAGGCCAGAGCAGTGCTTTCAAACTTTCTTGAACATGTATCACAATAAGAAACACATTTTCTGTATTTCCTATTCAATTTTTTTCTTAAAATGCTGTTCACAAGCCACCAAATTAATTACATCACCCACTAATGGGTCACAAGTCACAACCCATATCTGAAAGGTACAAGACTGGAGGGCACTGACTTGGGCAGACAGGGCAGGGGCGAGGGGAGATGAGGCTGGCAAAGCCTCATGTATTAGTCCATTTTTATATGCTATGAAGAAATACCCGAGGCCAGGTAATTTATAAAAGAAAGAGGTTTAATGGACTCACAGTTCCACATGGCTGGGGAGGTCTCACAATCATGGCAGGAGGTGAAGGATGAGCAAAGGCATGTCTTACATGGCAGCAAGAAAGAGTGCCTGTGCAGGGGAACTGCCCTTTATAAAACCATCAGATCTCATGAGACTTACTCACTATCATGAGAACAGCATGGGAAAAATCTAACCCCATTATTCAATTACCTTCCACGGGTCCCTCCCATGACACATGAGGATTATGGAGCTACAATTCAAGATGAGGTTTGGGTGGGGACACAGCCAAACCATATCACCTTGATTTAAGAAAGTGCCAATACATAGAAGGCAGAAGGAAAACGTGACTGCGCAGAGCAATCTGTAAGTCTGACCTTAGATAAAAAGGATTTTTGTCGGTGAAATTCTATTCTGTTTTTTGTTTGTTTGTTTGTTTGGGATGGAGTCTCACTCTGTCGCCCAGGCCGGAGTGCAATGGTGAGATCTCAGCTCACTGCAACCTCCACCTCCCGGATTCAAGCAATTTTCCTGCCTCAGCCTCCTGAGTAGTGGGGATTACAGGCACCCACCACTATGCCCAGTTAATTTTTGCATTTTTAGTAGAGACGGGGTTTTGCCATGTTGGTCAGGCTGGTCTCAAACTCCTGGCCTCAGGTGATCCACCTGGCTTGGCCTCCTTAAGTGCTGGGATTACAGGCATGAGCCACCCTGCCTGGCCAAAATTCTATTCTTTCATAACAAAATGTAGTAATAGGAGCATCTATTGAGTAATTCCAAGAAACATGAGACAAAGCCAGAAATAGAAAAAAAAGAAAAAGATTAGGACAGTGACAAAACTAGTCTAGGTAGAAATGCTGAGGTTTTTAATTGTCAAAGTGCTTTCTGGTAGAATGTCACATTCCCGGAAAAGGTCACTGGAGGAATCTGGAGGAAAAATGATGCCTTAGATTTTGTTCTGAGTCCTAAGTAGACATTAGTGAAAAAAAGGATGGGGTGAGTCTTTGTGAAACAATGCAACAAATATTCATTGAGCGCCTAGTATGTGCCAGGCATGATTTCTGTCCATCTGTGAACAAAACAAAGCCCCTACTCGCATGAGCTAACATTCTAGTAGAGAGACAGGCAAGAATCAAACAAGCACAAAATATAATGAAAAGTAGAGATAAATGTCCAAAGAAAGTAATTCAGGGCAAGGGCGATGCATGCTACTTGAGCTAGAATGAACAGAGCCATCCTTTCTGATAGAGACACTTAAACAGAGGCTTGAGTGAAGAGAGCCTCTGGTGAGAGGCCTGAGAGTATCCAGGGAAGCTTACTCCAGACAGAGGGAAGAGCTAATGAGGCTCTGAGGCGGGAGGCTTCTGTGTATTTAAGGAACAGTCATGGCTGGGCACGGTGGCTCACGCCTGTAATCCTAGCACTTTGGCAGGCCAAGGTGGGCGGATCATTTGAGGTCAGGAGGCGAGACCAGCCTGGCCAACATGGTGAAACCCTGTCTCTACTAAAAATACAATAAAATTTAGCTGGTCATGGTGGCGCACCTGTAGCCCCAGCTACTCAGGAGGCTGAAGCAGGAGGATCGCTTGAACCTGGGAGGCGGAGCTTGCAGTGAGTTGAGATTGCTGCCACTGCACTCCAGCCTGGGTGACAGAGTGAGACTCTGTCTCAAAAAAATAAATAAATAAGGAACAGTCAAGAGGCCTGTGTAGCCGGAGTAAATTCAGAGCCATGGTAGGGAGTCTCAGAAGCCTACGTAAGCACTTTGAATGTCATCAGAGTAAGGTGATAGCTCTTAAGTTCAGAAATGCTAGAGACTCACAAATGTTCCACACCCAAGCTTGTGACTTGCAAATCCAAGTCAGCTATGTTCGCAGGTGCTTAACAGCAAGGAATTGCCACCCTGAGCCCAGTGTTTTTATGAACCCAATGTATATTGAGTTTGTTCTCCAAATCCATGCTCTCTCTTGGGCATGATCCTGTCCTGTGCATTCATATTACGGGGGGCTGGGGCTGGCTTCCCAAACTGCCTAGTCACATACCCTAGGGTTGTTGGGGAAGCCTCTCCAGGAGCTACCATCCCCTACTCATTCCCGGTGTAGGTGGAAGGCAGCACTCTGATCATGTGACCGCTTATCCATTCAGCATCCTGGTGGCAATGGGAACATCAGTACTGGTGTTAGTCGAGGTGGGCAAAAGGGGACAAAAGCCAGAACTCTTAAGTTAGTGAGTTCCAGGAAGCCCAGTTAATTTTTGAAAAAATCTTGTTGGCAGCCTAAAATTCAGCACATTAAAAAATAAACTAATAAAAATTTCAATGGCTAAATGCAAACCAACAAACTATTTTAAAAAACCTGTAGGCTGGGAGCGGTGGCTCACGCCTGTAATCGCAGCACTTTGGGAGGCCGAGACAGGCAGATCACAAGGTCAGGAGATTGAGACCATCCTGGCTAATACAGTGAAACCCCCTCTCTACTAAAAATACAAAAAATTAGCTGGGCGTGGTGGCGGGCGCCTGTAGTCCCAGCTACTCCGGAGGCTGAGGCAGGAGAATGGCGTGAATCCAGAAGGCAGAGCTTGCAGTGAGCCGAGATTGCGCCATTGCACTCCAGCCTTGGCGACAGAGAGAGACTCTGTTTCAGAAAAAAAAAAAAAAAGGAAAAGGGCTTGTAAGCCAGGGGCGGTGGCTCACGCTTATAATCCCAGCACTTTGGGTGGCCCAGTCTGGCAGATCATCTGTCAGGAGTTCAAGACCAGCCTGACCAACATGGTGAATCCCCATCTCCACAAAAAATACAAAATTAGCCAGGGGTGATGGTGCATGCCTGTAATCCCAGCTACTCTGGAGGCTGAGGCAGGAGAATTGCTTGAATGCGGGAGCGGAAGGTTGCAGTGAGCCAATGAGAGGTGACAGCGTGCCGGCAGCCCTCCCTCGCTCTCGGCACCTCCTTGGCCTCAGCTCCTACTCTGGCCGCGCTTGAGGAGCCCTTCAGCCCGCCGCTGCACTGTGGGAGCCCCTCTCTAGGCTGGCGGAGGCTGGAGTCTGCTCCCTCTACTTGCCGGGAGGTGTGGAGGGAGAGACGTGGGCGGGAACCCAAGGCTGCGCAAGGCGCTTGCGGCCCAGCAGGAATTCCGGGTGGGCACGGGCTCCTCGGGCCGCGCACTCAGAGCGGCCGGCAGGTGCAGTGAGGGACTTAGCACCTGGGCTAGCAGCTGTGGAGGGTGCGCCGGGTCTCCCAGCAGTTGCGGCCCGCCTGCGCTGTGCTCGAATTCTCGCTGGGCCTCAGCTGCCTCCCCGCGGGACAGGGCTCGGGATCTGCACCCCGCCATGCCCGAGCCCCCAGCCCCCCTCCACGTGAGGCCCCAGCCTCCCCGACGGGCGCCGCCCCCTGTTGGGCGGTGCCTGGTCCCATTGACCGCCCAAGGGCTGAGGAGTGCGGGCGCCCTGCCCGGGACTGGCTGACAGCTCCACGGCAGCCCTGGCGCGGGATCCGCTAGGAAGCCAACTGGGCCCCTGAGTCTGCTGGGGACTTGGAGAACTTTTATGTCTGCCTAAAGGATTGTAAATGCGCCAATCAGCACTCTGTATCTAGCTCAAGGTTTGTAAATACACCAATCAGTGCTCTGTGTCTAGCTAATCTAGTGGGGACTTGGAGAACTTTTGTGTCTAGCTAAAGGATTGTAAATGCACCAATCTGCACTCTGTGTCTAGCTCAGGGATTGTAAATGCACCAATCAGCACTCTGTCAAAAGGGACCAATCAGCTCTCTGTAAAATGGACCAATCAGCAGGATGTGGGTGGGGTCAGATAAGGGAATAAAAGCAGGCTGTCCCAGCCAGCAGTGGCAATCTGCTCCCCTTCCCTTCCATGTTGTGGAGGCTTTGTTCTTTTGCTTTTTGCAATAAATCTTGCTGTTGCTCGCTTTTGGGGTCCGCACTACGTTTATGAGCTGTGACACTCACCGAGAAGGTCTGCAGCTTCACTCCTGAAGCCACTGAGACAACAAACCCATCGGAAGGAAGAAACTCTGAACACGTCCAAATACCAGAAGGAACAAACTCAGGACACACCATCTGTAACACTCACTGTGAGGGTCCACAGGGTCCATGGCTTCGTTCTTGAAGTCAGTGAGACCAAGAACCCACCAGTTCTGGGCATGCCAGGATCAGGCCATTGCACTGCAGCCTGGGCAACAAGAGTGAAACACCATCCCCCCCCCAAAAAAGGGGGGGGCTTGTAAGTCTGGTTTGCCAGTGTTCACTGACCTGCGTGGTCCTGAAGGCACTTGAGTTTGCAGCCTCTGACATACACCATTTTGTTTAATTCTTGCATGAACTCTGTGAAGTCAATTGATGCTATATAGATGAGAAAACTGAGCCTCAGAGACTTCCCAGAGTCAAGACTGAACGCAGGTGTGTGGGTCTCCAAGGCTGATAATGCTTCTGCTCTGCCCATTGCTGCTTTCAGGGAACAGGTATATGGAATGCCGTGAGGTGAGGTGATGTCGCGGGTCTCATCTAAGTCCATGGTTCTATGATGCAAACATTTTAGATCAAGCATGTCACAGCTTTAGAGTCACCATGAAAAAAATCCGGAAATACTTACTACTAACTCACTCTGTGATCTGTGCAAGGTCAGGGACCTGTGCCATAAAACCCCTAGTGGTTGAAGGTGACTTCTGAGTTTACTTCCACCCTAACAGACTCTCATATATGGGAGAAAGGGCTGCATTTTAAAATTTTTTAATTTTAAAATTTGTGTGTGTGTGTGTGTGTGTGAGACGGAGTCTCGCTCTGTTGCCACACTGGAGTGCAGTGGCACCATCTCAACTCACTGCAACCTCTGCCTCCCAGGTTCAAGCGATTCTCCTGCCTCAGCCTCCCAAGTAGCTGGGACTACAGGCACGTGCCACCACGCCTGGCTAATTTTGTATTTTAGTGGAGATGAGGGTTCACCATGTTGGCCAGCATGGTCCTGATCTCTTGAACTCGTGATTCTCCCGCCTCTGCCTCCGGAAGTGCTGGGATTACAGGGTCAGGCTGCACTTTTAAAAGTGTCCACGAGGGGCAAAAGATGACCACAAGCGCCTTACACTGTTAGTAATGGGGTGCTGCAGCCAAGGACAGCCTGGGGTGATTTTCCTAAAAGGAAAGAAGCTCCTGTCTGAACTGCCAGCCCTAGAGCTCTGTTCTGTCCTCACGGTTCCCTGCCAGGCCTCCCCTCCCAGAGGGAGCTCTTAGAGTGACTGTGGCTGGTCCTATCCTTGGATTACTGAGTCTTAGAAGCCATTGATTGCAAGATAGGTGATCCTATGGCAGGAAAATGGTACAATGCCTTAATGTTAGGCTTGCACAATTCATGAATTGGTCCTGCCAGCTTTTCTTTGCTTTGGAATTTGTCCTCTACTGTCAGGGATTTGGCCATTTGCCCTACACTTCCCTTGCATTGTTTAGCATAATTGAGGCCGTCCTTTTGCGGGTTCTTGGTAACAAAGCATAGTACAGCACTGTTTCCTTAGGTGATCTACAGCACTTATTTGTTACCTTGCAAGAAAATATGAGGCTTTCTTGGAAGCAGATTCTCTAATCCTCAAGGCTTTTGAGAACTGCAGCCCTGGCTGAAAGCTACTCATATGAGACCCTGAGCTAGAGCCACCCAGCTAACCTGCCCCTCAGAAACTGAGATAATAAATGTTTGTTACTTCAAGCTACTAAGGTTTGGGAAATTTATTACATAGCTGTAGAAAACTAATACATGGTGAATCGGTGAAGGGTGGAGGGAGGGCAGGGGGGAAACTGCCTCAGGGATGTGCCTCCCACCTTCATCCTCCAGACAGGACTTCAGAGCATCTGAGGAAACCCGGAGAGACTCCTCTTTAGGGAAGTCATCCAGCCCTCAGGTCCGCTTATGCCAGGAGCAAACCGGGAGGACAGGAGGATGACCATCCATCTTGTTGAAAGCTCTGTGAGGGAGGAATGGAGGAACGGAGGGAGCTGCGTCCTTGACCATCCCCTGATGAATAGCAAGGGCTGTGCCTCCAGGGTCCATGGCCTCTGTGCCCCGGATGATGCCGGGGCTGCCAGGGACCACAGAGCCACCCACTGGGAGGCTGGAGGTTGGCCTGGCTCAGGGGCCTTCGTCAGCCATAGACACCCACAGCCTGGGGTGGGCAAGGCTGGGAGGCGACACAGGAACTGAAAAACCTGACAGGCTCCAGCCCCTCCGCAGGGTAAATGACAACTCCAGGTAAAATGATTAGCTGGTTCCAGCCCCTCCACAGGGTAAATGACAACTCCAGGTAAAATGATTAGCTGGTTCCAGCCCCTCCGCAGGGTAAATGACATCTCCAGGTAAAATGATTAGCTGGTTCCAGCCCCTCCTCAGGGTAAGTGGCACCTGGGGTAAAATGACGGCCTGGAGCTGGCAGCTGCTTTCCCTGCTCTCCTGGGTCCTGCGGGGAAGCGTGGGAAGGGAAGGGGGTACAGCGCTGGGCACAGAGGGGCTCTCAGACCTGGACTGAACTGTTTCAGCGGTCATCTAGCCCATTCCCCGCCTCCAGGCGAGGATTTGCCTGAGGCTGGAAAGAGGAAGGATCCTCCCAGCGCCGTCAAGCCCTGGATTCCACCTCTCTGTGGGTGGACTGTCAG
>NW_016821812.1:905810-948249 GCF_001698545.2 Rhinopithecus bieti | reverse complement strand
GGTCTCCAAGGCTGATAATGCTTCTGCTCTGCCCATTGCTGCTTTCAGGGAACAGGTATATGGAATGCCGTGAGGTGAGGTGATGTCGCGGGTCTCATCTAAGTCCATGGTTCTATGATGCAAACATTTTAGATCAAGCATGTCACAGCTTTAGAGTCACCATGAAAAAAATCCGGAAATACTTACTACTAACTCACTCTGTGATCTGTGCAAGGTCAGGGACCTGTGCCATAAAACCCCCTAGTGGTTGAAGGTGACTTCTGAGTTTACTTCCACCCTAACAGACTCTCATATATGGGAGAAAGGGCTGCATTTTTAAAATTTTTTAATTTTTAAAATTTGTGTGTGTGTGTGTGTGTGTGAGACGGAGTCTCGCTCTGTTGCCACACTGGAGTGCAGTGGCACCATCTCAACTCACTGCAACCTCTGCCTCCCAGGTTCAAGCGATTCTCCTGCCTCAGCCTCCCAAGTAGCTGGGACTACAGGCACGTGCCACCACGCCTGGCTAATTTTTGTATTTTTAGTGGAGATGAGGGTTCACCATGTTGGCCAGCATGGTCCTGATCTCTTGAACTCGTGATTCTCCCGCCTCTGCCTCCGGAAGTGCTGGGATTACAGGGTCAGGCTGCACTTTTAAAAGTGTCCACGAGGGGGCAAAAGATGACCACAAGCGCCTTACACTGTTAGTAATGGGGTGCTGCAGCCAAGGACAGCCTGGGGTGATTTTCCTAAAAGGAAAGAAGCTCCTGTCTGAACTGCCAGCCCTAGAGCTCTGTTCTGTCCTCACGGTTCCCTGCCAGGCCTCCCCTCCCAGAGGGAGCTCTTAGAGTGACTGTGGCTGGTCCTATCCTTGGATTACTGAGTCTTAGAAGCCATTGATTGCAAGATAGGTGATCCTATGGCAGGAAAAATGGTACAATGCCTTAATGTTAGGCTTGCACAATTCATGAATTGGTCCTGCCAGCTTTTCTTTGCTTTGGAATTTGTCCTCTACTGTCAGGGATTTGGCCATTTGCCCTACACTTCCCTTGCATTGTTTAGCATAATTGAGGCCGTCCTTTTGCGGGTTCTTGGTAACAAAGCATAGTACAGCACTGTTTCCTTAGGTGATCTACAGCACTTATTTGTTACCTTGCAAGAAAATATGAGGCTTTCTTGGAAGCAGATTCTCTAATCCTCAAGGCTTTTGAGAACTGCAGCCCTGGCTGAAAGCTACTCATATGAGACCCTGAGCTAGAGCCACCCAGCTAACCTGCCCCTCAGAAACTGAGATAATAAATGTTTGTTACTTCAAGCTACTAAGGTTTGGGAAATTTATTACATAGCTGTAGAAAACTAATACATGGTGAATCGGTGAAGGGTGGAGGGAGGGCAGGGGGGAAACTGCCTCAGGGATGTGCCTCCCACCTTCATCCTCCAGACAGGACTTCAGAGCATCTGAGGAAACCCGGAGAGACTCCTCTTTAGGGAAGTCATCCAGCCCTCAGGTCCGCTTATGCCAGGAGCAAACCGGGAGGACAGGAGGATGACCATCCATCTTGTTGAAAGCTCTGTGAGGGAGGAATGGAGGAACGGAGGGAGCTGCGTCCTTGACCATCCCCTGATGAATAGCAAGGGCTGTGCCTCCAGGGTCCATGGCCTCTGTGCCCCGGATGATGCCGGGGCTGCCAGGGACCACAGAGCCACCCACTGGGAGGCTGGAGGTTGGCCTGGCTCAGGGGCCTTCGTCAGCCATAGACACCCACAGCCTGGGGTGGGCAAGGCTGGGAGGCGACACAGGAACTGAAAAACCTGACAGGCTCCAGCCCCTCCGCAGGGTAAATGACAACTCCAGGTAAAATGATTAGCTGGTTCCAGCCCCTCCGCAGGGTAAATGACAACTCCAGATAAAATGATTAGCTGGTTCCAGCTCCTCTGCAGGGTAAGTGGCATCTCCAGGTAAAATGATTAGCTGGTTCCAGCCCCTCCTCAGGGTAAGTGGCACCTGGGGTAAAATGACGGCCTGGAGCTGGCAGCTGCTTTCCCTGCTCTCCTGGGTCCTGCGGGGAAGCGTGGGAAGGGAAGGGGTACAGCGCTGGGCACAGAGGGGCTCTCAGACCTGGACTGAACTGTTTCAGCGGTCATCTAGCCCATTCCCCGCCTCCAGGCGAGGATTTGCCTGAGGCTGGAAAGAGGAAGGATCCTCCCAGCGCCGTCAAGCCCTGGATTCCACCTCTCTGTGGGTGGACTGTCAGCGCAGGCCCTCACAACGCAGAGAAAGACACAGGATCCCGCTGGGCCGGTGACAGCAGGAGCTCTGGGTGCCACAGGTGAGGCTGGGGATGCCTGGAGCATCCCGGGCGTCCAGTTAGTCTAGAGCCAGGTTTTCCATACTCCTTAGAGTGCAACCTCAGGGAGACACAAATTTTGCCCCAACACAGCATACATGCAGAAATACATTTATACAATTCAAACACAAGTGGACAGAACAATATTTACCCTTAGAGTGTGTGAAGTCCTCATCTGTCCTACCCCATCCTATCATGCTCCGTTCTATCCTAGGAGACAAAGCAGGGGGTAGGGGAGCTGTGGAGGTGGAGGAGTCTCATCCAGGCCCTTGAGCGACACGTCTATGTGTGGCTCACGGGGCGCCCCACCAGGGATGGTCATTGACCACCAGGCTGCAGGCCCTGTGGGGACTGACTCAAGGCCCTGTGGGAGCTGAGTCAGGGCCAGGACTGGGGTGTCCTGACTCCTAGAGACCATGTTCCCTTCCTCACCCAGGCCTTCCAGCCCCAGCCCTGGGCTGACTTTTGCTGTCCTACATCATCTGCATATTTATTCTCCTGCTGGATTCACTGGCCATGGGCTCTGTGGTCCTAAGAGTCTTAAGGACTAAGGAGCTGGCAGCACGGAGGGGACCCCAGAATCTCAGACTCAGGGTCTGGCCAGTCACAGGCGTGTGAGGGAACAACTGAGAGGCCCACTGCCCTGTGGCAGGAGGAGGCGCTTTGGAGTCTGTCAGACCTGAGTGCAGTCAGACCTGATTCTCACTGTCATTCACTAGCTGTGTGATCTTGCATACGTCACTTAAGCTCTCTGAGCATCGGTTTCCTATCTCTAACATTAGGATAAAAAATATCTATTTTGTAGGGTTAGTGTGAGGATTAGCAAAAATGTGTATGATGTACAGTACATGGCACATGATGGGAGCTAAAAAATAGCACTTGTTGGCCAGGTGCAGTGGCTCATGCATGTAATCCCAGCACTTTGGGAGGCTGAGGTGGGTGGGTCACTTGGGGTCAGGAGTTCAAGACCAGCCTGGCCAACATGGTGAAACCCTGTCTCTACTTAAAAAAAAAAAAATAGCCGGGCATGATGGGCACCTGTACTCCCAGCTACTTGGGAGGTGGAGGCAGGAGAATCACTTGAACCCAGGAGACGCAAATTGCAGTGAGCAGAGATCACGCCACTGCCCTCCAGCCTGGGTGACAGTGAGACTCTGTCTCAAAAAAAAAAAAAAAAAAAAAAAAAAAAAAAAAAAAGCACTTGTGACGATTACTGTTGATAATAATTACAATAATAAATTACAATAATACTAACTGGAGGATCTCAAAAGTACTGTGGGTATGGCAGGTGTGCTATTACTTAGTTTTGGAGGAGATTTGGCTGCCATGGTTTTCATCCTAGACAAAAAGAAAATTTCCATAAGTACATAGGGGAGAAAGCAGATTATGTAGGTTATGAACAGCCCTAATAATAGAAGAGGAGGAAAACACCTTGCTTAAAACCAAACCCAGGACACAGGCTCTTGCCAAGCGTTCACCTTGGTTACAGGTGATAGTTGGATCCTTGGAAAATGAACAGACTGATTCTGGTCCCAGCTGAGATCCTGTGGTATGCTGGGAAGACACATCCCCATTCTCTGGAACACTCCCAGTCCACACATCAGAGTACACCCAAAGTGCATGGATAGGTAAGGACAGGACAAGTGGGAAAGGTTGGGAAAATCAGGGTAAGGACTGGGAAGCATTATGTCTCTTCTCAGAGGACATCTTCATAGCTCATACTATGTAAACATTAAATGACATGGGAAATTCAATTTTGGGGCTTACTGTTTTATCTAGAATTGCTCTTTTACTTTCACTAATTGAATGAGATCTCTTAACAAGTGAACCTAACAGAGAATTTAAATTATCCGGATCAAAAATTACATTTTTTTTGGTGAATTATATAGTTTGAAAACAAAATTGTGAGAAGATCAATGCTTTTGCTCTAAATATGGCATCTCCCTTCTTGTTCACGATGAGGAATGAGGCCTCACAGATCCTACCTGCAGAGGCTGCTCTTCCCACACAGGTTTCAAATAAGGAAAGTAGTTAGAAGGAGATAATTCAAATGTTCTTAGCATAAAGAAAAGACAAGGCTGGGTGGGGCGGCTCACGCCTGTAATCCCAGCACTTTGGGAGGCCAAGGCAGGCAGATTGCTTGAGCCCAGGAATTTGAGACCAGCCTGAGCAACATGGTGAAACCCTGTCTCTACTAAAAATACAAAAATTAGCCGAGCATGGTGCTGCACACCTATGGTCCCAGCTACTCGGGAGGCTGAGGTGAGAGGATCACCTGAGCCTGGGAAGTTTGAGGCTGCAGTGAACTGTGATTGGCCCATTGCACTCCAGCCTGGGTGACAGAGTGAGGCAGAGAGAGAGAGGGAGGGAGGGAGGGAGGAAGGAAGGAGGGAGGGAGGGAAGGGAGGGAGCAAAAGAAGGAGAAGAAAGAAAAGACAAGTATTTAAGGTAACGAGTATCCCAGTTACCCTGATTTGATCATATGACTGTATCAGATTATCACATGTACCCAGAAAATATGTACATTGATTAGGTATCAACAAAAATAAAAGAAAAATCTAAAATAATGAGGAAACTCTATTTTTGTTTTGCTTCCATCTACATTTTTCTTCTCCTTTCAGAAAAGAAAGGTAAACCATTTATGCACAGCTTTTAAAGGACCCTTTCTAGCACAAGAATGGAGGCTGCCATTTCCCTGTCTGACAGCCTAACCCTCAGGGGCTTTTCTCTCATCTTGGAGGACAGAACAGTGTAAGAGGAAGTTTACCTAATCCAGGTGCTGGACTATGAGCTTCTCCTCATTTATTCTGCACAGGGAGGCTTTATATGAAGAGTCTCTTTCGTTTTGTTTAAAAGCTGTCATTTTGTTGCATAGATATTTCGTAGGTAAGAGCTCTGATAGAAGAATTTCAAAGTGACTACATTGGCCAAGTGAAGATTCTGGCCGAGAGTCTGAGTCTAGGGAAGCTAGTCCCAGCAAGAGACCTCTTTTGGGTGCCAGAGTTTCCATCTCTGGTAGTGAGAGCTAATGTGACCATCATATACTTCTTATGCAAAGAAGCAGGAAACATCTGGATGAATGAATCAACGCGGAGCATGGTCCAGAAAGAAAAAGCAGGAGCTGGGAGAACCCATGATTACAATAGCCAGAGGCAGAAGGGTTTGTATTCTCCTTTCTGGCCCGAGCAGGTTGCCATATAACTCAGGACCAGGGTCCATTTATTCATCTATTGGGCATGAGGCATGGTGCTTAGTGCCTTACCTATCACTTAATCCTCATTTACTCCTGACAACTGTCTCTTGACGTGGATACCTTGTAGACAGTAAGATGCTCAAGGCAATTGCATTGAGCCCCTAGGATTATTTAGTCAGCCTTATCTCTGTAGCCAACATTCTGCCAAGGGAAGTGGGGACTAATACAGAAATATAAGTCATAGTCCTAGCCTATATAGGACTTGCTTTAAAAATGCTTCCATTGCTGAATTATTTTTTATTTTATTTATTTATTCTTTTGAGACTGACTTTTGCTCTTGTCACCTGGGCTGGAGTGCAATGGCATGATCTCGGTTAAATGCAACCTCTGCCTCCTGATTCAAGCCATTCTCCAACCTCCTAAGTAGCTGGGATTACAGGTGCCCACCATCATGCCCGGCTAATTTTTGTATTTTTAGAAAAGAAGGGGTTTCACCATGTTGGCTAGGCTGGTCTTGAACTCCTGACCTCAGGTGATCCACCTGCCTTGGACTCCCAAAGTGCTGAGATTACAGGTGTGAGCCACCGCACCCAGCTGCATTGCTGAATTATACAAACTGGTTTTGAAAAGAAAAATAATTTGTTCACCATGAATATCCAAACTTTGGAGCTTGTTTCTGACCAATAAGGATCTAAATGGAATCCAAATGTCTTTTTATCATGCATCAGATTCAATAGAGAAAAGTCTTTGGACACATGGAGGGAAAAAACTTTACTCTGGTTGAAAGTATTCCCCTTTGATTTAGTTAAATCCTGTGATTTAGCTAAGCCATGAACTAACTGAGCACACACAATGGGGAGAACAATGAAGTATGAGAAGAGTATTTCCCCTTGGTGTTTCATTTGTGAATTCATACACTCAGTTTCAACTACTTCCTCTTCCAAAACCAGGTTAAATTTGGACCTCATGATCCTTTAAAAACATAAATCAGATCATAACATTTCTCTGCTCAAATCCCTCTAATCACAACCATTTCACTTAAAGCAAAGGTTCTCAAAAAGCTCTGCAGAGCTGTACATGGCCTAGTTTTTTCATGATTGATTTCTCTAAGTTTGTCTGGTTTCTTCTTTCTTTTTTTCTTTTTCATTTCATTCTGCCTTTCTTTTTTAACACATCATTTCTACAAATAAGAAAAGATTGCCCTCTGCAGCACTCTGAATCGCCCTCCCGTCTTTCTATTTGCTACTTCAGGGGTCAGAAAACACAGCCTGTGGACCAAATGTCTGTTTTGTGTGGTCCACAGCTAAGAATGGTATTTACTGTTTGTTTTTGTTTTGTTTTGTTTTGTTTTGTTTTGAGACGGAGTCTCACTCTGTCACCCAGGCTGGAGTACAGTGGCACAATCTCAGCTCACTGCAACCTCCACCTCCCGGGTTAAAGCGATTCTCCTGCCTCAGCCTCTCTAGTAACTAGGATTACAGGCGCCTGCCACCACACCCGGCAAATTTTTGTCTTTTTAGTAGAAACGGGATTTCACCATGTTGGCTGGTCTGGACTCAAACTCCTGACCTCAGGTGGTCTGCCTGCCTCAGCCTCCCAAAGTGCTGGGATTACAGATGTGAGCCACCATGCCCAGCCTACATTTTTAAATGGCTGGAAACATCAGAAGACAATACTATTTCATTGATACATGAAAATTATATTAAATTTAAATCTCAGTGTCTATAAGTTGTGTTGGAACACACCCATGCCCATTTGTTTTCTTACTGTCTATGACTGCTTTTGTGCTACAAGAGCAGAATTGAAGGCTGGGCATGGTGGCTCACACCTGTGATCCCAGGAGTTGCATTTGGGAGGCCCAGGTGGGTGGATCACCTGAAGTCAGGAGTTCAAGACCAGCCTGGCCAACATGGTGAAACCCCGTCTCTACTAAAAATACAAAAATTAGCTGGGCATGATGGTGGTGCCTGTAATCCAAGCTACTTGGGGGGCTGAGGCAGGAGAATTGCTTGAACCGGGGGGGCGGAAGTTGCAGTGAGCCGACATGGCGCCACTGCACTCCAGCCTGGGCAACAGAGCAAGACTCTGTCTCAAAAAAAAAAAAAAAAAAAAAGAGCAGAATTGAGTCATGAGTCATTGTGATGAGACTATATGACCCCTAGAGCCTAAAGTGTTTACTATCTGGCCCTTTACAGAAGAAGTGTTCTGCCCTCTGAGTTAAACCAGTGTTATATTATTGTTTTCCACGCCTCTAACCATCCTTAAATGTCCAGTTCCATAAAGCAGTCTCTTTAACAAATGCAGCCAAAATCAGTACCACAGCCTTGATCTTGTTGCCTAGTGTAAAAGAATCAAATTGCTGATAGCAGCAATTGCCACCTCAGGTCCCTTCCTCTTGTCCTTTAACTTTCTTTCTGGGGAAATCCGTAAGTACACAAAGGAGGGTGGTTCACTCTTTTTCTAGCAAAGCAGTGCTATTTAGAAACGTGAAGATGGAGGGCTAGGAAAAGGTTACATTACAAAGAAAATGAGAACAAGAGGCTGAGTATGGTGGCTCACACCTGTAATCCCAACACTTTGGGAGGCCGAGGCATGTAGATCACCTGAGGTCAGGAGTTCTAGACCAGCCTGGCCAACATGGTGAAACCCTGTCTCTACTAATAACACAAAAAATTAGCCAGGCATGGTGGAGCACTCCTGTAATCCCAGCTACTCGAGAAGCTGAGGCAGGAGGATTCCGTAAACCCGGGAGGTGGACGTTGCAGTGAGCTGAGATCCTGCCATTGCACTCCAGCCTGGGCAACAAGAGTGAAACTCCATCTTAAAAAAAAAAAAGAAAGAAAATGAGAACAAGAACTAGCAAAATGCAGGTGGTAGCAAAATATAAATGATTCCAAACTTCAGACAGTGAAGCAAATGCTCTTCCTTCTTGGATTGCTTCTCTTGGCCCCACTCACGTGCTCCCTGCCCTTCCCTCCCGATGGGAACTTGGGATGACCTGTGCAGCGATGGGGAGGAAGGGTCGGTGAGGAGGGATGGGACCTGGGCTGACCAGCTAGCTGTTCTGAGCTGCCATGGGGTCTGTCCGAAATTTATAGACATTATGTGTTAGCCTGGTATCTCTGTGCCTCAGTTTCTTCTTCTGCAAAACAGGGAGCTCATTTCCCCGTCATAGGTTGTTGTGAGGCTTAAAGAGCTACTATATATGTTAAGCATTCATAACAGTGCCTGTTGTATAATAAACACACATGTGTTAGGCTGTTCTTGAATTGCTATAAAGAAATACCTGAGACTGGGTAATTTATAAGAAAAGAGGTTTGATTGGTTCATGGTTCTGCAGGCTTTCCAGGAAGCACAGCTCCAGCATCTGCTTCTAGGGAGACCTCAGGAAGCTTTTACAAATGGTGGAAAGTGAAGCGGGAGCAGGCACTTCACGTGGCCAGAGCACGAGCAAGAGAGTGTGGGAGCGGAGGGGCCACACACTTTTAAACGACCAGATCTCATGAGAACCCATTGACCATCGTGAGGACAACACCAAATTATTCATGAGGGATCTGCCCTCATGAGCCAAACACCTCCCACCAGGCCCCACCTCCAGCCCTGGGGATTGCAATTCAACATGAGATTTGGCAGGAACAAATATCCAAATTATGTCAACATGAAAATAACCCAAAAAAGGAGAACTTTGTTTCCTAAGTGGGCAAGAAAAAACACTGACAAGAATTATATTTAGAAAAGGAGGGCCGGGCGCAGTGGCTCAAGCCTGTAATCCCAGCACTTTGGGAGGCCGAGACGGGCGGATCACGAGGTCAGGAGATGGAGACCACCCTGGCTAACATGGTGAAACCCCGTCTCTACTAAAAGTACAAAAAACTAGCCGGGCGAGGTGGCGGGCACCTGTAGTCCCAGCTACTCGGGAGGCTGAGGCAGGAGAATGGCGTAAACCCGGGAGGCGGAGCTTGCAGTGAGCTGAGATCCGGCCACTGCACTCCAGCCTGGGCAACAGAGTGAGACTCTGTCTCAAAAAAAAAAAAAAAAAGAAAGAAAGAAAAGGAAGCAGATGTCAGCAAAACAACTGTGTCCCAAGAATAAATACTCAGGGCCAATTAAGAAAAGCAAATGTTTGACTTCTCTGAGCCCTACTTTATATTTCAGCCTTTTTAATGAGTTTTGAATTCTGCGTAATCAGATTAGTTACCGGGAATTGTATAGCGTAACTCCTTTAGAATTCGATAACACTATAATCTCTGTGTTATCACCTTCCCCAGTGAAGATTCAGGGCTCATCTTTGCCTATTTGTTCACTTGGCATTTGCCTGCTTTTATTTGTTCAGGCCATTGAACAGAAATCTACACCCATGTTTAACTTGTGAGGAAAGAAATAACAGTTTATATCTTTCAGCAACAGGTGGGGACCTTGTTGTTGAATTTAGACAGCAGGTCTTACGTTGCCAGCAGCGAGAGAGTATAAAGTATTTCAGATTTTCCCTCTGCCCCACATCCATGCTCAGTTGGAATTAAAGTCTTTGAACTAATTTTCAATCAAGAACCAATTCTAATACAAATGCTGTGTGTGTGTGTGTGTGTAGAGGGACAATACCTCCAAATGGCCCCTAATCTTTTCCTATGACTTGAGCTAAAGTTTCCTGGCTCAAGTCACAGCCACCAAACACCCCAAGACAGCTACTGAGTAGAATTTTATCTTTTCTGTTCAAACAAATTGGAAGCTCTCAAATTGAATTAATAAATGATACAACAACTGAGAGAATATATCATTTTCCACACTTACAATGTGGGTTATAAATGCAAACTTTAGGTTGTTCCCTTCTTACTTAGGTGGACAGGATAAGTCACTACTACTAAATGGTAACCATTTGTGCTTCCCAATGTCAGTTACTACAATGGATTTACTAAGAAAAATCTATGAAGTTGAAATGACAAGCTTTTCAGTAAATACTGAGTGATTTGTGATTTTAAAACATGTCAGTATGGCTCTTGGATTAGATTTAACAGGGGCATATTTGTTTAAAAAGGACTAGATCACCACAACAAACTAAAGAAAAAAAATACTTAAAACGAAGAAATTGATGTAACAAAGAATTTACAGGTAGTTTTATCTTTGTTTTCTTTTCTTTTTCTTTTTTTTGAGATGGAGTCTCACTCTGTCACCCAGGCTGGAGTGCAGTGGTGTGATCTCAGCTCACCGCAACCTCTGCCTCGCAGGTTCAAGCAATTCTCCTGCCTCAGCCTCCCGAGTAGCTGGTATTACGGGCACCCTCCACCGTGCCCAGCTAATTTTTAGTAGAGATGGGGTTTTGCCATATTGGCCAAGCTGATCTCGAACTCCTGACCTCAGGTGATATGATCATGACTTTTAAGCCTGTCAGTTTCATCTTTAATACTAATGTGACTCATGGAACATTTTGAGTATCAGATTGGTTTTTAATTGGAATGCCAGTCCCATTTCCTAAATCATATGAGCCTGTTCAGAGTAGAACAACAGATCTAAAATTTGAGTGTATTTTCCATAAAGAAGACAGAGAAGGCTGGGTGCGGTGACTCATGCCTGTAATCCCGGCACTTTGGGAAGCCAAGGCAAGTGGATCACAAGGTCAGGAGTTTGAGACCAGCCTGGCCAATATGGTGAAACCTCATCTCTACTAAAAATACAAACATTAGCCAGGCATGGTGGCGGGTGCCTGTAGTCCCAGCTACTCGGGAGGCTGAGGCAGGAGAATCGCTTGAAACCAGGAGGTGAAGGGTGCAGTGAGCCGAGATTGCACCGCTGCACTCCAGCCTGGGTGCCAGAACGAGACTCTGTCTCAAAAGAAAAAAAAAAAAATTTGGAAGAGCAGGTTTCATGATTTCCTTATTTCCTCATCAAAGAGAGAAAACTGGAGTCAGAATGGAATGATTAAATGAATTAATTTTTTTCTGATAGTTATAGAATATCCCCTGATTACAGTCCACTAGTTTTTCTTTTGAATAGTGTTATCTACTTACATGAACTTTGGAGTTTATTTATTTATTTATTTATTTACTTCAGACGGAGTCTTGCTCTGCCACCTGGGCTGGAGCATAGTGGTGCGAGCTTGGTTGGCTGCAACCTTCACCTCCCGGGTTCAAGTGATTCTCTTGCCTTAGCCTCCTGAGTAGCTGGGATTACAGGCGCCCAACACGCTTGGCTAATTTTTGTATTTTTAGTAGAGATGGGATTTCACCATGGTGTTTGTTTCTGTTTTGGCAATGATCAAGTGTTAGGATCACTTTACATTTGGATAGAACTTTTGCTCCCCTTACTGGTGTTCTCTTCAAATTGCAGGTTTCCACTAAATGGTTCACAGAATTGTGCCTTACCAACAGAGCTGAAACAACGAAACAGGAAAATATGTATCACATATAGCAAGAGTAAACATTGTTTGGTGCAACTTTGTTTCAGTTATGTATCTATGAATGCACAATCAAGAGTACCTTTCAGTCAGAAACCTTCAGTATCCAGGAAGCTGCCCTAAGCAGGGTGGAGACCAGGGTGTCCCCAGTGAGGCCACAGGGTTCCCAGGAAACCCTTCCCAGTACATGAACAGTCCCAGTTTTAAGCAATGGGCGTGGAAAGTTGGGGAAAATGTATAAATCCAGATGGCATCTCTGCCCCCATAGGCCTGAAACCAACACTGGTTTTTTTGTTTGTTTGTTTTGTTTTGTTTTTGAGGCAGAGTTTCACTCTCGTTCCCCAGGCTGGAGTGCAATGGTGCGATCTTGGCTCACTGCAACCTCCGTCTCCCGGGTTGAAGCGATTCTCCTGCCTCAGCCTCCCAAGTAGTTGGAAGTATAGGCATGTGCCACCACGCCTGGCTAATTGTTTTGTATTTTTAGTAGAGACTGGGTTTCGCCGTTGGCCAGGCTGGTTTCCAACTCCTGACCTCAGATGATCCACCCGCCTTGGCCTCCCAAAGTGCTAGGATTACAGGAGTGAGCCACTGTGCCCAGCTGCAACACTGTTTTTAGTGGTGAACAGATGCAGCATAGATTAACTGATTTCCAGAGTTGCTATGGTCTTTTTTTCCCTCCTGATTATTGAGGTAGGCCATTATGGTTGGCAGTTTGCAATAATTGATTTGTGCATTACTCTAAGTAATTTGAGCATTACTCTAAGTGATGCAATCCACGTGTGCATTATTCTAAGCGATGCAACTTAAACTCATGACCTAAGTACATTATAAGTGTGAGTGTCAACAGCTCATGTTTTATTTGGCCTGTGGATTCTCTATTGTGTTTTGTATTGAGATAGTGCTAGTTTAATTTTAACACAGTGAGTAATGTGATCATATTTTGTTTTTTCTTATTCTTTTTTTTTTTTTTTTTTTTGAGATGGAGTCTCGCTCTGTCACCCAAGCTGGAGTGCAGTGGCTCAATCTCTGCTCACTGTAAGCTCCACCTCCCGGATTCACATCATTCTCCTGACTCAGCCTCCCGAGTAGCGGGGACTACAGGCACGCGCCACCATGCCTGGCTAATTTTTTGTGTTTTTAGTAGAGACGGGGTTTCCTCGTGTTCGCCAGGATGGTCTCGATCTCCTGACCATGTGATCCACCAGCCTAGGCCTCCCAAAGTGCTGGGATTGCAGGCATGAGCCACCATGCCTGGCCATAATGTGATCATATTTTCTAAGAGTTCAGGAAATGAAAATGAGAAGGATTACAGTACCAAAGCTAGCATGATGTAAACATCATCACAAAAGAAAGTTAAATGGCTGTTATTTGAATGATGGATAGAAGGACACATGCAACTGGATAAGGAAGGTAAATAAACAAGACAGTACATTCTGCATACTAGACAGAAGAGCATTTGGGATTAAGAGTGGTGAAGAAGGGAATGGGAAAGCATATATGAAGACTGAATCTCACAAGTCCGAGCTCAGACAGGCAAGTCCTAAATCAATAACAAATTTCATCCCTTCCCAAAGACAGTTACCAGTTGAAAATAGCAGCTGCTAAATTAGTTTGGGCAGAACAGGTGAATGACCATACATTATCATTTCTTTGATTGCTTTGTGACACCCAATAAAATCACATTCAGGTGACTGATTCAGGTTTCAACTAAAATCTCCCGAGAGTCAACAAAAGGGAATTTTTTTTTTTTTTTGGACAGTGTTTTGCTCTGTTACCAGGCTAAAGTGCAGCAGCATGATCATAGCTCACCACAGCCTTGATCCTGGGTTCAAGTGATCCTCCTGCCTTAGACTCCCCAGAAGCTAGGACTATTGGTATGAGCCTCCATATTTGGCTCATTTTAACATTTTTAGTAGAGACAGGGGTCTTGCGATGTTGCCCCGGCTAATCTTGAACTCCTGACCTTAAGCAGTTCTTCTGCCTTGGCCTCCCAAAGTGGTGGACTTACAGGCATGAGCCACCACGCCCAGGCCAGAGGAAAATTTTGATAATGGGTATATTGGCCCCTTACAGTGGAGAACTGCATCTGTCAGATATTACTACAGGAGTTTTCTACACGGTATCAAGCAGTACATCAAATTGCAGCAGCAACAACAACAAAATGTTCTCCCTAATTTGTAGGTACTTGGTTTGAAAAATGCAATTTGAAATTATCTTCTTTATTTCTATGAAAATTTTCATAAAATGGAAGAAAACAAATGTTGCTATCTTATCCCAATAAATACGAACTGGACTTTGACTGTCTCTGCATATATTTGGCAGATAGTACATATAATTTTGGCAAACTCGATTCTGTTTATGAATTTCTTGACAGAATGCAAAGATCTTACCTGTGAAAAATCCTGCGTATCCTGTATACATAACACTGTTAAAAAGGGGTGTGATTTGGGAGGCCAAGGTGGGTGGATCACGAGGTCAAGTGATCAAGACCATCCTGGCCAACATGGTGAAACCCTGTCTCTACTAAAAATACAAAAATTAGCTGGGTGTGGTGGTACACGCCTGTAAGTAGCTGCTTGGGAGTCCCAAGCTACTTGGGAGGCTGAGGCAGGAGAATTACTTGAACCTGGGAGGCGGAGGTTGCAGTAAGCCAAGATCGCGCCACTGCACTCCAGCCTAGTGACAGAGTGAGACTGTCTCAACAACAACAACAACAAAAAAGGCAGGGGTGGTTGTGATTTGCTTACCGTGATACTGAGGGTTTTCACAATGAAGGTTTTGGTCATTTTTCAATGTTCTCAAAATGTGCAGAATCACTTATTGAAATTTGGACATTGTAAAAATGGAAGGAGACCGCTTCCTTAGATTGTGCCTACAAGATGGCTATCATTGTTGCCAGTCATATGTTAATAGAAGCAAAGGACCTGACTGACAAACAGCTGATCAACCAAAACAAGCCTGTGGCTACAAAGCGAGTGGGCACCCTTGGAGAGCTGAAAACAAATTCCTGCAAGTCTAAAAACCTGCTCTTGCTCCTAAGTAAATCCCAAGTATTCCATGCTCAAATACTTTTGTTGAGAGGATACTGAGCATAATGTCCTCATGGACTGGCACCAGGAATCAGTGTAATGGGGGTTGTATAAGAGCACCGCAGCAAGGCAAAGTGAATTTTCACACTAGAAAGTATTCAGTTTTATTACTATGTAAAAGACAAGACAGATGCCCTAAACTCGTTGCAAGTAGTTAGAGAATATTATCGGAAAAGGAAACAGAAAAAGTATTCTGTATCATGGGACAAAAAAAAAAAAAAAAAGTTATTTTAAATTAAATGTAGGTCATAAACTGTTTGGCCCAATTGTATTCATGTTCTGTTTTTAAAAAGTGTTCATTTTAAGAACACATAATAATAGTCTGCTAAATTTATGCAACAAAGAGAATTAAAATAAATTGCTATATCAGAGAATAGAAACATTATAAAATATTGTTATATTTTTCTCACACATATTATTTGTTTAATCAGTACTAGTATTTGCTACTAAATGTCACTGATAAGTCACCTTATTGTTCTTTTGCTTAAATAATCGCATTTATGTAACAAAAGTAAACAATACAGAATAATATGCAATTTCAAATAAACTCCCATTTTTCATATTTTTATGTTAAAGTAAACACATGCATATATTTGTTTTATGTTACTTTATTATCTGTCCTTTTCGTCGAGTTTGACTGTGTTCCAGGTTGGCTCCCTAAAACTGGGTTGCCCTCTGGTACAGTGTAATACAAGCATATCCTGGGCATATCAGAGAACTCATAGGAGCACTTAAAACCTTTTTGATGGCCAGGCGCAGTGGCTCACACCTGTAATCCCAGCACTTTGGGAGGCTGAGGCGGGCAGATCATAAGGTCAGGAGACTGAGACCATCCTGGCTAACACGGTGAAACCTCATCTCTACTAAAAATACAAAAAATTAGCGGGGCGTGGTGGCGGGCGCCTGTAGTCCCAGCTACTCAGCAGGCTGAGGCAGGAGAATGGCGTGAACCCAGGAGGCGGAGCTTGCAGTGGGCTGAGATCGGGCCCCTGCACTCAGGTCTGGATGACAGAGTGAGACTCTGTCTCAAAAAAAAAAAAAAAAAGCCTTTTTGATGAGTAGGAATTTGCCACGCAGGACAAGTAGGAAAAGGTATTTCATTTCAGTAAAGGGATAAGCATTTTCTTTTCTTTTATCTTCTCTTTCTTCTTTCTCTTTCTTTCCCTCCCTCCCTTCCTCCCTTCCTCCCTTCCTCCCTTCCTTCCTTCCTTCCTCCCTTCTTTTCTTTTCTTTTCTTTCTTTCTTTTTTTTTTTTTATTGAGACAGAGTCTTGCTCTGTTGCCCAGGCTGGAGTGCTGTGGCATGATCTTGGCTCACTGCAACCTCTGCCTTGGCTCACTGCAACCTCCGTCTCCTGGGCTCAAGCAATTCTCCTGCCTCAGCCTCCCAAGTAGCTGGGATTACAGGTGTCTGCCACCACACCTGGTTAATTTTTGTATTTTTTGTAGAGATAGGATTTCAGCATGTTGGTCAGGCTGGTCTTGAACTCCTGACCTCAGGTCATTTGCTTGCCTTGGCCTCCCAAAGTGCTGGGATTACAGGTGTGAGCCCCTGCACCTGGCCAGGATAAGCATTTTCAAACAGGTAGATATATGAGAGTTGATAAACTGTATTGTAGCCGTTAAAATTGTTACTTGGCAATCATCCTGTTTCATACCATATATATACATGAACGTATTCTGCTAAAGGTCATATATAAACAAGAGGTATGTCCTGATGGTGAAAAACGTTTATTACAAGGATGAGCTGGGAAACAGGAGGGAGCCCAAGCCTGGGTGCCTCCGTGTTGTCCCTCCCATGTAGGGTTCCCTGCTTGTTGAATGAAGAATCTCCCTCCTTAGAATCTCTGCTGCCACCTGTTAAATTAAGTTTAGCCTAAAGCTGCCTCCTTACATATTTTAAGTTCAGCCTAAAGGTTTCTCCGTACATAGTGAAATGTCACCTAACTGGATATGTAAACAGATGGTAATCTACTCTTGTACCAATCACTGAGTTTCGGCCAAAGGTGGCCAACTGTTCGAACTGTGTTCAAATAAGGCAAACATTATGATGTAACAATCCAGCTGTTTCTGTACCCTGGGGGCTGCATAGTAAATAGAGTGGATAAAACAAGCCCAAAGGTAGGAAAAGTTTGGATATGTTTGCTGAAGTCTAGATTAGAGAAGAGGTTCAAGGTAATGAGATTAGTAGCAGTGTGGCAAGTTGGTAGGTTCAGCTTTGAACATGTTGAGGTGCCAGCAGGTCATCTGACTGAACACACCTTGGGAACATTGGTTTGATGCTTGGAGGAGCAGACAGGACACCTAAGAAGAGTGTGGAGAGAGCCGGGCGTGGTGGCTCACACCTGTAATCCCAGCACTTTGGGAGGCTGAGGCAGGTGAATTACAAGGTCAGGAGTTCGAGACCAGCCTGGCCAACATAGTGAAACCCTGTCTTTACTAATAATACAAAAATTAGTTGGGTGTGATGGCACGCACCTGTAGTCCTAGCTACTCAGGAGGCTGAGGCAGGGGCATTGCTTGGACCCAGGAGACAGAGGTTGCAGTGGACCGAGCTCACTGCACCACTGCACTCCAGCCTGGGCTACAGAGTGAGACTCTGTCTTACAAAAAAAAAAAAAAAAAAAAAAGAAGAGTGTGCAGAGGATAGCAGAGGGTCACGTTTAATGGCATGCGAAAGGAGGCTTGGGAGTTAGAGAGGTGGGAGGAAGAAAGAGGGAATGGGGCCCTTGGAAGGGGAAATGTGGAGGAGGAAGGAGTGCCTTGTGCTACAAAGTTCAAGAAAGTACCAAAGGTGTCCTTGAAAGGAGATAATGAATGATCCCCACCCTTGCTAAATAAAATCCACATTAATTAGCAGGGTACTATAGGCTAAATATTTGTGCCCCACCCCCCACCCCACACATTCACATACTGAAATCCTAACCTCCACTGCGATGTGATTGGGATGTGGAGACTTTGGGAGGTGATTATGTATAAGGGTGGAGCCCTCATAAATTAGATTAGTTACCTTAGGAAAAAACACCTTGGAGAGCTCCCTTGTCCTTTCTGCCACAGAGGACAGGGGAGAAAATGTCCATCTGTGAGGAAGTCAGACATAGAATCTGCCAGTGCCTTGATCTTGAACTTCCCGGCCCAGATGAACTAAGAAATTGCGACCAAGAAGTGGGGATGTTGCTGTAACAAATATCTGAAAATGTAGAAGCAGTTTTGGATCTGGGTAAGGGGGAGGGGCTGGAAGAGTTTTGCAGGACCTGCTAGAAAAAGCTGATATTGATGTAATGTAATGTCAATGTAATGTCACAGGTAGACTAATGGTTGGCCTGCGTTGGTGGAACGAGCCATTGGATATTTGAGTCCAGGAAGGTTAGGAAGGCATCCCCTCAAGAGAATAAAACTGTCCCAGAGGCAACATCATCTTCTGGTTGGGGCTTATCATAAGTCTATTCAGTGCTGTGGGTGATATTCTCCTTTGATGCTCTGTTCCATTTCAGAGTGCAGTGGTTGGCAGTGATCATCAGAGGTTTGGTGCAATGAGGTGCTAAGCTATCTGCCTACATCAGGTGTAAAGTGGGCAGCAGAAAGAATTTTACCAGCATGGCTATGTCTTATCTTGGAAAGTTCATAGGACAAAATATTGGAGATAATCAAACTTCCTGAGTAGAAAGAGAAAACATAATGTAACGTTCTGTTACATCAGGGAGCAACTAACAAGCTTCTTGACTCTGAGCCTTTTAGAGTTCAGTACATGCTGCAAAGAGGTTGGATTTGTCTTTCCACTGACAATTTTAATTTTAAAAAAGGAAAAGCAGTTTCATACTAAGTTTGCTTTTTTTTCTAACAGTTGAGGCTTGAAAGCATGATGCAGCTGGAAACGTTATTAAAATGTATTTTATGGTATGCATATGTATGCATATACTTACATAATGTCTATATATCCCAAATTAATAAAAATATTTGTGTTCATAAACATATGTAATGGAGACCTTTGCATCATTTTGATCTATAGAACATAGACAAATGTTCTTAACCTACCTCAAAGTTCTATGTGTTTACTTATTATTTCTGTACATCATTTTCAGAAGAAAGGTTTGTTTCCATAATAAAAGTGAGCACTTTGGCTTATGTAGAACTTAGAAATAATTGTTAATTTTACAACTTAATATGCACTTCATGGTGAAATTTCTCATCCTAGAGATTCGCAAGCAAGTAAAAGCCAAATTCAGGCCAGTGGTGTTAACTGGTTGCTAAAATTTTATTTATTTTATTTATAACAAGTCTTTTCTTAAGGCCCAATTAATAGAAATGGAATCTTCATAGTTTAAGGGAAACTCAGAGATTTCTGCTCTTCTATTTATTTTATGGACTGGATAGCAAGATTTTACTTCTTGGAACTTAAGGAAGCTCCTCAGTTGTCCTTGGTCTAATGAAATCTTTTACCACTAAAAGAGTATTATTCTAATGTTATATTGAGAATAATCATTAAATACTTGACCTAATAAATGTCTAACATACATTTTATTTTGTGAATCTATTTTTTTCTTGCTGTAACGAGGACATTGTAAATCATGCGTTTGCATTAATGACTTCTTCTTCTTCTTTTTTTTTTTTTTGAGAAGGAGTCTTGCTCTGTTGCCCAGGCTGGAGTGCAGTGGTGTGATTTCGGCTCACTACAACTTCTGCTTCCTGGGTTCAAGCAATTCTTCTGCCTCTGTCTCCTGAGTAGCCAGGACTACAGGTGTGTGCCACCATGCTTGGCTAATTTTTGAATTTTTAGTAGAGATGGGGTTTCACCATATCGGTCAGGCTGGTCTCTCGAACTCCTGACCTCGTGATCCACCCGCCTTGGCCTCCCAAAGTGCTGGGATTACAGGCGTGAGCCACTAAGCCTGGCCAATGACTTCTTTTAAACAAAGAAATACATATAATTTCAAACTAAACCAACCTATAAACCACTGTAGGCATCTGCAGATTGTATTAGAGGTACTATAAACTCTGTTGGAGTCTTTGAAACCATTCTTCCCTTGTCTTGAAGAGTGGTGCACATTCTTAGCCAAATAGCTCTATGGTCCCATCCTATAAAATCCAAGATGCCTGACAGCCTTCCTTCGTTTCTTCTCATCTCCTTCCCCTTCAGTTCAACTGGCAGAGTTTTTCTCACAACCGATTATTTATCACAACTCATTCATAAAATTCATTATTCATAATTAATAAAATTAATTATTTTATGAATGTATTCGTACATTGTTAAAACATTTTAAGATGTTTTGTTTACTGTAGTCATGCCTTCGAAGGTACATAACTTTATGTTTGTATAAAGCTATATTGTTTACAAAGCAAAAGGAAAAAAGGAAAAGAAAAGCTGATAGTCCCATTAAGTGACTGGTAAAGGTGATTCTGGTGAGGGCTCAAAAGGAAGCAAGGATTGCTGGAGAGACGGCCTCCATCTTCTTATAGATACCTAGGTGATATGGTTTGGCTCTGTGTCCCCATCCAAATCTCTTGTTTAATTGTAATTTCCAGTGTTGGGGGAGGGACCTGGTGGGAGGTAGTTGGATCATGGGGGTAGTTTCCCCCTTGCCGTTCTAGTGATAGTGAGTGAGTTCTCATGAGATCTGATGGTTTAAAAGTGTGTGGCACCACGTACACCATGGAATACTATGCAGCCATAAAAAAGGGTGAGTTTGTGTCCTTTGTAGGGACATGGATGCAGCTGGAAATCATCATTCTCAGCAAAGTATCGCAAGAACAGAAAACCAAACACCGCATGTTCTCACTCATAGGTGGGAACTGAACAATGAGATCTCTTGGACTCGGGAAGGGGAACATCACACACAGGGGCCTATTATGGGGAGGGGAGAGGGGGGAGGGATTGCATTGGGAGTTATACCTGATGTAAATGATGAGTTGATGGGTGCTGACGAGTTGATGGGTGCAGCACACCAACATGGCACAAGTATAACATATGTAACAAACCTGCACGTTGTGCACGTGTACCCTAGAACTTAAAGTATAAAAAAAAAAGTGTGTGGCACTTCCCCCTTCACTCCTCTCCTGTTGCCATGTGAAGATGTGCTTGCTTCCCCTCCCACTTCCACCATGATTGTAAGTTTCCTGAGGCCTGTACAGCCTGCATAACTGTGAGTCAATTAAATCTCTTTTCTTTATTAACTACCCAGTCTCAGGCAGTTATTTATATCAAAGTGTGAGTGGGCTAATGCACTAGATAAACATGAACAAATTTTTGGTAGAAATATGGATGGCGCAGGTCATTCTGGTGAGGTATCAAATGGAAATGAGAAACATGTTACCGGAAACTTGAGGAAAGGTGGTCTGTAGTATAAAGTGGCAAAGAACTGGACTGAATTGGGTTCAGGTTCTACTGTTTTGTGGAACGTAGAACTTGAGAGCAATGAAACTGGATATTTGACTGAGGAAATCTATAGGCAAAGTGTTGAAGGTGTGGACTGGCTCCTCCTGACTACTTATAGTAAAATGCCAGAAGAGAGAAATGACTTAAAGACAGAATTCTTAAGCAAAAAGCAAGCAGAATTTAAACAGCTGAAATATTCCCAGCTATCCATATTGCAAAAAATGAGAAATGCCAAGCAACCATTTGAGGGGGAGATTAGAATGGAAGTGAATCATGAATTTAATTAGTCACACCAGGAGAAAATTGACTAATTCAACTGTCAATTAGCAGTTGAACTGACACCTAAGAAGAGTGTGTGGAGGGGAAGGAGATGGGAAGTAACGAAGGAAGGCTGTCAGACTTCTTGGATAGCCAAATGGGACCATCTGGCTAAGAATGTGCACTATTCTTCAAGACAAGGGAAGAATGGTCCCAAAGGCAATTCAGGGACCATTAGAGCTGCCTTCTTGGTCTCAAAAGGGGGATCATTGGCTTGGTTTTTTTTTTTTTTTTTGAGATGGAGTCTCGCTCTGCCGCCCAGGCTGGAGTGTGCAGTGGCTGGATCTGCTCACTGCAAGCTCCACCTCCTGGGTTTACGCCATTTTCCTGCCTCAGCCTCCCAAGTAGCTGGGGCCATAGGCGCCCACCACGTCGCCCGGCTAGTTTTTTGTATTTTTTAGTAGAGACGGGGTTTCACCGTGTTAGCCAGGATGGTCTCGATCTCCTGACCTCGTGATCCACCCGTCTCGGCCTCCCAAAGTGCTGGGATTACAGGCTTGAGCCACCGCACCCGGCCTGGCTTACTTTTGATAGGCCAGATAGCCTCTGTCCAAACCTGTGCCAGCTACCTAGTGGTCTGGGGACACAATCCCTGCCAAGTAGAGTTGTGAGGGCAGAACCACCACCTCAGTGGAACTGAATGGCAAGACCTTCTCCCCAGTGGACCTGGAGGGCAGAGCATCAAGCCAAAGAGAATTATTCTTGAGCCTAAAATTTCATAGAGTTTGCCTTACAGTTTGGACATCCTTGAGGCCTGTTATAACTTTCCTCTTTCCTATTCCTCTTTTTGGAATGGAGATGTCCATCCTATGCCTGTCCTATTATTGTATTTTGGAAGCACATAGCTTGTTTCAAGGTTTTGCAGGTTCACAGTTAGAAAGCAATTTGCCTCAGCATGAATTGTACTTTGAGTCTCTCCCATATCTGATCTAGCTATTTAGATAGGACTCTAGATTTTAGACTATAGAGTTGATCTTAAGATCATACTATGGAATGAGTTAAGATTTTGGGGGCTGTTAGGATGTAATTAATATATTTTGCATGTGAGAAGGACATGAATTTGGTGTGGCCAGGGGTGGAATGCTGTAGCCTGAATGCTTGTTTCCCCTGACCCTCTGAATTCATATGTTAAAATTCTAACCCTCAGTGTGAGGGTTATTAGGAGGTGGGACTTTGGGGGGATGATTAGGTCATGAGGGTTGTACCCTAATGAGTGTGATCAGTGCCCTTATAAAAGAGACCCTGGAGAGCTCCCTTGTCCCTTTCATTATGCAAGAACACAGGAAGAAGGTGGCCATCTATGAACCAGGAAGTGGGTCCTCACCAGACACCAAATCTGCTAGTGACTTGATCCTAGACTTCTCAGCCTCCAGAACTGTAAGAATAAATATCTATTGTTTGTAAGCCATCCAGTCTATGGAAATGGTTATAGTAGCCCAAACACACTAAGACACAGGGCTATAAAGCCTACTTAGTAAATTATGTAGTTATACCTTTTCCTAATACAACATGTTAGGGTTTGTTTGCTGGTTTTGTTTAATTTTGATTTTTTTTTTTGCTTGTTGGTTTTTTGAGGCAGAGTTTCGCTCTTGTTGCCCAGGATGGAGTGGCTCACCGCAACCTCCGCCTCCTGGGTTCAAGCGATTCTCCTGCCTCACCCTCCTGAGTAGCTGGGATTACAGGCACCCACCACCACGGCTGGTTAATTTTTTATTTTTAGTGGAAACAGGGTTTCTCCATGTTGGTCAGGCTGGTCTCAAACTCCCGACCTCAGGTGATCCACCTGCCTTGGCCTCCCAAAGTGCTGGGATGACAGGCAAGAGCCACCATGCCCGGCCTGTTTTGATTTTTTGTCTCATCTTTATGCAGCTGTCTCCACCTGTCTCCTATACTTTGTAGGGAATGGACTTCAGGGTAGACGCCATTTCCTGCAGCTTGTTCACTGGACCTCCTTTTGCACATTTATTGACTGAAAGCAGTGATAACTTTTAATTGATATGATACTTCCAAGGAGTCTAGCATTTACCTTGCCACAGCAGCAGTTTTATGGTGAAGAAAATGGCAGGCATTAATACTGGGACTGAGAAAGGACAGGGGCTCTTTCCCGAAATTCATTAACATATTATTTTCTAGGCGATACTATTTGGTAAAACATTCATTGCATGTCAGACAAGTTCTTTTAACAAATTATAAACTGTGGTCAAGACAAAGCTTGATAATTTTTTTTTTTTTTTTTGAGATGGAGTCTCGCTCTGTAGCCCAGGCTGGAGTACAGTGGTGCGATCTCGGCTCACTGCAAACTCTGCCTCCCCAGTTCAAGCAATTCTCCTGCCTTGGCCTCCCAAGTAGCTGGTACTGCAGATGTGAGCCACCACACCTGGCTAATCTTTGTATTTTTAGTAGAGATGGGGTTTCACCATGTTAGCCACGTTGGTCTTGAACTGCTGACCTCAAGTGATCCACCCGCCTCAACCTCCCAAAGTGTTGGGATTACAGGTGTGAGCCACCACGCCTGGCCCTTGATAAATAATTTGAGGGGGAAAAAATAAGAATCTGATGTCTGTCATCAAAACATGACACCACCAAATGCTGGAGAGGTGTGCAGCAACGGGACTCTGGTCCACTGCTTGTGGGAATGTAACAGCACAGCCAAGCTGGAGGACAGTTTGGCAGTTTCTTATAAAACGAAGCGTATTCTTACCATATGATCCAGCCATCACACTCCTTGGTTTTTACCCACTGGAGCTGAAAAGTTATGCCTGCACAAAAACCTGTGCGTTGATGTTTATAGCAGCTTTATTCATAATTGCCAAAGCTTGGAAGCAACACAGATGTCTTTCAGTAGGCAAATGGATAGACTGTAGTACATTCAAGCAATGCAGTATTATTCAATGTTAAAAAGAAATGAGCTTTGAAGTTATGAAAAGACATGGAGGAAGCTTAAGCGATATAAGTGAAAAATGCCAATCTGAAAAGGCTCTATACTGTAGGATTCCAACTATAAGACATTCTGGAAAAGGGAAAACCACAGAGACAGTAAAAAGATCGGTGGTCAGCCGGGCGCAGTGGCTCATGCCTGTAATCCCATCACTTTGGGAGGCTGAGGCGGATGGATCACGAGGTCAGAAGATCGAGACCATCCTGGCTAACATGGTGAAACCCTGTCCTTACTAAAAATACAAAAATTAGCCGGGCATGGTGGCGGGCACCTGTAGTCCCAGCTACTTGGGAGGCTGAGGCAGAAGAATCGCTTGAACCTGGGAGGCGGAGCTTGCAGTGAGCCGAGATCATGCCACGGCACTCCAGCCTGGGTGACAGAGCGAGACTCCATCTCAAAAAAACAAAAAAAAACAAAAAAAAACAAAAAAAGAAAATATCAGTGGTTGCCAGGGGTTGTGGGGAGGGATGAAATCGGTAGAGCAGAGGATTTTCAGGGCAGTGAAAATACTCTGTATGATGCTATAATGGTGGACAAATGTCATCATAAATTTCTCTAAACCCATAGAATGTACAACACCAAGAATGAACCCTAAACTATGACTTTGAGTGATAATGATGTGTTAATAGAGGTTCAGTGATTGTAACTCATGTACCATTCTGGTGTGGGATGTTGAAGTGTGGGAGACCGTGGGTGTGTGAGAACAGGGAGTGTATGGGAATTCTTTGTACTTTCTGCTCAGTGTTTCTGTTGGCCTGAAATGGCTCTAAATAATAAAAGTCTATTTTTTTTTTAAAAAGATAACATTCGATGTCCATTTTTTCTGTTATAGTACCCATTATATACACTCCATGTTATTGCTATGGAAAAAAAACTTTACTGATTAATATTAGTCCATTAACATAGAAAACCTTGCTGTTATGTAACTACTTTGCGCCTACCAGAAAATTTTTGCCACACCAGAAGAGGGAGAAATCTCATGTTCAAATGCTTCCTTTTTCTCATAAGCAGCAGACAATGTTTGGCAGATGGTGCTAATGAACAACCTCACTGATCAGTCTTTGTGCTACTGCCAAGCGGCAGCTAACTTGGAACTTTAGTTGTTGTTGTTGTTTTAAGACAAAGTGTTGCTCTGTCACCCAGGCTTGGAGTGCTGTGGTGTGGTCTTGGCTCACTGCAACTTCTGCCTCCCAGGTTGAAGTGATGCTCCTGCCTCAGCCTCCCAAGTAGCTGGGATTACAGGCACGCACCACCCTACCGGCTAATTTTGTATTTTTAGTAGACATGTTGGTCAGGCTGGTCTCGAACTCCTGACCTCAAGTGATCTGCCTGCCTGGGCCACCCAAAGTGCTGGGATTACAGACATGAGCCTCCATGCCTGGCCTGTGAGCCACCACACCCAGCCCAATTTGGAACTATTAAACCTTTTTATAAAAAGCCACATTTGTGTGTAATTTTGTAACTGGAATAAAATATTTACTATAGAATACTATTTCATTTCATCTTCTTCCTTTGAAAATATGGGGTTATGGCAAAAGTATGATTTTAAGGAATAAGGACCAAATCACTTTAAAGAAAGAATACTTTATTGTAATTTATTGAACCTTTAATATACAATATGGCAAGTTTTCTGGGATTTAACTCTAGGACATGATTGCTGCTGGTATTTAGCAGAAGGCTCCGGTTCACATCTAGCACTAATAAAATGCTTTTCTGAATAAAAATATAACACCAAACAAAATGAATTCAAATATTTTCTTTAAAAAATTATTTTAAAGTTTGTTCTATTCAGCCTAACACAATAAAGGGAGACACCATGGTTTAACATAGTTAGCTGATTTTATACACCACATATCTTTAAGTCCACTTAATAATAAAATAAGTATATTATTAAGTGATAGAGAACACTCAATATAGCGATTTTTACAGAAGTAGGAAATAAATTTTTTTTTTTGAGACAGAGTCTTGAGGAAATACATTTCTAAGAAGGATTTTTACAGACACTCATCTTTCATACCCAACCACAGGGTCTAACTCTAAAGAGGACAAAACCAATTACTTTGCTCCCAAGAGCTCATGACTAATGACAGTGTGAATCTATGCTATCAAAACCTGTGTTTCTCATCTGTTATGAGTACTTAGGCGAGATTCAAATATTCTCAAGGAAAGAAACACAGTACGCGTTGTGATCACCTGCTCAGCAACAGTCAGCACTGCATCCCAAACGATCTCATCCCAGGAATTACATGAGGCCAGCTGTGTACACCGGCATTTCCCCCACTGTAGTACTGCAGAAGGTCTCAGTGTCACAAAGAATCCTTTTGTCTTCTTTAATATTTATGGTCACAGCTGTCTTCCCAAGTTGACCCCTACTGCCAGTTCTGAACAAAAGAAAAAATATGAATCAGAATATTATTCAGCAAGTATTACATGAACTACTGAACAATCTGAGCTACTAGTTGATCATCGGTGGCTGTTTATTTGCCAGAATTATATGTAGAGTGCTTCTAAATGGAACACAAGATACTGATCAAAGTATCTAGAGAAAAAGAAAAGGTTTCCTTGCAAAGTTAGTACAAAAGGAGTTAAGGCTCATCTGGCTGCGAAATGAACATTATTACTTATAAAGAGGATGAAAGTATTGGGTTTAGGGTAGTAAAATTAAAGCCCCTACCAAAGTGGGCCAGCCAAGAGTGGGTGTCATGTCAGTCTAGGACAGATGTGAACAGGCACAAAACAAAAGGAACAGTTATGAATCCATTCTGATACACTTTCAGAATTAACTAGATGCCAGCTCTGAAATGGTCACTGTTGTTTACGACTATGCTGTCCAATAAACAGTCACTAGCCACATATGGCTACTTAAATTTAAATTAATTAAAATTAAATGAAATAGGCTGGGCACGGTGGCTCACGCCTGTAATTCCAGCACTGTGGGAGGCCAAGGCGGGTAGATCACTTGAGGTCAGGAGTTCGAGAATGGCCTGGCCAATATGGTGAAACCCTGTCTCTACTAAAAATATGAAAATTAGCCAGGAGTGGTGGTGGGCACCTGTAATCCCAGCTACTCGGGAGGTTGAGGCAGGAGAATCGTTTGAATCCAGGAGGCGGAGGTTGTAGTGAGCCGGGATTGCGCCACTGCACTCCCGCTTGGGTGACGAGAACAAAACTCCATCTCAAAAAAAAAAAAAAAAAAAAAGTTGCATTAAGCGCATTCCAATAGTCACATGTTATCTGCCACCCCTGTATTGGACAGTACAAATAGAGAACATTTCCATCACCACAGAAAGTTCTATTGGGTAGTTCTATTGGGAAACTTTTACCAGTAGAGGGAAATCTTGAAAAAATGTATTCTGGTAACCCATATTTATCACTCCTTTCTGCTCAGTGCATGTCACAGACTCTAACACAAATGACCAAAATATGTTTGCCACTACAGTTCTCTACTAAAATGGATCACATAACCAATCAAAAGTGTTCTTGCTGTAGGAACTTAAAATATCAAATAATCAGAACAAGAGAAAAATACATATGGAAATACTGATTCCTTCTTTATCCAAATGACCTGCTGTTTCACTTATAAATCTATGTCCGAAATCAGGCCCATGTCATTTCTGACCACCACTTGTCACCTACTCCTATGAACTACTACATTAAAAAAAATACAGTAACTCATTTTTATTGGTAACAAGGCATAGTTCAATTTATTTAGTGACAAAGTCAATATAACTAGGCTAGGATCAATATAAACTGTGACTAGAAAATGCTGAGAAAATTCCAATTATAGAGGAATCATCAAGAAAGCACAAGCTATGAGCAAACATGACTTTAAGACAGACTCATAGGTGAGTTAAAGACAACCAAATCTAATAGCATCATTGATTTTTCCCTGAAATATCAATGGTATATAAAGTCCAAAATCTGAGCAACATTTCACATTTGCTTTCCACTGTGTTCTGTCCAACCATGAGTCCTCCCAGGTACAATTTAAATATCATGTTACAAGGTGATAAAATTATTATCCTGATACATTTGCCTGGCTGACAAAATCACCTTGAAAAACAATACAGTCATGCGCTGGATAATGACATTTTGGTCAACTACAAATTGCATATACGATGGTGATGCCATAAGATTATAATGGAGCTGAGAAATTCTTGTCACCTAGTGACTTCATAGCCATCGTAAAGTTATAGCCCAGTTACTTTATTTTTATTGTTTTGTTTTGTTTTTGTGACTGATTTTCGCTCGTTGCCCAGGCTGGAGTGCAATGGCACAATCTTGGCTCACTGCAACCTCCACCTCAAGCGATTCTCCTGCCTCAGCCTCCCAAGTAGCTGGGATTACAGGCATGTACCACCACGCCTGGTTATTTTGTATTTTTAGTAGAGACAGGGTTTCTCCATGTTGATCAGGCTGGTCTCGAACTCCTGACCTCAGGCGATCCACCTGCCTCGGCCTCCCAAAGTGCTGGGATTACAGGTGTGAGCCACTGCGCCTGGCAATTACTTTATTTTAAAAATAAATGTAGTATAGCCTATGTGCAGAGTGTTTATATATAAAGTCTACTGTAGTATACAGTAACGTTCTAGCCATTCACATCCACTCACCACTCACTCACTCACTCACGCAGAGCAACTTCCAGTCCTGCAAGCCTCACCCCTGTAAGTGCCCTATACAAGGGTGCTGTTTTTGTATAGGGCACATCATTTATGTGCCCTATACAAGGGTACATCATTTATGATGTATTTTTACTCTAACTTGTCTATGTCTAGATATACAGATACCATTGTGCTACAACTGCCTACAGTACTCAGTACAGAGGAGCAACAGGCTATACCACATAGCCTAGGTTTGCAGTAGGCTACACCATCTACATTTGTGTAAGTACGCTCTGTGATCTCTCAGAACACATCCCAGTTGTTTAGTGACACGTAACTGTGTATGAATTTATTTCACTAGAATAAAAACAAGGAATTCAAAGATGTCAAATAATCAAATGAGAATACAGTTTTTACAAGCAGTGGGCAGATCACAGTTGATGATCAGTACACACACTATTAAACATAAAAATCAAGAACCTCAGATATGATAGTATATATTTAAATTATGTTTCAAAAAGCAACTGCTGCACACTCTTCTAGGCCACAAGAGTAATAACCTATATATAACAGCACAGTTCACTGTGGAGTGTGATCTTCACGCCCCTACAACTTCAGCTGGCAAAGTCTACTATAAACTTTCCCCCTAAACCAACTTTTGCTAGATAGATACTGTCATTAAATAAGGAATTAGAATACTTACCAACAAGTCAGTAGCACTCAAAATATGGTTTGTCCTTTATCTGAATTCCCTCCTGACAATGTTTTCTTCCTTCTGTCACTACCTGCAAAACACCACCAACCCCTAATTCTCAAGAGTCATTTGTCAAGTCAGTACTTAAACAGGTGAACATGTATGAGACCAGACATCCCTGCAGCTAGAGCACCATGGCAGACAGGGCTTGAAAGGTAACAGTTTTATTTTGAGCAGGGGTCAACGACAATGCAGCACTTCACAGCTACAATGTTAACTAGATCCTGCCTCAGTTTACTAAGAAAATACAGTGGACCCTTGAAGGAAACGGGTCTGAACTGTGCAGGACCACTTATTAAGTGGCTTCTCTTCTGCCCCTGCCACCCTTTAGACAGCAAGACCAACCCTCCTCTCTCTCCTCCTCCTTAGCCTACTTGACATGAACATGAGGAAGATGAAGGCCTTTATGGTGATCCACTTCCACCTAATGAAGAGTAAATGTATTTTCTCTTCCTTATAGTTTTCTTAATAACATTTTCTTCTCTCTAGCTTACTTTAAGAATACAGTATATCATACATATAACATACAAAATATGTGTTTAATCCACTGTTATTAGTAGGGCTTCTGGTCAACATTAAGCTGTTAGTAGTAAAGTTTTTGGGGAGTCAAAAATTATCTGCAGATTTTCAACTGTATCGGGGCTGGTGCCCCTAATCAGGTTGTTCAAGGCTCAACTACAATCAGATATTAATAGCATCCTAATTAGCAATACTAGGGAAGAGCAGCTCTTACCACACCAGAAACTGGCATGCTTTTTCTTAGAAGCCAGGATACTTTTCACTCTGTGTTCTATAAGGAACAACCTGACTGGTCAATCTCTCGTCATAAAGAGCATACAATTTCTTTCCTTACAGTATTTCCAAGAGGCAAATGTTAATTCATGTCAGAGTTGGAATAAAAAGCCATTTGATTTCTACACCTCATCCCTACCACTGGAAGAGAATAGTTATTCATTGATTTTACTAATTCTGCCTAAATATAGATATTACTGTACCAGATCTTAGAATAAAGTACCCTGTCTTAAAAAAGAGGTTCAACTCAGGCTGGGCACGGTGGCTCACGCCTGTAATCCCAGCACTTTGGGAAGCCAAGGTGGGCTGATCAGCTGAGTTTAGGAGTTCGAGGCCAGCCTGGCCAACATGGTGAAACCCTATCTCTACGAAAAATACAAAAAATTAGCCAGGCATGGTGGTGGGCACCTGTGATCCCAGCTACTTGGGAGGCTGAGGCAGGAGAATCACTTGAACCTGGGAGGTGGAGACTGCAGTGAGCTGAGATCGCGCCACTACACTCCAGCCTGGGTGACAGAGTGAGACTCCATCTAAAAAAAAAGGTTCAACTCAATTTTTCTATCTGGTACAGTTCTTTTTTCTTCTTGGGTTTTCTCTGATAGCTTTATTACAATGCTAAGACATGATACTAGTTTCTGGAATTTTAGTAGAGAGCTTAAACAAGAAGGTAAATTTTAAATCCCTGGCTATGGTTTTTATGTATATCAATTAGAAAAATATTACCCTCTTTCAAAATTATTGTAAAACATTGACTCCTTCAAGGGCCAATTCTTCCTTCTTCACCAGAATGTGAAATATATCTGTCATGAACTTCTTGGTAATTTCCAACATATTAATATTGAGGCAGAAAGCAACAAAATCTTTAAAAAGAGACAATAACTGACCAGGCTAAGTGGTTCATGCCTGTAATCCCAGCACTTTAGAAGGCCGAGGCAGGAAGATCACTTGAGGTCAGAAGTTCGAGACCAGCCTGGCCAACAAGGCAAAACCAGGTCTCTACCAAAAATACAAAAATTAGCTGGGCATGGTAGCACACGCCTGTACTCCGAGCTACTACTCGGGAGGCTGAGGCAAGATAATCGCTTGAATCTGAGTGGCGGAGATTGTAGTGATCTCAGATAGTGCTACTGCACTCCAGCCTGGGCGATGAAGTGAGACTCTGAAAAAAAAAAAAAAGGACAATGACTAATTATGTTGATAAATCAATTAAGCAGATGTAATAGTTTCATAACAATACTTAGAGAAATGATGTTTGAGACCAAGCGTCCATGTCTTACTATAGAACTGAGTGAGACAGAGATTGTGGGAAACAATTGCTTTGAGCAGGGGACAAGGACAACGTAGCACTTCACAGCTATGTTGTAACAATGAATCCAACCTGCCAGCTGGAGAAAACTCATGTGCACAAGAGTACTTGTATTTAATTTCTAGTAAATCTCATGGATTTGATCCTTAATTCCTTGGTTCAACATTTTTATCTGCTTCATCCAAAACAACCTGATCCTTTTGAAAAGTTGGAAAAAAATGTTTCACTTAAGTGTGAGTTGGACCTTGTGATTTCCTTCCTAATAGTACAGTGTGGAAGGAGGGTGGAAGAGTACCTTTCCAGCATAGAACCCTTTCCAGTGCTACCTCAGCCACATAATTAAGGTCAACAGCAACCATCATAACTCTCAATCTGATGTGATGAGAATCACACGTTAGGCCGGGTGCGGTGGCTCATGCCTGTAATCCCAGTGCTTTGGGAGGCCGAGGCAGGCGGATCACCTGAGGTCGGGAGTTCGAGACCAGCCTGACCAACATGGAGAAACCCCACACTAAAATTACAAAATTAGCCAGGCATGGTGGCACATGCCTGTAATCCCAGCTACTTGGGAGGCTGAGGCAGGAGAATTGCTTGAACCTACGAGGTAGAGGTTGTAGTGAGCCAAGATTGCACCATTGCACTCCAGCCTGGGCAACAAGAGTGAAACTCCATCTCAAAAAAAAAAAAAAAAAAAGAGAGAGAGAATCACACTTTACATCTGTGGTCCTCTTCCCCAAAGCCCCAAATTCAAGTCTAATCCAGAGGAAAACATCAGTCAATTCTAACAGAAAGATATCCTACAAAATACCTGAATACTTCTCCTCCAAACCATCAAGGTCACCAAAAATAGGAAAAATCTGAGAAACTGTCACAGCCTAGAGGGGTCTAAAGAGACATGACAGCAAAATGGAATGTGGTATCCTGGATAAGATTCTGGAACAGAAAAAGCACTTTACATAAAAACTAAGAAAACATGAATAAATTGTGGACCTTAGTTCATAATAATCCAACAATATTGGTTGATTAATTGTATCATACTAGCTGGGTGCAGTGGCTCACGCCTGTAATCCCAGCACTTTGGGAGGCCAAGGCAGGTAGATCACGAGGTCAGGAGTTCAAGAGCAGCCTAACCAATATGGCGAAACCCTGTCTCTACTTAAAATACAAAAATTAGTTGGCCATGGTGGCACACATCTGTAGTCCCAGCTTCTCAGGAGGCTAAGGCAGAAGAATCGCTTGAACCCAGGAGGTGGAGGTTGCAGTGAGCTGAGATCGTGCCACTGCACTCCAGCCTGGGCAACAGAGAACGCCTCCATTTCAAAAAAAAAAAAAAAAAAAAAATTTTAGCATACTAACCATAATATAATTACACCACAAATTTACCATACTAACGTAAAATGTTAATAACATATAATAGCATCCAAGGTATATGGGAACTCTTTGTACTATCTTCTCTGTAAACCTGTAACTTTTTTTCTGGAAACCTAAAGCCATTTAAAAAATAAAATAAACTCTATTTTTCAAAAGTCTTAGTATCATCTCTAGATATTCATGTGTAGCAACTTGCTTCATTAGGTTATTTTCCCTCCCATACCCTAAACATCACTAGCTAAAAAAATGTCCTAGGAAAAATCAAAATAGACATTTTCTACATTATTCTTCTGTGTTTAAGATGTATACATAGTGAATAAGCTCTGCATTTACAGCTCCAGGGCAAGTTGTTCTGATATGTATTTACTGGTTATCATTCACTTTAAAGATAATTACCTTTCCAATAGGAAACCATGACTTATATAGCCTTGATCTTAATGAAGCCTATCACTTTGTTAAAACAAGCTTTACTTCATAGCTAATATAGCAGTGAGCTTTGAAAAGATAGCATGCAGATATCACAAATGACAAAGATTCCCAACTCATAACACATCACTGCGGTTTTCATGTTGCACACTGCATTTAAACTTGACAATAGTGAACAGAAAAGGCATGGATCCTAGTCTACCCAGAAAGCAAGCTTCAGTTTGTCAATTGGTTGAGATACAGCCCTACAAAACATATCTGCAACCCTAGTTTCTGTTTAATTTGAAACAAAAACTCCCTGTATGCAAGGACAATAGTTAACAAGAAGGTTCTGAATGGATGACTTTATACTAAGTCTTAAGTATAAAGTTTTATATTTTTATAAAACCCAAAGTATCTGGGAAGTTGGGTCTCCCTGAGGGCAGACCTTAACCAGTGACTCGGCAGAGACGTACACACCAGCTTGCTGGTTCTCTGGTAAGGACAACTCCAAGGACTGACTATGCACCCTGACTTCGAGTTCAACAGGACTGAGTCACCTCGAGGGGAACAGGCTTAGAGCAGTGTGCTCTGTGGCCTTCCTTCCCTTTCTATTCTATTTCCCTATTCCCCTGAGATTTTTTCCTGGAAACTTTCTAATTATTTGCACAGGAATTCCTGTCTTAGGGTTTACTTCTGGGGCCCTAAGACATATGATATAGTAAGTATTTTTTAAACGGATGACTCTTATCTTTAAAAGCAGTATAACTTACTACTTTTTTGACATATTCTGATGTAAAAGATAAAGTCACTTTGCCACTGCTGAATGTAAACAGAGAAAATTGATTTGGAAAAGTTTTAAAATTCAAATTTAAATATGAAAGATATTCATCCTTTACCCCGTGATACATGCTAGATTATTTTCTCCCAATCCAGTGTTTTTTCAGTTGTCTTCTAACTTTATGATGTATTTGTCATGCCATTTGTTTTATGTGGTCAAATTTATCAACTTTTTATTTTACTGCTTATGGGTTTTTGAGTCATAGTTAGAAAGCCTTTTCTTTCAGTACTTGTAATGCTTCATTTTCACATTTAGATCCCTGATCCATTTAGACTTTATTTTTGTTATGCTATGAGGTGTAGATCTAATTTTATCTTTTTCCAGATGGCCAACCAGTTGGCCCAGCTCCGTGTATCACAAAGCCCAACTCTGCTCCAATGATATGTGGTACCACCTTTAACTTTCCATGTGCACTTGGGGTTACTTCTGGATTTTCTATTCTATTCTACTTGTCTTTTTGTATTATTCACACACTAGTTCCACATCTTAATTACAGAGACTTTGTAAACTCTATAGTCATAACACCTCTATGACTGCCTTCATAACCTGTATAATACAGTTTTAATTACAGAAACTAAAGACAAAAATAACTGTAAATCAATATTGAACTCTGGCTAGTTGGTCTGTTTTTCATAGTGGTACGGGGTTAGCGATTTTGAATCAACTTTTCGTACACGATTGAGCAAAGAAGTGATTATCTTGTGGATAAGGGCAACCAGCTTTTTCACTCTCAGAAAACAGTAACAATTACAGAAAGGGTAGATCTGATTGAACCCTGAGATGATGCACTGGAAAGGAGGTAACAGTATGAACTCAGCTGTTTTTTAAACATACATGTAGATAGATATAAAACAGATATAGATGTACCTGGATTGATGTGTGTATGGATGTGTGTGGGGAGAGTGCGTGTACATATATAAATATATGTATACATATGTACATACACACACATATACACATAACGTGTGTGTGCATATATACGTATATACACACATATATATACACACATAAAGTTTCCTAGTGTCTGCTGAGACAGTCTAGAAGTAATGGCATCCTAGTAGCAACGAACACAACCTACAACCCAGATAAGGCTATAAAATAACATTCTCCAAAAAAAGGAATCAGGATTCTTTGGAGAAATGTCAGATTTCAAGGCAGGAGCTAAGTACAAGATGAGCCTGGAACATCCTGTGCCCTTAAACAGGGAATGACGGGGACACGTTAAAAGGACACGGGAACCAGAAGTAAACAAATGAATAAACGGGGGAGAAAGGAAAGTGCTTCCTTACTATAAAAGAATAGAAACAGAAAAGCATTCTGTAGCTCGTGCCCTGTAGGAGCGGGGAAAGACACAGGCCTGGCTGCAGAACGACGCCCTCTGGAAGGGGGACTGGAAGCGGAATCCCCTGACAAGCGGATGCCGTCCTGTGCTCCCGCTCGAGCCTCATTCTCCCTTCAGTCCCCCGCCCCCACGCACCGATCGACCGCCGCTTTATGCCCCGTCACCTTGGTAATAGCAGCGGGCTCAGGCAGTGCCGCCACCAGTTTCTTGCAGCCGCAAGCAGCACTGACGGTGAAGAGGCTGCCGCCATGTCCCCAGGGCCCGGTCGCTTGTTCAAGTGCGGCTGCGTCTCCACTGTAGTCCACATCACCTCCGTTCTGTGTGAAAGCCTCTTGTCCTCCTCTGGCCACCGTCCAGGTCTGAACCAAGAAATGAGCCAATCCCAGCGAGGCATTCGGGTGGGGGCGTCACCGTTGAAACCACTCGGCGACAATCTGCCAATCGGGCTCGTGCCCGCGGGGTGTGGTCCCGGCCCCCGGGGCCGTGGGGGTCTGCATCTACTCCCGGGCGGTGTTAGGGGCTGGGAGGATCTGCTCTGTGCCCAGCCTCCTTAGGCCCCGGGTGTCCCTATCGCTGTTTCCGCGCATGAACTGCAACGGCCCACCCTCTCGCAGGCTCCTGGGCAAGAAACCCTGTTCTTGACCTTCGATCTTTAGAGAACTGAGGTGAAGAAAGGGGCGGGAGACTGTCGTGGGATACAAAGGAGTGGAGAATAAAGCAATGCAAAATTGTGTAACATTTTCGAAATGTTAAAAAAAAAAAAAGCATGAAGAAATCCTCTTAACCGTCTCAAAACTGAAATCACTGAATATCTTAAAAATGAAAAAAAAAAAAAAAAGAGAAAGCGCTGCATATTAGTACCTGTGGGATATACCAATGCAGTGCTTTTAAAAATTCAAAATAAAAGTAAATTAAATAATTTAGAAAAAAATAGCAAAGTAAACCTAAGAGAAGCAGAAAGAAGGAATTCGTAAGAATAAAAGAAGAAAAACAAAAAGTAGAAATGGGAATGGGAATACTAATAAGCAAGAGATTTGAAAAAGGCAACAATAGGGTGGTTGGCTCAAGAAAGAAACAGGAGCACCTCAAAATACAAAATGATAAAGGAGAAATAACCATAGATACAGGAAAACTTAAAAGAATTGCATGATCAGTCAGTTCTGTGTAATTTGAAAACTTGAATGAAATGGACAAGATTCCAAGAAAATATAATTTACCAAAACATTCCAGAGATAGAAATTCTAAGTAGACCAATTACTATGGAAGAAATAGATGTTGGCCGGGCGCGGTGGCTCATGCCTGTAATCCCAGCACTTTGAGAGGCAGAGGCGGGCAGATCACCCGAGGTCAGGATTTCGAAACCAGCCTGACCAACATAGAGAAACCCTGCCTCTACTAAAAATACAAAATTAGCCGAGCGTGGTGGCACATGCCTGTAATCCCAGCTACTCGGGAGGCTGAGGCAGGAGAATGGCTTGAACCCGGGAGACGGAGGTTGCTGTGAGCCGAGATTGTGCCATTGCACTCCAGCCTGGGCAACAAGAGCGAAACTAGGTCTCAAAAAACAAGAAAAGGCCGGGCGCAGTGGCTTAAGCCTGTAATCCCAGCACTTTGGGAGGCCGAGACGGGCAGATCACGAGGTCAGGAGATCGAGACCATCCTGGCTAACACGGTGAAACCCCGTCTCTACTAAAATACAAAACTAGCCGGGCGAGGTGGCGGGCGCCTGTAGTCCCAGCTACTCGGGAGGCTGAGGCAGGAGAATGGCGTAAACCCGGGAGGCGGAGCTTGCAGTGAGCTGAGATCTGGCCACTGCACTCCAGTCCGGGCGACAGAGCGAGAAAAAAAAAAACAAGAAAGAAAAGAAAACACATTGTTAGATAACTGCGTATCTCCATAGCTGAATCCACAGAAGCACCAGGCCCAAATTATTTCATAGGATAATTCTACTGTGAAAATTTAAGGAACAGAGAGTTGGTTGCTGTTGGTTGCTGTTGATTCTGCCTTAAGCACGGAAAAAAAAAAAAGGAAGCATTTCAAATTCTATTTATGAAGTGAGCATAACACTTATACCAAAATCTCATAAAACACCCATCTAGCATATACATATACACTGACCATAGAAATTCTTACTCATGGCTGGGCGTGGTGGCTAACGCCTGTAATGCTAGCACTTTGGGAGGCCAAGGCAGACAGATCACCTGAGGTCAGGAGTTCAGGACTAGCTTGGCCAACATGGTGAAACCCTGTCTCTACTAAAAATACAGAAATTAGCCAGGCATGGTGGTGTGTGCCTGTAATCTCAGCTACCCGGGAGGCTGAAGCAGGAGAATCACTGGAACCCAGGAGGTGGAGGCTGCAGTGAGCCAAGATCACACCACTGCACTCCAGCCTGGGAGACAGAGCAAGACTCCATCTCTAAAAAATAAAAATAAAAAAAATTCGTACTCATGAATATTACTGGAAAAATCCTAAATCAAATAAAATTATAATAAAGTATTTCTATTTTACTAGAAATAGCCGGGTACAGTGGCTTGTGCCTGTAGTCCCAGCTTCTTGCCAGGCTGAAATGGGAGGATCCCTTGAGCCCAGGAGTTTGAGGCCACCCTGGGCAATGTAGTGAGACCTCCTGTCTCTAAATATCATTATAAAGGAAAAGAAAAATTTGTCATTTCCAAAATGCAAAAAAGGTGTTTGAGAAAATTCAACATACATTCTTGATTTTTAAAAAAAACTTTTAAAATTCAGCAAATGATGTTGACACAACTAGGTAGCCGTCTAGAAAAAGTAAAGTTGGATCCCAACTCAAACTCATACCTCACATCAAAATAAATTCCAGATAAAGAGTAAATGGACAAAACGAAGCATAAGTGTACTTCATTAAATCCTGATACATGCTGTAGCACAGGAAATTTTATAAAGCAATACCCAAATGCCATTAGAGAGAAAATTGATACTTTAAATTACTTAAATTTAAAAGCAGCAAAAGTACATAAACTAAAAGTGGCAGACAGCAATCTGGGCGAAAAATTGCAACTCATATCACAGACAATGGACTAATTTCCCTAATACGTGAGGAAGTACCTATAATTCAACAATATTAGCAATTCATTAGAAAAAACAACACAATATCAACAGTTCACAGAAAACACAAGTACATAATAAAAGGGCTCAGTTTTATTCAAAATAAAAAATACATATCATTTTAGAAAATATAAGTTTTAAAATATACTGTAATTGAGGAAGTAGCAGGAAAACAGGCATTATTATACTTTGCTGATGGAAGCAGAAATTGGCAATAATGCTATGAAGAACAGTTTAACAATAAGTACCCAAATTGCAAATTTACAAACCTTTGACCTAGCAATTCTGTTTCTAGGAATTTATCTTACAGGTATACTCCTATATGCTGAAATGACGGGTGACTAAAGAAATTCATTTCTAAATTTATAATGGCAAAGATAAAAGAGTTTAAATGCCCATCAGTGCAAAACTGATGAATTATAGGATAGCTATATATGCAGTGGGTTATTATGCAGTCATTGAAAATAATTGAAATTCTAGAGTTTCTGCATCATGTGTACTGATATGGAATTATCTCTAAAATATACTGAAGGATGAAAAAAAGCAAGATATAGAAATGCATATATTATGCCATAAGTTTTATTTAAAAAACTAAAAGGAAACATAGATGCGATTACTTACATGTATACACAGGTGTTTCCTCTGGGAAGGAAAATGTGGTGGCTCAGAGAAAGAAGTAGGAGAAATTCCTTTTCATTGTATACTCTTTTGACTCGAATTTTGTACCACATGCATGCTTTAGCTATTGGAATGAACACATCGAAAGAAAAAACTCAGTGAAATTAAAGATATGTCAATAAAAACTTCCCAAACTGAAAATAAAAGAATAAAAAAAAAGAGAGAAAAAAATCGAACAGAATATAGGCACACCTTGGAGATATTATAGGCTTGGCTCCAGACCACTGCAACAAAGCAAGTCACACTAAATTCTTGGTTTCCCGGTGCATATAAAAGTTATACTATTTCATAGTCTGTTAAGTATGCAATACCATTATGCCTCAAAAAGATGCATATCTTAATTTAAAAATACTTTATTGTTAAAATGCTAATGAAGTGAACACAAGCTGTTGGAAAAATGGTGCCAATAGACTTGCTTGACACAAGGTTGCCACAAACCTTCAATTTGTAAAAGGCATAATATCTGTGAAGCACAATAAAGTGAAGTGTAATATAACAATGTATGCCTGTATCCAAGAATTATGGGACAATTACAAAAGGTGTGACATATGTGTTAGAAGCAAATGTTTGGTGCCACAAAAGAAACAGTACTCAAACATAAATTTAATTTTCTCAGCAAGGCAATTTTACTTCTATAGAAGGGTGTGACTCATAGATGGAGCAATGGTGAGGACACACCTGAACAAGGGAGGGTAAGGGGTTTTTATTCCTGACATAGGTAACCCCTACTGCTGTGTCGTTCCGCTATTGGCTAGGGTTGGACTGAACAGTCTAAATTAATTCCGACTGGCTATTTTAAAGAGAGCAGGGGTATGAGTCAGAGTGGTGGGGTGAGTAGTTTTGGCAGGAAAGACAGTTATGGAACATATGACTAAAGGTGACTTAGGTCAGAGCAGGTGGCCAGGGGTGACTCAGGATGGAGCAGGTGACCAGGGGAACAGATGTGAACTACTAATTAGAACTGGTGGGTTGTTTACTGAAACTAGGGGCAAGGAGACAAGGAGAATGAGGAAGTTAAACTTTAAAATGAAGAACAAAGAACAAGGGAGCTGAACACACTGATACACTGGTTCTTTGGAGAGGATCTCAGAACTCATTGTACTTAACAATTTACAGCCTGAAACCTTTGAAAAGGAATTTATTGTATCCTACATATGCATAATGGAAACACCAGAAAGATCAGAAAGAGTGAAAGGAAAAATGATTTGAAGAAATATTTGAAGTGATAATGGCTGTGACTTTTCCAAAAATAATGGCAGATACCAATTCACAAATCCAGGAAGGTGAGATAACACCAACCACAATAAATGAATAACAAAAAAAAATCTACATCTAGACATATATTCAAATTGCAGGAAATCAAAGACAAAGAGAAAATCTTGAAAGTAGCCAGAAAAAAAAGCCATCTTACCTGTGGAGGAATTACATTAGACTTCTCAGAAACTATCCATGCGAGAAAAGTGAAGTGAAATATTTAAATTATTGAAAGAAGAAATGATCAATCTGGAATTCTGTATCGAGTGAAATTATCCTTCAAAATGAAGGAGAAATAAAGACATTCTTAGAAAAATGAAAGCTGAGGGAATTCGTCACCAATAGACCTGCATTGCAAGAAATGTTAACATAAGTTCTTCAGAAAGAAGGTAAATAATTCAAAAGTTCATATTAAAGAAAGAGCATTATAGAATGAATAAATGAAGGTAATGTGTAACCTCTTATTTTTCTGATTCTTGGTTTATTTAGCAGTTAATAATTTGTTCAGAATAATAACAGCAACAATGTATTGAGTAATGATAGCTTCTAGATAAGTGAAGTAAATGACAGAAATGTAATAAAGAATGAGAGGGAGGAATTGGGAATACTGTCATAAGATGCTTGCATTACATATGAAGTGGTGTAATGTTATTTGAAAGAAGACTTATATTAGTTGTAAATGTAAATGGAAAACTCTAGGACATCACTAACTTTTTTTAAAAAGATACATAATTGAAACTATAGGGGAGAAAAAGTTTTTTCCTCTATCCTTCATACTTCTTACTCTGACAGAGATGGAGTCTCGCTCTGTTGCCCAGGCTGGAGTGCAGTGGCCCGATCTCGGCTCACTGCAACCTCCGCCTCCCGGGTTCATGCCATTCTCCTGCCTCGGCCTCCTGAGTAGCTGGGACTACAGGTGCCTGCCACCATGCCCAGCTAATTTTTTGTATTTTTAATAGAGACAGGTTTCACCGTGTTAGCCAGGATGGTCTCAATCTCCTGACCTCATGATCCACCCACTTCGGCCTCCCAAAGTGCTGGATTACAGGTGTGAGCCACTGCGCCCAGCCCCTTCATACTTCTTAGATGGGACCTCTTGTAACAAAAGAAGATTAACCATAGAAAAACAAACAAGTTTATTAACATAACGTGTGTTAATAAAATTTATAGGAGGTGACTGATTTAAATTGAGCTTCTTCGCTATGCCCAATAGACCAAACCAAAATGGAATCACACTAAAGTTCCATGCTACCAAGCTGAAACTAAGTTGTTTATCTGACTTTTTGAGAAATCAAGAGAGAAAAAGGGGTTGGGGGAGAGGCAGGAGGGACGGAGGGGGAGAGAGAGAGAGAGGAGAGAGAGAGGGAGGGGGTGGTGGGGGTAGAG
>NW_016821812.1:830813-905209 GCF_001698545.2 Rhinopithecus bieti | reverse complement strand
GAGAGAGAGAGAAAGAGAAAGAGAAAGAGCCAAATTCCCAAACAGGCCAGGTCTAGCTACCATGATAAAAAAAAGTCTCTTCTGCTTTAACCTTTAACTTTGAAATGATCAATCCATTTTTTTGTTCTCTGTTTCTGCTTTCCTTAGAAACAGAGGAAAACCAACATTTCTTCCTATAAAACCAGCTCCTTCTGCTCAGCTCATCAGAACATCCATCCTATTTTATAGATTGAAATGTTGCCTGATTCTGGAATTGCAAATAAAAGCTAATTAAGATCTTTAAACTAAATTTGTTGTAATTTTGTCTTATGACATATGTATTCTAGTCTATATGTGGGAGATATCCAGGGAAAAATGAGTAACTCTCAAAGAGAGTTACTTGGTTTGGTGCTGTCCTTGCAATAGTGATTGAGTTTTTGTGAGATCTGGTTGTTTAAAAGTGTGTGGCGCCTCCCTCCTTGCTTAGAATTCAAGCTTAAATACTATCTTCAGCTGAAATAAAGAAAGAATGGTGTCGGGGAGGCCAGTTATAGAGAGGTGATCAGGAAAAGTATGGCAAACAAGAGTAAGGTCTGTTATGCAGATTTAAGTTGATACCTTTTCCATCAATGAGAAGTTTTTTTCTAATGATTTAATTATCCTTGTCTTCCTGGTTCAGAGAAGGAAGACACCCTTACAAATGGAGATTGTTCTTTGTAAGTGTGAATTGCCCTTCCAAGAGGTGATATAGTTTGGATCTTTGTCCCCTCCAATCTCATATTGAGATGTAATCGCCAGTATTAGAGGTGTGGCCTGGTGGGAGGTGTTTGGGTCAATCATAGGGGCAGATCTCTGATGAATGGCCTGGTGCTGTCCTTGCAAAAGTGAGTGAATTCTCGTGAGGTCTGGTTGTTTAAAAGTGTGTGGCACCGACCGGTGCTGTAATCCCAGCACTTTGGGAGGTCAAGGCAGATGGATCACCTGAGGTCAGGAGTTCGAGACCAGCCTAACCAACATGGAAAAACCCTGTCTCTTCTAAAAATACAAAATTTGCCAAGTGTGATGGTGCATGCCTGTAAGCCCAGCTACTCGTGAGGCCGAGGCAGAAGAATCGCTTGAACCCAGTAGGCGGAGGTTGCAGTGAGCTGAGACTGCGCCATTGCACTTCAGCCTGGGCAACAAGAGTGAAACTCTGTCTCTTAAAAAAAAACAAAACAAAACGAAAAAATGTGTGGCACCTCCTTCCTCTCTTTCTTGCTCCCTCTCTAGGTGGCACTGCCTGCTCTCCCTTTGCCTTCTACCATTATTCTAAGCTTCTGAAGCCCTCAGCAGAAGCAGATGCCAGCACTATGCTTCCTGTAAAGTCTGCAGAACTGTGAGCTGATTAAACCTCTTTTCTTTATGAATTACTCAGTCCCAGGTATTCCTTTATAGCAACACAAGAATGGCATAACACAAGAGGATAAATTTTACTCTTGTTTTCAGAGCTTGTCTTGTGTCTGTTGTTTCTCAAAACGATCAGCTCAAAGTAATCCTTATGCCAATGAGGCACATTTTGGGGTGGCATATTCTGGTTTCCTAGAATATGCCAACAGAGGAGAGAAAATGGAATCATATAAAACACTGAATTAAAACCAGAGAAGGCAGAAAAAGAATGAAAGACAAAAAAAAAAAAAAAAAAAAAAAAAAAAAAAAAAAAAAAAAAAAAAAAAAAAGAACACAAGCAACAAATAAAAAAGTTATAGATATGGTGGATATTAACTATATTAATTATCATTTTAAATCTAAATTGTTTAAATACACAATTAAAAGAAGAAGACTATTAGAATGGATTAAAGAAAACCCACAAGATCCAACTATATGTTGTCTACAAGAAACCCACTTTAAATACAAAGACATATAGAATAAAAGTAAAGAACTAGACAAAGATAAGCCATGTTGACATTAATCAAAAGAAGGCTGAAGTAGCTATATTAATTTCAGATAAAGCAAACTTCAGAGCAAGTAAAATTATCAGCCATAAAGAGGAGTATTATGTAATGATAAAGGGCTCAATTCTCCACAAAGACATAACAATCCTTAATGTGTATGTACCTAACACGAGAGTAGTTTTTTTATTTTCTCCCTTTTCCCACCATTCATCCTCAAGTAGGCCATGGTGTCTGTTCCCCTTTGTGTCCATGCGTTTTCATTGTTTAGCTCCCATTTGTAAGTGAGAATATGTGGTATTTAGTTTTTTGTTCCTGTGTTAGTTTGCTCAGGATATGTCCTTCAGCTCCATCCATGTTGCTGCAAAGGACATGATCTCATTCTTTTTTATGGCTGTGTGGTTTTCCATGGTGTGTATGTACCATATTTTCTTTATCTAGTCTACTATTTGTGGGCATTTAGCTTGATTCCATATCTTTGCTGTTGTGAATAGTGTTGCAATAAACATACAGGGTGCATGTGTCTTTGTGGTAGAATGATTTATATTACTTTGGGCATATACCCAATAATGGGATTACTGTATCAAATGGTAATTCTGATTTAAGTTATTTCTGGAATTGCCACACTGCTTTTCACAATGGCTGAACTAATTTACATCCCCACCAGCAGGGTATAAGCGTTCCCATTTTCACCTCTTGTTTCCTGGACCCATGAATCCTGCCTATGGGAGAAAGAATATCGTATTTTGAATGTTAATTCAGAGCTATGCATATCTTGCCCCAGCCCTGCAAGGTATCACCACCTTGCTGGTGCTATAACTGAGTCTTCAAGAAGCCATTCCACTGTTCTATCAAGCCAGCTGCTCCAGGATGCTGGGGAACAGAAGATCAGTAAATTCTATGATCATGGGTCATTCCACACTTTATTTGCTGTTAAGTGAGCTCCCTGATGAGAAGCAATGCTGTGTGGAATATGATGGCAGTAGATGAGGCATTCTTTAAGTCCATGGATGGTAGTTTTAGCAGAAGCATTGTGTGCATGGAAGGCAGATCTGTATTGAGAGTGCCTATTCCAGAAATCAAAAAATGCTGCTGCCCCTTCCATGATGGAAGTAGAGTCCAATATAATCAACCTGCCACCAGGTAGCTGGCTGATCTCTTCAGGGAATGGAATCTTATCAGTGTTGGTCTCTGCTGCTGGCACATTGGGCATTCTGCCAATTGCAGGTTGGGTGAACGGAGGTTCATGTTGCTCAGCCCATGCATACTGTCTGTCTCTTTCACCATGGCCACTTGGTTCATGAGCCCATTGGGCAATGACAGGAGTGGCTGAGGAAAGAGGCTGGCTGATAGCCACAAAACAAGTTATTTACTTGTTATTTACTATTAAACTCCTCCTCTGCTATCACCCTTTTGTGAGCATTCACATGGGACACAAATATCTTCACATTTTTGCCTATTCAGAGAGGTCTATCCATATACCTTTTCCCAAAATTTCCTTGCTTTTTCAATCATGTCCCTTCCAAGTTTCTGACCATTCAGCCAAACCATTGGCTACAGCTCATAAATTGCTATATAATCACATGTCTGGACATTTCTCCTTCAAAACAAAGTGAACAACCATGTGCAAAGTTCTGCCCATTGCAGTAGGGGCGATTTCCCTTCACTACTGTCCTTCAGGAATGTCTCAAAAGGTGATGCAGAGCTGCATCTGTTCACTTTCAGAGGATGCCTGCATATAGTGCTGCATCTGTAAAGCAGGCCCAAGTTTTCTCTTCCTGACAGCTGATCATAGGGAACTTCATGTGAGGCCATATGTGCAGGCTGGGAGACAGGAGAGAGTATAGCAGGGTACAATGAGCATTTGAGCCCTTCCTCTTGTAACTAGCCTGTGCCTTCATAGCTCAGACCTGATCACATCTGTATAACTTTCATTTGATGATGGAGTGCTGCTGTTCATACCCAACTGTATGGCTTGGTGGGTCAGATAACACCCAGTTGATGTTGGGCAGCTCAGGTTGCATGGTAACTTGGTTGTCTGTGGTTAGCCATTGAGTCAATAGCATGCCAAAAGTTGTTTCTCAAAATGAGTGTAGTTATTTGCAGAGGGGCAGAGCTTTGCTAAAAAAATCCTATGGGCCTGTGCTGCAATTCACATAGGTGCCTGCCGAAGCCTCCAAACAACATCCCTATCTGCAGTTGACATTTCTAGTACCATTTGGATCTGCTGAATCAAGTGGCTCAAGTGGCAGAACAGCTTTCACAGCAGCCTGGACCTGTTGCAGAGCCTTCTCTTATTCTGGGCCCCACTTGAAACTAGCAGCTTTTCAGGTCACTTGGTAAATGAGTTGGAGTAACACACCCAAATGAGGAATATGTTGCTTTCAAAATTCAAAGAGGCCCACTAGGTGTTATGCCTCTGTTTTGGTTGTGGGCCAGATGCAACAACTTACTCTTTACCCAAGGGATATCTTGGCATGCTGTACACTACCGGACCCATAGAAATTTCACTGGTGTAGAAGGTCTCTGAATTTTAGTTAAATTTATTTCCCGCCTTCTGACATGCAAATGTCTTCCCAATAAATTTAGGCAATTTGCTACTTTTTGCTCACTAAGTCTCTTCAGCATAATGCCATCAATGTAACAGACCAGCATGATATCTTGAGGAAGAGAAAGACAGTCAAGATCACTGTGAGTTAAATTATGACATAGGGCTGGAGAGTCAATGTACTCCTTAGGTAGGAGAGTGAAGAGGTATTGTTGGCCTTGCTAGCTGAAAGCAAACCACTGCTGGTGGTCTTCATGAACAGATACAGAGAAGAAAGCATTTGTCAGATCAATAGCCACATATTGGGTAGTAGAGGATGTGTTAGTTTGCTCAAGCAAGGAAACCACATCTGGTACAGCAGCTTGTTGGGAGCAAGCCCCCCAAAATCTGGTCATAAACTGGCCCCAAGACTGGCCATAAACAAAATCTCTGCAGCACTGTAACATGTTCATAATGGCTCTAACGCCCACACTGGAAGATTGTGGGTTTACGGGAATGAGGGCAAGGAACACCTGGCCCGCCCAGGGCAGAAAAACACTTACAGGCATTCTTAAGCCACAAACAATAGCATGAGCGATCTGTGCCTTAAGGGCGTGTTCCTGCTGCAGTTAACTAGCCCAACCTATTCCTTTAATTTGGCCCATCCCTTCGTTTCCCACAAGGGATACTTTTAGTTAATTGAATATCTATAGAAACAATGCTAATGACTGGTTTGCTGTTAATAAATATGTGGGTAAATCACAGTTCGGGGNGCGCCGCTGGGTTAGGATCTCCCTGACCGAGCTGGTCGCAGCAAGTGGCGCCCAACTTGGGGTTCGAATCCAGGTTGAAGGGTTGCCAGAGGGATGGTTGGAATGGAAAACTAGCTGGAGGACACCTGAGTACTCTTAAAGCAATCCCCATGGTGAGTAAGAAGGGGAGCTCAGAAGCGTCAGGGTAACAATGGGACAGGTATGGGGTCTGGTTCATTTCACCTTGGAACTTTTTCACACTGATAATGAGGAGGAACAAGAGTATAGTGAAGTAACAGAAGAGGTTACAGAGCATGTTTATTTGCCAGCTAAAGCCAGAGCAACAAAGGAAGAAGAGGTTCATCCCTACCCTTCTGCACCCCCTCATTATTATTTTGAAGAAAATGATACCCCATATCTTTCTTTTCTGGAGGACACTGGGGGAAAAGTAGTTGCCCTGGCGACTGCTCTTAGTTCTATTCAGGTAGGAATTCAGCAAGCTAGCCAAGAGGGTGATTTAGAGGCTAGGCAGTTCCCTGTTATAATACATCCCCCCAGATCAACAGGGAAATATTACAGCTACATTTGAGCCTTTTCCTTTTAAATTACTCAAAGAATTAAAACAAGCTATAAATGTGTATGGACCAGGTTCTTCTTTTGTAATGGGACTGTTAAAGAATGTTACTGTTTCCAGTTGGATGATTCCTACTGACTAGGATGCTCTTACTCGAGCTTGTCTAACTCCTACTCAGTTCTTACAATTTAAAACTTGGTGGGCAGATGAAGCGTCCATTCAGGCTGCTTGCAATGCCCAGGCCCAACCTCAAATTAATATAACTGCAGACCAACTTTTGGGGGTTGGCGGCTGGGCTGATTCAGATGCACAACTGGTCATGCACGATGATGCCATAGAACAGGTTAGAGGAGTGTGCATTAGAGCTTGGGAAAAAATATCACTTCAGGTGGGGAACAATACCCTTCCTTTAGTGCTATAAAACAGGGACCAAGGGAACCATACTTTGATTTTATAGCTCGGTTACAGGAGTCTCTTAAAAAGATGATTGCAGATTCGGCTCCTCAGGATATAGTGCTGCAGTTATTAGCTTTTGACCATGCTAATCCTGGTTGCCAGGCTGCTCTGCAATCTATTAGAGGGAAAGCACATTTAATTGACTATTTCAAGGCCTGTGATGGTATCAGAGGTAATCTGCATAAAGCAATCTTGTTGGCACAGGCAATGGCAGGACTGAGAGTAGATCAAGGAAATACTCCATTTCCTGGAGCTTGTTTTAACTGTAGGAAGCATGGTCATACTAAAAAAGAATGTCAAAAAAATCAGCAAGTCTGGCCACCACATAGGGGAAAAAAGAAAACTGCTGATCCTGAAATTTGTCCAAAATGTGAAAAAGGAAAACATTGGGCTAGTCAGTGTCATCTAAGTTTGATAAAGATGAGAACCCAATTTCGGGAAACGCCATGAGGGGCCCATCCTGGGCCCTGTTCTAAACCGGGGCATTTCTAGCTCAGACCATTCCCTCACCCCTGTACAATGTCTATCTCCCACCACAGCTAGTAGTGCCACAGTAGATTTATGCTGCACAAAAGCTGTGAACCTTCTGCTTGGGGAACTCCCCCAAAAGGTCCCAACAGGAGTCTGTGGACCCTTGCCAGCAGGGACAATAGGATTACTTTTAGGAAGGTCTAGTTTGAGTTTAAAAGGGGTACAAATACACACAGGAGTCACTGATTCAGATTACAATGGGGAAATTCAAATTGTTATATCTACTTCCATTCCCTGAAAAGCAGAGCCAGGAGAGTGCATAGCACAGCTCCTGATTGTGCCATATGTGGGAATGAGAAAAAGTGAAATTAAATGAACAGGAGGATTTGGAAGCACAAATAAATAAGGCAAAGCAGCTTATTGGGTAAATCAAATTACTGATAAACGTCCTACCTGTGAAATAACTATTCAAGGAAAGAAATTTAAAGACTTGATAGATACAGGAGCAGACATTTCAATCATTTCTCTACAGCACTGGCTGTCCACATGGACAATTCAACCTGCTCAATTTAACATAGTTGGAGTTAGTAAAGCCACTGAAGTATATCAAAGTAGTTATATTTTGCATTGTGAGGGGCCCGATGGACAACCTGGGATTATTCAACCAATTATAACTTCTGTAGCTCTAAATTTATGGGGAAGAGATTTATTACAACAATGGGGAGCACAAGTTCTAATTCCAGAACAATTATATAGCCCTCAAAGTCAACATACAATGCATGATATGTGGTATGTCCCTGGTATGGGACTAGAAAAAAATTTGCAAGCTTTGAAAGAACCACTTCAAGTGGAGAAACAAAGTTCCCCCCAAAGATTAGGAAATAATTTTTGGTGGTGGCCATTATTAAGCCTCCAGAACCCATACCTTTAAAATGGTTAACAGATAAGCCAGTTTGGATAGAACAGTGGCCACTAAGTAAAGAAAAACTGGAGGCTTTAGAGAAATTAGTTACTGAACAATTAGAAAATGGGCACATAGCTCCAATATTTTCTGCGTGGAATTCTCCAGTTTTTATAATCAAGAAAAAATCAGGTAAATGGAGACTGTTAACTGACTTAAGAGCCATCAATTCAGTTATACAACCTATGGGAGCATTACAGTCAGGATTGTCTTCTCCTGCTATAATTCCAAAAAATTGGCCTTTAACAGTCATAAATTTAAAAGACTGTTTCTTTACTATCCCTTTAGCTGAGCAAGACTGTGAATGGTTGGCATTTACAATTCCTGCAGTAAACAACCTGCAGCCTGCTAAGCGTTATCATTGGAAAGTGTTGCCACAGGGCATGTTAAACAGTCCCACATTTTGCCAGATGTATGTGGGGCAAGCAATTGAACCTACTCGTAAAAAATTTTCACAGTGTTACATTATTCACTATATGGATGATATACTTTGTGCTGCCCCCATTCAAGAAATATTACTCCAATGTTATGATCACTTGCAAAATTCGATTTCTCACGCTGGTTTAATGACAGCTCTTGACAAAATTCAGACTACTACTCTTACTTCTACTTGGGGACCTTGGTAAATGACACTACCATTGTGCCACACAAAGTAACCATATGTAGGGATCAACTGAAAACATGAAATGACTTTCAAAAATTACTAGGGGATATTAATTGGATACAACCTGCTCTAGGTATTCCTACCTATGCCATGAGTAATCTGTTTTCTATCCTTAAAGGAAATCCTAGTCTCATTAGCCCTCGGCAATTAACAAAGGAAGCTGAGATTGAGTTACAGCTGATTGAAAATCAAGTCCACAAAGCTCAGATAAATAGAATAGATGCAGAGAAGACTGTAGATTTACTAATTTTTTCAACTCAGCATTCACCTACTGGTGTTATTTTCTGAGAACAGGACTTAGTAGAGAGGTTTTTTCTTCCACATACTAATTCATGGACTCGAACTCCTTATTTAGATCAAATCACTACTATGATAGGGCTTGGGAGAACTCGTATTGTTAAATTACATGGATATGATCCTGCAAAAATTATTGTCCCTTTCACGAAGGCACAAATACAGCAAGCTTTTATAAATAGTCTTACTTGGCAAACCCATTTAGCTGACTTTAAGGGTATTCTCAATAATCATTTTCCTAAAATAAAGCTGTTTCAGTTTTGAAATTAATTAATTGGATTCTCCCTAAAATAACTAAATTTAAACCAATTGAAGGTGCTGAGAATGTTTTACAGATGAGTCTAATAATGGTAAAGCTTCTTATTCTGGCTCAAAAGTAAAGTTTTCCAGACGTCCTATACTTCAGCTCAAAAGTGGAGCTTGTAATTGAGGTATTGACTGCTTTTGATATGCCTATTAATGTGATTTCTGATTCTTCATATGTGGTTCATTTCACACAGTTAATTGAAAATGCTCAGTTATGATTTCATACAGATGAACGACTGATGACTTTATTTACCCAATTGCAAACAGCAGTAGAATGCATCCTTTTTACATCATTAGAGCTCATACACCTTTTCCAGGACCTTTGACTGAAGGGAATCAAATGGCTGATTGCCTAGTTGCTACTGCAATATCTAATGCTAGACACTTTCACAATTTAACCCATGTTAATGCCTCTCGTGTCAAATGCAGATACAGCATTACCTGGAAAGAAGCTAAAGCTATTATCCAGCGATGCCCAACTTGCCAAATGGTACATTCCTCATCTTTCACAGGAGGAGTTAATCCTCGAGGACTGGAACATAACTCTATTTGGCAAATGGAGTCACATATGTTCCCTCATTTGGGAGACTAGCTTATGTACCTGTATGTGTGGACACCTTTTCTCACTTTGTCTGGGCTACATGCCAAACAGGAGAGTCTTCTGCCTGTGTTAAATGTCACCTTTTGCAGTGTTTTGCAGTGATGGGCATTCCAGCTTCTATTAAAACAGATGATGTCCCAGGCTATACTAGCCAAGCTCTAGCTGCCTTTTTCTCTATGTGGAATATTAAACACATTACTGGTATCCCACACAATTCTCAAGGACAAGCCATAGTGGAAAGAATGAATCTCTCCCTAAAACAGCAGTTGCAAAAGCAGAAGGGAGACAGAGAATGTGGAACCCCACAGAGGCAACTGAACCTAGCATTATTAACTTTAAATTTTTTGAGCCTGTCCAAAGGTCAGAGGTTATCAGCAGCTGAACAGCATCTACAAAAACCAGCTGCAAAGACAGAAACAGAGAAACTGATTTGGTGGAGAGATCCAATAACAAAAAGTTGGGAAACAGGTAAAATAATAACTTGGGGTAGAGGTTATGCTTTTATTTCTCCAGGCCAAAATCAACAGCCAATTTGGATACCATCGAGACACCTGAAACCTTATCATGAGCCAGATGCGAAGGAAGAGACTCTGGGAGGATCCCGGGGACTCCCCGGTTGCAGCCATGTCGAGACTGATGCTGAGGAGGACCCCAACTGTCACGCACAACACCCATAGAACACAGCCACCCACCTGGGGACAGATCAAGAAGCTGTCACAGATGGCTGAAGAAAACCTGAGGAAAGCAGGATAACCAGTCACAATGAATAATTTAATGGTAGCTATGATAATGGTTATCACCACTGCCGTGAGTATTCCTTCAATAAGCACTGGTAATAATGCCTGGATGCAATCACTCTAGGACACAGTTACACATGCCTTCTGATCTCGGTATTTACCATAATAAATCTGCTCCTATAATTGAGGCATACCATCCTCAAAAACCTATTTGTAAATAGGATTGGACCCAGTCAGAAAAAATGAACATACTTGTTTGGAAGATTGCTTTGCAGAACAGGCAGAGGTGCTGCACAATGATTCCTATGGAATCATTATTAATTGGTCCCCTAAGGGGATGTTTAGCTTGAATTGCACCTCTCAGTCTGCGTGCCATGGTCACACTATGCTCAGCTGATCTGAACAAAATGGTCAGATGGTAGATATATTAAGAAGTATGGCAAAAGTTCCTAATATCTGGAACCATAGCAGTATAGTGGCACTTCAACGTCAAATGATATGGCCTGCTCTAGGAGCTTAACATAAGGATTTGTGGAAACTATTAAATGCTCTTAATAAGATCAAAATTTGGGAAAGAATAAAAAAAGCATCTAGAAGGACACTCTACAAACTTGTTTTTGGATGTAGCAAAATTAAAAGAACAAATATTTAAAGCATCCCAGGCACACCTGACCTTAATACCAGGAACTGGAGTGCTTAAAGGAGCTGCAGACAAATTAGCAGCTAGTAACCCATTAAAATGAATAAAAACACTTGGAAACTCTGTGATTTCAATGATGACTGTGCTTTCAATCTATGTTGTTTGTCTTTGTAGTCTGCAGATGCGGATCCCAACTCCTGTGAGAAGTAGCTCATCATGACAAAGCTGCCCTTGCTTTTATCTCTTTGCAAATCAGAGAAGGGGGACATGTTGGGAGCAAGCCCCCCCAAATCTGGTCATAAACTGGCCCCAAGACTGGCCATAAACAAAATCTCTGCAGCACTGTAATATGTTCATAATGGCCCTAACGCCTGCACCGGAAGGTTGTGTGTTTATGGGAATGAGGGCAAGGAACACCTGGCCCACCCAGGGCAGAAAACTGCTTAAAGGCATTCTTAAGCCACAAACAATAACATGAGCGATCTCTGCCTTAAGGACGTGTTCCTGCTGCAGTTAACTAGCCCAACCTATTCCTTTAATTTGGCCCATCCCTTCGTTTCCCATAAGCAAATCTTTTAGTTAATTGAATATCTGTAGAAACAATGCTAAAGACTGGTTTGCTGTTAATAAATATGTGGGCAAATCTCTCTTTGGGGGCTCTCAGCTCTGAAGGCTGTGAGACTCCTGATTTCCCACTTCACACCTCTATATTTCTGTGTCTGTGTCTTTAATTCCTCTAGTGCCGCTGGGTTAGGGTCTCCCCAGCTGAGCTGGTCTTGGCAGCAGCTGCAATTGGAATCATAATCTGGTTAAGCTTCTGATAATCCACTGTCATTCTCTAAGATCCATCTGTCTTCTGCACAGGCCAGATAGGCAAGTTGATGGGGGATATGGTGGGAAACACCACCCCTGCATCTTTCAAGTTCTTAATGGTGGCTCCAAGCTCTGCAGGAATACTGCATTCCTCCACGGATGCAATATTACTTTTGGATGCAATATTACTGCATTCCTCCAGGGATGCAATATTACTTCTATTTCCCTAAGTAGAAGCAGTTCCAGTGGCTTCCACTTGACCTTTCCACCATAACGGCCTTCACTCCACAGGTTAGGAAACATATATGAGGATTCTACCAGCTGCTGAGTGTATCTATTCCAATTATACATTCTGGAACTGGGGAAGTAACCACAGGATGGGGTCAGAGGCCCCACTGGGCCTGCTGTAGGACATACTTGAGCTAAAACTCTTAGTTTATTTGGGCTGCTGTAACAAGATACCTTAGACTTGGTGGCTTATAAACAACAGAAATTTATTCTTACACTTCTGGAGGCTGGGAAATACAAGATCAGGGTGTCAGCACGGCCAGGTTTTGGCAAAGGCCCTCTTCCAGGTTGCAAAATGCCAACTTCTCGCTGTGTCCTCATGTGGCAGAGGGGGCAACCATGCTCCCCTCAGGCCTCTTTTATAAAGGCACTAATCCCATTCATGAGGGTTCTACCATTATAAACTAATCATACCCCAAAGCCTTCACCTCCTAATACTATCACTTTGGGGGTTATGATTTCAACATATGACACAAACATTCAGACTATAGCAAACTTCAGTGATCACCCGATCTCCATTAGCCCCTATTCTGACTAGTGGGCCACAGTGATGTTTTTGGTGTCCTGGAATTAGTGTCAGTTCAGAGTCCTATAATCCCCCCAAAGTCTCATTATTTCCTTTTCTCTAACATACAGCTACCTTAGTAAAATGCCACACAGCCTTTGGGGAAGGCTGGGAGAAAGATTAACAGTACAAAAAATTTTGGTTGATACAGGGTTCTTTCCAAAAGGGCACCCAATTTTATCTTAATTCAAGGGGTTCTGGGACTGTAAAGTGGCTCAAATCCTGGAATTGAATGAGGGGTTGTGATTCTGCATTTTATGATTCAAGTTAGACTTTTGTTCACTTGACCTAGAAACCTTTCTGCTGATACACATCAAATAAGAATTTAGTAGGCCTCCTGTCTATTCCACTTTTGGAAAGATCACGATCAACTAGCAAATGCTGAGGTCTGCAAGAGTCAGACTATTTCAGTTCCTGCTTTGACTTTGCTGTCCCTTGTGGTAATCACATTCACCTCACCTTTGATGATTGAGTGCTGCCACTTAGTCCCTGCCACCCTGAGATCCAGTTACTCCTATTACATTGAAGTTTCCCAACTCAGTGACTGTAGTTCCCACTGTAAGGCCTGGCCCACAGCAAAGAAAGATCACAGAGCTCTAAGAATGCCAGGGCTCCTCTCAGACATTTCTCACAGTTGTGATGAAAAGGGTATATACCCTGCCAAGGTGGGTGAGTAGGTCTTAAATGATGAATCTGCTCTAACAATCCAATCTCCCTAAGCCTTTGAATCCCTTCCTCTACATTAAACCAAGGCAGGTCAGGGATTTATAACTCATTTTGGAATCAGGATTTCAACATATAAATATATGTTGAATGCATGAGCCACCTTTCTGTCCATGCATCAGTCAACTAACCAAATAGATTGTTACAATCCCTTCTAACTCTAAGCTGTATTGTTAAAGGCAGAATCTCTGCTTTGTGGGCCCATATCAATAAATTCAGCCTGATCCAGCTTTATGTTCTTTATGTCAATATCTCATGCCCTTAATATTCATGTCCACATATGTTCCCCAGATTTCTGTCTGTATAAATTAGAAAACTCGAGCAATTCTTTTGTAATATACCCCTGCATGGGGCATACTTTGTAACTCACCTGCTGGGTGAGTTACAGGGGGCCTGCTAGGACTTGAGTCTAGTTATAGGTCTAGAAGCAAAGAAGGGTGGGTATGGGTGGATCCTGAAGAGAATCAGCATTGCTTTGCAAAGGCAACTGACCCAGGGGATGCCATCACAGTTTCCTCTGGGAATGCAGGGTTAATTCCTCAGGTGGTGCTGAGGAGGATACTTCTACTGGCAAATAAGACTCCTAAGAATTTAGGGGCAAAATGTCCTCAGCATTACACACACAAAATGTGTGTTGTAATTCAGTCACTTGTGGGATGAGACAAAACCACACAGGGAAACACATGGGAAGAGAGAGTGGCAGTGCAGAGGTAGAGGCAGATGTGCTGCCCCATGCCCCCATGTATGCACATGCATGCACACATACACCCCTATGCCAGGGTGGCAGGTTGATTTCAGAAAACAAAAAGATGGCAGTGGAATGACTGTTAGGATGGTGTGAGCTCAAGTAACATGTCACTTCTTCTTCTTCTTTTTTTTTTTTTCAAGACGGAGTTTTGCTCTTGTTGTCCAGGCTAGAGTGCAAAGGTGCTATCTCGGCTCATCGCAACCTCTGCCTCCCAGGTTCAAGCGATTCTCCTGCTTCAACCTCCCGAGTAGCTGGGATTACAGGCATGCGCCACCACGCCTGGCTAATTTTGTATTTTTAGTAGAGTCAGGGTTTCTCCATGTTGGTCAGGCTGGTCTTGAACTCCTGATCTCAGGTGAACCGGCCAACTCGGCCTCCCAAAATGCTGCGATTACAGGTGTGAGCCACTGTGCCCGGCATCATGTCACTTCTTAGGTTCGTCTATTCAATCAGCTGTGGAGTAAGTGGGATCTTTTCCAATGCCACTTTTCATTCTCTGGCACCAACTGGGTGTCCAGCAATTCAATTCAAACCTGATTTTAACTATCTGGCATTAGAACAGACACCACAGGTTAAGAGCACAGTCCCATAAGACTGCCCCTCAATTCAGACACCAATTACAAATCCCCAGCCTTCCATACTTCTGGTTGGCTATAAATTGAGAGTTCCCCTGACTTCCTCCTGAGGTTTGATAATTTGCTAGAATGACTCACAGAACTCAGGAAAGTGCTTTACTTATTGTTACCAGTTTACTGTAAGGGATACAACTCAGGAAAAGCCAAACGGAAGAGGTGCATAGGGCAAAGTATGGGAGGTGGTGGTCCGCAAAGCTTCCATGCCCTCTCCAGGTGTACCATCCTCCCAGCACTTGATGTGTTCACCAATACAGAAGCTCTGAGACACAATCATTTAGGGATTTTTTTTTTTTTTTTTTTTTTTGGAGACAGAGTCTCGTTTTGTCACACAGGCTGTAGGGCAGTGGTGTGATCTTGGATCACTACAGCCTCAGCCTCCTGGGCTCAAGGGATTCTCCCTCCTCAGCCCTCCAAGTAGTTGGGACCAGGCATGTGCCACCATGCCTGGCTAATTTTTTGATTTTTTTGTAGAGATTGGGTTTCATCATGTTGCCCAGGCTGGTCTCAAATTCCTGAGCTCAAGCAATCTGCCTTCCTTGGCTTTCCAAATTGCTGTGATTTATAGGTGTGAGCCACCATACCCGACTTCATTTGGGGGTTTTTATGGAGGCTCTGCTCTGTAAGCACGATTGATTAAATCATTGGTGCTTGGTCGTTAACTCAACCTGCAGCATTTCCCCCTTCCTAGAGGTTGAGGGATAAGGCTGAGAGTTTCAACCTTCTAACCAAGGCTTGGTCTTTCTGGTGAACAGGCTGTGTTCTGAAGCTATCTGGGGGTCTACTAAGAGTCTCTTCATTAGAACAAAAGACACTCCTATCACACTATCATTCAGGAAATTCCAAGAGGCTTAGGAGCTCTATGCCAGGACCTTGGGGCAAAGACCAAATCTCTTTCTAATGGCACAATCATACTAAGATGTGCAATCTAAGAAGTTTGAAGAGCTCTCATCCAGGCCAGTGGTGCTCAAAGGGTAATCCCAGGACTAGTACCGTCAGTTTTCCTGAGGACTTGTTAGAAATGCAGATTCTTGGGTACCAATCCAGACTACTAAACCAGAATCCTGGAGGTAAGACCCAGAAATTTGTGTTTTTATAAAAATTACTTCTATTCCCAGGTGATGCTGCTAAAGTTTGGGAACCACAGATGTAGATGAAACTGGGGGCCTCCTTGGTACCCCAGGAATGTCCACCCTCACCTATAGCACCAGGAGCTGAGGAGGCTGTAGTGCCAGCCACTGCTCTCCAAGGTAGGTCCTTTGTCTGTCTTTCCTTTGTCAGAAGTTGCACTGACAGTTCACCCATAGGGGGGTGCAATCTACAGGGACTTGGAGCTTGAGCAATTATTATTATTATTTTTTGAGATGGAGTTTCACTCTTGTTGCCCAGGCTGGAGTGCAATGGCATCATCTCAGCTCACCGCAACCTCTGCTTCCTGGGTTCAAGTGATTGTCTTGCCTCAGCCTTCTGAGTAGCTAGAATTATAGGCATGCGCCACCACAGCTTGCTAATTTTGTATTTTTAGTAGAGACAGGGTTTCTCCATGTTGGTCAGGCTGGTCTTGAACTCCCGACCTCATGTGATCCGCCCACCTCAGCCTCCCAAAGTGCTGGGATTACAGGTGTGGGCCACCGCATCTGACCAGCTTGAGCAGGTCTTTACTGGAAGGGAGAGAATGGTCTACGTTTTGACTACACAGTTTGGTCCTTTACAGTGGCATCTGCAAAATGAGGCTAAAGCCTTTAGAGTGCTGTTGTGAGGCCTCAAAGGTGTTTGTAAAATGTCTAACATCATACTAGATACAGAACAGTCACTTGCTATATGGTGGTGGTAGTTGTACCTGACACTGCCTATCACAACCATAGCAGATGTTCAGTAGATGTGAGTGATTGTTAATTGGTTCACTGGAGAAGGAAGCAGGCTTTTCTAGCTTGTTTCTCTGATTTCGCCAGCCAAGATGTCTTAGTCTGTTTTGTGCTGCTGTAACAGAAAACCAAGGACTGGGCAATTTAAAATGAACAGAAATTGCTTTGGGTTATGGTTTTGGAGGCTGGGAAGTCTAAGATCGAGGGGCTGTATCTGGTGAAAGCCTTCATGCGGCATCATAACATGGTGGAAGGCATCACATGGGTGATAAGATGCCTCTTTGTGCTGTGGTTTCAATGTGTTCTCCAAAGTTCATGCATTGGAAACTCGATCCTCAAATGCAACAGCACTGAGAAGGAAGACCTTCAAGAGGTGATTAGGTCATGAGGGCTTTGTCCTCATTAATGAACACAAGGAGGCATAATATAAGAGATCATAATTAGGAAGGAGAAAAACAGGCAGAGAAGGTGGGAGGGTGGGAAGAAAGAAGACAGAAAGGATGTCAATGTTCATGAGAACAATAGAGACAATGACCATTTTCTTGGAAGAACAAGGAGGTATGAGATATTGAACACTATATGGTCATTATTTCTTCTTCTTTCTTCTCCTTCTTCTTCTTCTTCTTCTTCTTCTTCTTCTTCTTCTTCTTCTTCTTCTTCTTCTTCTTCTTCTTCTTCTTCTTCTTTCTTCCTTCTTCCTCTTCCTCTTCTTCTTCTTTTCTTTGAGATGGAATCTCACACTGTCACCTGGGCTGTAGTGCAGTGGCACTATCTCAGCTCACCACAACCTCCGCCTCCCAGGTTCAAGCGATTCTCCTGCCTCAGCCTCCCAAGTAGCTGGGATTACAGGTGCCCACCAACGCGCCCGGCTGATTTTTGTATTTTTAGTAGAGATGGGGTTTCACCACGTTGGCCAGGCTGGTTTCGAACTCCTAATCTCAGGTAATCCACCCACCTCGGCCTCCCAAAGTGCTGGGATTACAGGTGTGAGACAATGCAGCCAGCCGATCATTTCTTCTTAATTCCAGTTATAGGATTTCAGAGCTGGAAAAGGGAACTTGGAGATCACAGAGCCATTTCCTTACTGCCCAGGGGAAGCAGTGAAGGCCCTGAGAGAGCAAGTGTCAGAGATAAGTGCAGAATTAGTTTCTGAGAATAGGTGCTGCCTGCTACATCTCACCATAACTCGAGCTCATTTATCTCCATGGAAACCTTTGAGGACTGTGAAAGTACCAAAGATGTGGGCAGCACTCTGAGTGTGATTTATTTCCTTTCTATCTCTTTTCTTTTTGTTCTCATTCTTAATCATAAGTTTCTCCTCCCTCCTTTTCCTCTCCTCCATTCCTTCTCTTCTTCCTTTTCATGATTCTCACCCATAAGGACCCGGCCTAAGCTGGGAAGTTGAGGTTACTGAATCTTCAAAGTGGCTCTGACACTCCCAGTCCAACATACCCTACATCATTGTCTTCTTTACAAAGCATTGGTTTCCACGGACCAAAACTCACAATTGGCTCTGACTGGGCACCAGGGTTCTGACTACTATCAGTAGGAAACATCTCATTTGGTTCCTTGAAAAACCATTGTGGAAACATAATTCAAAAGCTGCCTCCCCTCCTGTGGATCTTTAACTTTTTTTTTTCAGATGGAGTCTCATTCTGTTGCTCAGGCTGGAGTGCAATGGCATGGTCTTGGCTCACTGCAACCTCCACCTTCCAGGTTCAAGCAATTTTCCTGCCTCAGCCTCCCGAGTAGCTGGGATTACAGGCGCGTGACACCATACCCGGCTAATTTTTGTATTTTCAGTAGAGACGAGGTTTCACTATGTCGGCCAGGCTGGTCTTGAACGCCTGACCTTGTGATCTGCTCGCCGTGGCCTCCCAAAGTGCTGGGATTACAGGCGTGGGCCACTATGCCCGGACTTTTAACCCTTTTTTTAATCTCTTGCAAAAGGTGGTTGTGAAAATGGTTGCTCTGTGGCCGGGTATGATCACTCAAGCCCAGGAGTTTAAGACCAGCCTGGGCAACATGGTGACACTCCATCTCTAAAAACGAAAAAAAAAAAGATAAGAAAAAGAAAATCCTTGCTCTGTTTTGCAGGCAGCGTGCAAAGTGCCAAACTTCACAGCGGGAAGAACCTCCTCTCTCCAAATCTCATGACACAGGTGAACTAACGTCGCTTCTCAACTACAGCCCACAATTGTTAGAGAAAGCACTAAAAAATACCCTCAGCCCCCTGGGATGGGTGACTACTCCTAGAATTTGGATCCAGGGTGTTTGCGGCTTGGCTTTTTACATATCGAAGAGGAAAGAGATGGCTGAGAACATCCGCATGGGTGGTCCCGCCACGCCACCGGCTGAGTATTCAGGGACTCCCGCTGTAGAAAGGATTGGGGGACAACCTGACCGAATTCGCATTTGCTCAGGTGTTTCCCATGGCGCTCTGCTGAACTGGGGTTAGTTTTTTGCTGCCAGTCAGAAAGTGTCTGGGCCCAAATAGGGAAACCACGGGATAATGGGCTAATGGGGAGGAGGACCGGCATGGAAGATGTGCCACAGCCTCTCCAGAACGTAGCACTGGCGCGCCTGACAGGTGACAGACGGAGCAGTGGCAAGGGCGCAGCTGCACCAAGGAAAAAGCCCACACAGGTGGTGAGCGCGCCCATGCGTGCCCAGTCATGTTGGAGCGCAGCCCGGGCGCTGGGCTTCCAGTGCAGGTGTGGCCAGCGGAGGTCAAGAACTGCGTGGAACAACCCCAAGGGGGGAAAACACACGCCAGCCGTCCCCCGGGTCAGAAGGTGGGGCAAGCAGCGGCGCCTCACCCAGCCTCCCGCTCCGGGTCCTACCGGATGGCGGCACCTCTTCGGGTCAGGCCCCTTCTCTCCGCTGCTCCTCCGCAGACACCGCGCCGGGAAGAAGGAGGGGCGGAGACCCGGCCGGCGCGCGTCTGGTGATCTCGACCCCTGTGCGGCTGGAGCGCCTCAGTCGCTGTCTCCCCGCCCCACGGTTCCGAGTAGGAACCGTGAATCGCCCCTACTCCAGGGGCTGGAGCGCGGGCTCCCGGCAGGGAAAGGGGCGCAGCGTTCCCGACCCCCAAACAAGCGGCGCTTGGGCGCGTGCGCGCCTCCGGGAGAGCCCCGGACGCCACCTGCGGGCGGGAAGAGGTGGGCTCCGGGGAGTGGGGCGTGGGGCGGGCCGCGCAGACGAGCAGCGGCCACCTGCCGCCCGCCCTGCACCCGGCGAAGCATCCCTCACCTCACAGTCCCTGGAGGCGGCGCCGGAAACCCGGCGGCCAGGACCGCGATTCTGGAAGCCCCGGCCCTCGCCCAGCCGGAGGAGCCGGGACGCGGTTCCGGCGAGACTGGCGACTTGCTTCCTTTTGCAGAGCGGCCGCTCCCCTCTCGGTCCAGCTGCGACGCTGGGAAAGCGCCAGACTTGGTCTGTCACAGTAGCCCCCGCGAGGCGTGGCGAGGGAGAGCTGGCAGCGGCTGCGAGGGACTCTCGATTCTTGACTGGAGAGCCAGGAAGAGGGCGAGGGCAGAGCATCCTCGGGCGGAGATGCCTTTAAAAAATCATCCACAGCAGCGGTAGAAACAGTTTTGTTTGGCTTTATTTATACGGAGTGGTTTTTCAGTGAAATGCTGTCTTGCTTAAAAGAAGAGATGCCCCCTCAGGAGCTCAGCCGGCGACTGGCCACAGTGATCACTCATGTCGGTAAACAAAGCTTTAATTTTTCCTGCGTTTTATTAATGGCGGGTGAGGATGGTCTCTGGGCTTAGTCTGACTCCCGGCCTCACCCGGGGCAGCGCGCTCCCTGGGGGCTTGCCCGGCATCTGGGCCTCGCTGTTCTGGGTCCTGCCTGCAGTGCCCAGCCGGGGGCATCCCTGGGGCGCGCCGCCGGTGGGAGTCGGGGGGCCGAGGCTGGTGCCTTCACCAGGTGGTTGCCAAGTCCGTTGAGCTCCAAACCGAGGGCTGCTGCGCTGTTACCATCCGTTAGCTGCTTCTGACGGGAGTAGGGTGGGTGGGAAGTTATGTTCTGGTTCTGGGGATAGTGAGGAAGGAGAGGGCATAAGAGGAACGAATGCCAGTATTTTTCAGCATAAATGACTGCCACGCCACTGAAGGCTTGTTTATAAGAAAGTGCAGGAAGAGGCAGGTTAGATGGGAGCGCTCCTGCGCAGCCCGGCCCCTGGGCCTGTTACTGTGCTGCCTGGAGGCATCAGCACACCCTTGATGATCCCCACTAGAAACCTCTGCAAGCCAAGGAGACTGAGCAATATTAATCCTCTTCCCTGAGTTGAAAAGAGGAGCAAAACATTCATTGCTTACTCCTGAAATAAGGTTCGTGATGGAACGTCAGGCCCCACAGACTAAGGGAAAGAGGACATTGAGGCAGTTCCCAGTTTTATCTTAGCACTTTCTTCCCCAGGTCTTCCCTGGACCTCCCTCAATAAAGACACACATTCAGGTTCAGAACCTTTGGATGTGGGCTACTGGAATTATCGGGATCATTTTCTGTTGCTGACTGCGCTTGGAGGTCCCCCATGAATGCAAATCAGCTTTTATTGATAAAGCCAGGAACTATTTGCCTTCGTTTTCTACACATTTGTGAAAGCTGCTTTCTTGGTACTTGCATGTTAAATATTGCCTCAATTAGTCCGGTGTGTTTGCTGTAATAATCACACACATCTCAAATGATACACTTGTGAGGACAGACTTTGTAAAGATGATTTATATGGGAAGGCCCAGTTTTGATAATTCAGGTTTAGAAAAAAGTTTCTGGTGCTAAATGTGGGCACTGAACTTTTAAAACAAGAGATCAGTAGGGTCCTACCAGGTAAGGTTGAATGTGAAATATTGCTGAAGGCAGTGTGAAATAAGAGGAAAAAGAACTTGTAATGAAACAGAATTTGGAATCTGAAATATGATGAAAGCTGAAATGATTGTGCTAAAACCCAGCGCAGGCATGAAGTTGTGGTATAGAGAAAGAGCAGTGGGCTGGGGGTATGACTGTCTGGATTTGAATCCTTCCCTGGACAAGTCATTTAACCTCAGGTTGAAAAACAGGAATTTTAATAATACTTTCCCACTCAGCTCAAAGGCTATTTTTGAAGATAAGTAAGATAATGTGGGTAGAAATACTGTGTACACTGTGATTATACAGACATTCCAGTTATTGGACATATCCCTGGTCCCTCTGTCACGCCACTAAAGATCTTTGGTAGGTTACTGGGCCTGTCTCAGGGCGAAGCCTCCCATCTGTTAAACAAGGGGGTTGACCTGGTTAATTTTAACTGTCCCTCCTATTTCTCTGGAGCAGGCTGTTCTTGAAATCTGGCAGGCAGTATTCCTTGACTAACACTTAGCTGCCTGTGGCCCCCAGGCTATGGTATTTTCTTGCCTACCTTGCTCCCTCCCTCCTTCCATCCACATAGGAATTTGTTGTAGTTTCTGCTCTCAGCTTCTGATGACCCTTGGCTTTTGTGTGCTTTGCAAGATTCTGTCTCCTCATACTTAATCTAATGAAACCTGTGAAATGGGTGGAGTACTCATTAGGAATTGACTCAGAGAGGATCATCTTTTTTTTTTTGAGATGGAGTTTCACTCTTGTTGCCCAGGCTGGAGTGCAATGGCATGATATCGGCTCACCCCAACTTCTGCCTCCTGGGTTCAAGTGATTCTCCTACCTCAGCCTCCTGAGTAGCTGGGATTACAGGCATGTGCTACCATGCGTAGCTAATTTTTTTGTATTTTTAGTAGAGACGGGGTTTCTCCATATTGGTCAGGTTTGGTCTCGAACTCCTGACTGCGGGTGATCCGCCCACCTCAGCCTCCCAAAGTGAGAGAGGATCATCTTTTAAGGTTTCAGGGGGAGTGAGTGGCAGACTCAGGGCCGGAAGGTTGCTCTTCATATCCCCTGTTGGGGGACCTCAAGGTGGAGGGGGGCGTTTCTCTAACCCTGCAACAGCCTCTGCCTTCACGGAGGGTCACCTTGGGTAGCCAGTGGCGCTTCTCAAGGGTGGATTGACTCTATCCTTGCCTGTTCTTTTCAGGTATTTCCTTATCAAGTAGCTTCTGAGGAGGTGATCATGAGTTGGGGAAGGTTTGAGAGGTGCTTGGAGCAAGCCTTTGGGTTAGAACATTCTCCTGGTCCTATCCTAGCCACTTTCCAGGGTAGCCACACTGTCTTCCGTATTCACTCAGCTTCCTCTGACCCTGAGTCAGTTTCTCCTCCAGCAGGGGTTTCTGCTCTTTCTACGTCCCTTAGACTTGATAATTGAGTCATCCCTCCTCACTCCCATATTTCCAGAAGTGTCTTGGCTGCTGTTGATTCAGTTTCTGAAATACCTCACAGCTTTTGTCCCTCATGTCCATCCCCACTGCTACCTGCGTCAATTCTACTTCAGGACTTCATTTCCTTCTACCTAGCCATTGTGCAAACCTCCTGTCTCTCTGTGTCTGCCTCTGATCTATGCTAGGAGTCAAACAAACACGACCCTCTATATTACAAAGCTTTTAATAATACCTGCACCTAGTCATTCTCTGCAGCCTAAGATACAAGCTCTTCACTGTTTGGCCTATAAAGTTCTAGTTTTGTCCCCTAATACTTGAGATTTCTACACCTGTGGTTGGTCAACTTGAACTCATCAGTTCTTTGGCTCTGTCCCATTATGTTTTCCAGCCCTTTTCTCACCTCTAAGTATTTGCACTTTTACCCCCAACCTGGAAAAAGTCTTTAGTATATTTCTCCTCACAGAAATAGTACACATCTTTGAAACCCAGTGCAATGCCATCTCCTTCATGATGTCGTTTCTGATCTTGCTAGTGGGACATGATGACTCCTGACTCTGAATTCCAAAGTAAACTTTGTTCTGCTCACATGATGCCTATCATACTCTCCCTTGTATTATGGTTACTGGGTTATTCGCATGCTTGTTTAACCCTCTCTGCTTCTAGACTCTTCATTACTTATGAAGAGTCTTATGTATCCCTAGATAGCCACTTAACACAGGGCCTCACTCTGAGGAGATGCAGAATAAATGTTTGCTGAATAGGTGAACGAATGATTGTGTTTTGGAATGGAGCTGGAGTACTAAGTACCAGGCAGTTTTTACACTTTTAAGGACAGCTATAAAATATTTGAAGATAACTATTTGGTTTCCAAACCCCCATTTGAAAGGAAATGTGAAGCCCTTCGTGTGTTCTTCATGTGGTGTGCTTCACTCTAGGGGCCTCCTTCTTTGGATTTTGTCCATTTGTCAGGAACTCTTATAAAATATGTAGTTCACATGTGAACACATGTCTAGATGTGTTTTTATCCATGCAGGACACATGTAGGACCATCCTTTCCCCTTAATTCTGGACCGTAGAGTCACATTGGTTTATAGAATTCCAGTGTCAGAAAAGTGTTGTTTGATTTTCCCCATCCTATCCCTTTCAGTTGTTGAAATATCTGCAATATATGTGGAGGTGCTGTCAAAGTAATGTGGACTATCTATGAATGCATCTGAAATTGCTCTAGGATTTTGATAGACAGGGCACATATGGCTAACACGGGGGCTTCCAATCACTGGAAACCCACAGTCATCAAGATGGGCCATGTCGCCGGGCACGGTGGCTCACACCTGTAATCCCAGCACTTTGGAAGGCTGAGGCAGGCAGATCACCTGAGGTCGGGAGTTCAGGCTGACCAACATGGAGAAACCCTGTCTCTACTAAAAATACAAAATTAGCCAGGCATGGTGATGCATGCCTGTAATGCCAGCTACTTGGGAGGCTGAAGCAGGAGAATCGTTTGAACCCGGGAGGCGGAGGTTGCAGTGAGCTGAGATCGCACCATTGCACTCCAGCCTAGGTGACGGAGCAAGATTCCATCTCAAAATAAATAAATAAATAAATAAATAAAATTTAAAAAATGGTCCATGTCAGTAACCCCCCATAGAGGTTTTGCATTTCCATCCTGGCTCACTTTCCACCTTGCTACCTCATATTAGAAGTGATTATTTTACATTTTGATCTTATCATTGTTCTAAAATGACTTCATATGTTTGGCTACATCCAATTACCTGTGAAGCAGAAAAGAATATCTTTTGAAACATTCCTTATATAATTGGAGATTGGATGGGTGGCTCTTTTGGTGACAGAGGCTCTAGGAAACTGATCTGTAACCCAGGTTGCTACTTCTGGGACACAGTCAGCATTGATAACATGCAGCCAGAAGAATACTAAACTGAGGAATTCAGCCCATGGCTCATTATTAAACAATGTTGTTAGCAGCTGAAATGTCTAGGGTCCATGCCTCAGCTGTTAGTACTGAAAGAAGAGTCTAATTAGAGTAGGGTGTCTACCTATGTAACAAACCTGCATGTTGTGCACATATACTCTAGAAAAAAAAAAAAAAAAAAAAAGAGTAGGGTGTCTGCTACTCAGGTGGGAATGTGCCCAGTGGGGATGGCTGGACATGTTCCCCCATCTGACTACACTTGGGCTATTTTTCCATTAGGCTCTGTAGACGCTGTGCCTAGTGTTCACAGACTCTTCAAGGCCTACTAAAAATGTTTGAACCCTAAAAAAAAATTGATCGACAAATTTAAAAGTGCAAAATAAAATTTAAGAAATGTTTAAATGTCTACAAAAGCTCTCTTGCCCTTAACATTTTGTTACATTTAAAAAGAAACAGTTGTGGAGTTGGAATTCCATTTCCAGAAATGCCAGTGCGAAGAGTCGCAATTCCTCAGTGAAGCAACCGTACTTGTTGAAAATTATTTTAAAAGCCAACCTTCTAAAGTCTCTGGAAGTTGTTTGAAGGGCATGCAGCAAATGAAAAAAAATACATTTATTCAAGAAAATCTACTAAATCTTGGTAAGAATAGTGAGTGTCCGTGGTACCTGAGTATGACCTGCTCTCTTCTCATCCTTCCCAGCTCCTCTCTCTCAGCTTTCAGTGAAGGGATATAGTCCCTTGCCAGGAGGGGCAGGTGTCCAGCATTTCTCTTCTCTAACTCCAAGTTACTGAGGCCAAGTTCCTGGAGAGCCTCCAGCTGACAGGTCAGGGTCTACTTCCTTCCACCTAGCCCCCATTCATAGGACAGAAGCTTTATCCCAGGTGCAGCAGGCTGAGAATACTGAGAACTGGTTGCTTTTGCCCCAGCTCCCTCATAAAATGGAGGTTCAACATTGAGAGAGGCAAGCCAAGACCAGTCTACTACCCTGGCCGAGATTTTGCCTAGAAGTAGAGACAGTCTGGAAGAATAGAAGGTTTGAAGTTCTCCCCAAAATAACTGACTTTAGCTAAAACAGAGTATGGGAAAGCTCAAGTCTAAAGGCATTCTTGAATACAATGGAGATTTTGAGAGCAAGAAATTAAGAGGAGCCTGGTAGCTTTGTGAGAGCAACAAGCTAAACTATAGGCCACCTTGTTTATCAGAGACTCTGAACCAGGGAAAGAGGCAGCTAAGAAGAACCTTACTAGAATTATAAGGAACCTAAAGATTGGCCTCAAAAAATATCTTTGCCTGAATTTAATTGCATAAGACTGGAGCAACTTTATGCCCCAGGGCATTGTTGAAAACCATAGAGCCAACAGTAGGTAGGTGGAGTTGAACAGCTGAGTATGATATCAACAAAGGCAGACAGCAGAGAGATCCGAAAGGGAGACAGGCAGTACAACTCTGTTAAACCCACACAGACGATGGGCACAACCAAAGCAACACTGTCTGAGGAGGGACATGAGTGTCTTTACACTTCAAGGGAAATATACTTCATTAAAACAGTCAAGCTATGTCACTAAACAAGCAAACAAACAAAAACAAGCCCCAGAGATGGGGAGAAGAGGAATCGGTATTCGTGGTTGCTATAGTATATTACCTCAAATGTCCAGTTTTTAATCAAAACTTATGAGACCTTCAAACAAACAGGAAAGTGTGACTCTTAAATAAACAAAAAGCAGGCATCAGAAACTGCCTGTGAGAAAGCCCAGATGTCAGATTTAGCAAAAACTTCAATACAGCCACAATAAATATGTTCAAACAGGTCAGGTGTGGTGGCTTATACCTGCAATCCCAGACCCAGGCAGGAGGATCGCTTGAGGCCAGGAGTTCAAGACCAACCAGAGCAACATAGTAAAACCTTGTCTCTATAAAAAACTAAAATAACTGAAATTTAAAATTTACTAGAGAATCTTAACAGTGGATTGGAACTGGAAGAACAAAGACTCAAGGAATTGAAGATAGACTGATAGAGATTATGCAATCTGAAGAAGAAAGAAAAATTAATAGAGTCTTAGAAAAATGTGAGATACTATTAAGTGCACCAATATACATGAAATGTAAAGAGAGGAGCTAGAGGAGGAGCAGAAAAAGTATCAGAAGAAATAATGATTTAAAAAATTCCCCAGATTGATGAAAAACATTGTACATCAAAGAAGCTCAATGATGTTCAAGTAGGATGAAGGCAAAGAGATCCACACCCAAATACATTATTGTAAAAATGCTGAAAGTGAAGGATGAGACAATTTTGAAAGAAGAGAAAAATGACTCATCACATACAAAGAAACTTTAATAAGGGTAACAACCAACTCTCATCAGAAACGATAGATGCCAGAAAGCAGTGGTGTGACATATTCGGAGTGCTAAAGAAAGAAAATTGTCAACCAAGAATCTTATATTCAGCAAAACTATCTGATATAGTTTGACTCTGTGTCCATACCCAAATCTTACCTTGAATTGTAATTCCCACATGTTAAGGGAGGGACCTGTTTGGGGGGTGATCAGATAATGGGAGTGGTTTTCCCCAGGCTATTCTTTTGACAGTGAGGGAGCTCTCACAGGGTCTGATGGTTTTAAAAGTGGCAGTTTCCCCTGCATGAGCACTCTCTCTCCTGCTGCCTTGTGAAGACATGCCTTGCTTCCCCTTTGCCTTGTGTCATCATTATAAGTCTCCTGAGGCTTCCCCAGCCAGGTGAAACTGTGAGTCAGTTAAACTTCTTTCCTTTATAAATTACACCATCTTAGGTTGTATCTTTTTTCTTTTTTTGAGACGGAGTCTTGCTCTGTCACCCAGGATCACTGCAACCTCCCCCTCCTGGGGTTCAAGTGATTCTTCTGCCTCAGCCTCACAATTAGCTGGGATTACAGGTGCCCGCCACAACACCCAGCTAATTTTTGTATTTTAATAGAGACAGAGTTTCACCATATTGGTCAGGCTGGTCTTGAACTCCTGACCTTGTGATCCACCCGCCTTGGCCTCCCAAAGTGCTGGGATTACAGGCATGAGCCACTGCATCTGGCGAGGTTGTATCCTCATAGCAGTGTGAAAACAGACTAATACAGAGAATTGGTACTACGAGTGGGGGTGCTGCTGTAAAGATAACCTGAAAATGTGGAAGTGACATTGGAACTGGGTAACAGGCAGAGGTTGGAACAATTTGGAGGACTCCAAAGAAGAGTGGAAGATGAAGATGTGGGAAAGTTTGGAACTTCCTAGAGACTTGTTGAATGGTTTTGACAAAATTGTTGATAATGATATGCACAATGAAGTCCAGGCTGAGGTGGTCTCAGATGGAGATGAGGAACTTATTGGGAACTGGAGTAAAGGTCACTCATGCTATGCTTTAGCAAAGAAACTGGTGGCATTTTGCCCCTGACCTAGAGATCTGTGGAACTTTGAACTTGAGAGAGATTATTTAGGGTATATGGCAGAAGAAATTTCTAAGCAGCAAAGCGTTCTTTTTCTTTTTCTTTCTTTTTTTTTTCTTTTTTCTGAGACAGAGTCTCATTCTGTTGCCCAGGCTGGTATGCAGTGGGATGATCTCAGCTCACTGCAACCTCTGCCCACCAGATTCAAGTGATTCTCATGTCTCAGCCTCCCGAGTAGCTGGGACTACAGGTGCATGCCACCATGGCTAGCTAATTTTTGTAATTTTAGTAGAGATGAGGTTTCACCATGTTGGTCAGGCTGGTCCTAAACTTCTGACCTCAAATGATGCACTCACCTTGGCCTCCCAAAGTGCTGGGATTATAGGCATGAACCACCATGCCCGGCCACAGTGAAGCATTCAAGGCTTACTCTGAAAGTGTTCAGTTATATGCTTTCACAAAGAAATGGTTTGAAATTGGAATTTATGTTGAAAAGGGAAGCAGAGCATAAAGGTTTGGAAATTTTGCAGCCTACCTGACATGTGGTAGAAAAGAAAAACCCATTTTCTGGGGAGGAATTCAAGCTGGCTGCAGAGATTTGCATAAGTAATGAGGAGCTGAATGTTAATACCCAAGACAATGGGGAAAATGTCTCCAGGGCATGTCAGAGACCTTCATGGCAGCCCCTCCCTTCACAGTCCCAGAGGCCTAGGAGGAAAAGATGGTTGTATGTGCCAGGCCCAGGGGTCCAGTGCTCTGTGTAGCCTTGCGACATGGTGTCCTGCATCCCAGTCACTCCAGCTGCAGCTGTGGCTAAAAGGGGCCAAGGTACAGCTCAGGCCGTTGCTTCAGAGGGCGCAAACCCCAGGCTTTGGCAGCTTCCATGTGGTGTTGAGCCTGTAGGTGCACAGAACAAGAGGTGAAGTTTGGGAAACTTCCTGTATTTCAGAGGATGTGTGGAAATGCCTGGATGTCCAGGCAGAAGTCTGCTGCAGGGGCAGAGCCCTCATGGAGAACCTCTGCTAGGGCAGTGTGGAGGAAAAATAGAGTCCCCACTGGGGAACTGCCTAGTGAAGCTGTGAGAAGAGGGCCATCATCCTCCAGACTCCAGAATGATAGATCCACCGACAGCTTGCACTGTGTGCCCGGAAAAGCTGCCGGCACTCAACACAAGCCTGTGAAAGCAGCTGCGGTGGCTGTACCCTGCAGATCCACAGGGATAGAGATGCCCAAGGCCTTGGGAGCCCATCCCTTACATCAGTTTACCCTGGATATGAGACATGAAGTCAAAGGAGATCATTTTGGAGCTTTAATATTTAATGACTGTCCTATTGGATTTCAGACTTGCGTGAGGCCTGTAGCCCCTTTGTTTTCGCCAGTGTCTCTAATTTGGAATGGGAACATTTACCCAATGTGTGCACCATCCTTGTATCTTGGAAGTAACTAATTTGCTTTTGATTTTACAGGCTTATAGGCAGAAGGGACTTGCTTTGTCTCAGATAAGACTTTGGACTTGTACTTTTGAGTTAATGCTAAAATGAGTTAAGACTTTGGGGGACTATTGGGAAGGCATGATTGGTTTTGAAATGTGAAAAGGACATGAGATTTGGGAGGAGCCAGGGGTGGAATAATATGGTTTGGCTCTGTGTCCCCATCCAAATTTCATCTTGAATTGGAATCCCCACATGTTGAGGGAAGGAACTGGTAGGAGGTGATTGGATCATGGGGTGGTTTTTCCATGCTGTTCTCATGATAGTGAGGGAGTTCTCACAAGATCTGACAGTTTTATTTATTAATTTAATTTTTTGAGATGGAGTCTCACTCTGTCACCCAGGCTGTAGTGGAGTGGCACGATCTCAGCTTACCACAACCTCTGCCTCCTGGGTCCAAGTGATTCTCCTGCCTCAGCTTCCCAAGTAGCTGGGACTATAGGTATGCACCACCACACCCAGCAAATTTTTGTATTTTTAGTACAGATGGGGTTTTGCCATGCTGGCCAGGCTGGTCTCGAACTCCTGACCTCAGGTGATCTGCCTATCTCAGCCTCTCAGAGTGCTGAGATTACAGGCCTGGCCACAAGATTTGATGGTTTTAATAGTAGCAGTTTCCACTGCACACTCTCTCTTTCCTGCCACCTTGTAAACATATGCTTTGCTTCCCTTTCACCTTCCACTATGATTGTGGGTTTGCTGAGGCCTCCCTAGCCATGTGGAACTGTGAGTAAATTTAACCTCTTTCCTTTATAAATTATCCAGTTTCAGGTAGTATCTTTATAGTAGTGTGAAAATGGACTAATGCAGTATCTTTAAGAAATGTAGGCAAAATAAAGACATTCCTGGATAAACAAAAACAGATAAGTAGTTGCTAACAGATCCACCTTTTAAGAAATACTAAAGGAAGTTATTCAGGCTGAAAGCAAGTGACCCCAGGTGATAATTCAAATCTATATGGAAAACAAAGCATCAGTAAAGGTAATTATGTGATTATGAAAGACACTGTAAATGCATATTTCTTCTTTGTTCTCGCAACTGATTTAAAAAGCAATTATGTTAGATAAAAGTACAGGTGGTCCCCAGCTTACAATGATTCAACTTACAAATTTTTGACTGTACAATGGGTTTATCAGGATGTAACTTCATCATAAGTTGAAGAGCTTCTTACAACTTATGATGGGGTTACAGTTTCTACTGAATGAATACAGCCATCCCTTGGTATCCAAGGGGGATTGGTTCCAGTAACCCCCAGTGCATACCAAAATCTTTGGTTGCTCAAGTCCCTTTTATAAAATGATATAAATGGTTAACCTATGCACATCCTCTTGTATACTTTAAATGATCTCTAAATTACCTTTCTTTCTTTTTATTTTTTTTGAGACAGAGTCTCACTCTGTTGTCCGGCTGGAATGTAGTGATGTGGCACGATCATGGCTCACTGCAACCTCTGACTCCCTGGTTCAAATGATTCTCCTGCCTCAGCCTCCCGAGTAGCTGGGATTACAGGCACGCACTACCACGCCCAGCTAAATTTTTTTTTTAATTTTTAGTAAAGATGGGTTTCACCATGTTGGTCAGGATAGTCTCTATCTCCTGACCTCAAGGTCTGCGCACCTCAGCCTCCCAATGTGCTAGGGTTACAGGCGTGACCCACCACTCCCAGCCTGATTTCTAAATTACTTATAATACTTAATACAATATAAATGCTATGTAAATAGTTGCTGTACTTTATATTTAGAATTTGTATTTTTTTATTGTTGTATTGTTTTTTATTTCTTTGAATAGTTTTGATCTGCAGTTGGTTGAATTCATGGATACAGAGCCCACAGATACAGAGGGCCAACTATATTGCTTTTGCAGCATTATAAAGTTGAAAAATCATAAATCAAACCATCATAAATTAGGGATTGTCTGCTGTGTTGCCAGCATTAAGTGCATTTTTGACTTACAATTATTTTGGCCTATGATGGCTTTATCAAGACATAACCCCATTGTAAGTTGAGGAGCATCTGCATATAATGTACTGTTGGGTCTATAATATTCAGTAACATCATATATTTAACGAGCACAGGGGAAGTGGGTGGAGAAAAGCTGCATTTGGAATAAAGAAATGACTCCAGAGGGTAGCTCAAATCCGTAGGAACAAATGAAGAGAACCAGGAATAGTAAATAAGGTTAATATTACAAACTGTGTAAATACACACTGTTCTCCTTTCTTGTCTCAGATTCTATAATAAACATAAAATTATATAACATACTAATTATAACAATGTATTGTTGGATTTATAACATACGTAGATATACTATGTATAACAACAGCAAAGTGGGAAGAGGGATTAGCACTATATAGAAGTAACATTTCTGTATTTGAGGTTTAATTAAGTTAGTATAAATCTGAAGTAGATTTTGATAAGATGTATGTGATAAACTGTAGAATAACCACTAATAAAATAACTTAAAATACATAATGAAAATATTATCAAAGGAATTAAAATGCTACACTAGAAATTTTTTTTTTTTTGAGATGGAGTCTCACTCTGTCGCCCAGGCTGGAGTGCAGTGGCCAGATCTCAGCTCACTGCAAGCTCCGCCTCCCGGGTTTATGCCATTCTCCTGCCTCAGCCTCCCGAGTAGCTAGGACTACAAGCGCCCGCCACCTCGCCCAGCTAGTTTTTTGTATTTTTTAGTAGAGACGGGGTTTCACCGGGTTAGCCAGGATGGTCTCGATCTCCTGACCTTGTGATCCGCCCGTCTCGGCCTCCCAAAGTGCTGGGATTACAGGCTTGAGCCACCGCGCCCGGCCTAGAAATTTTTATTTAATGCAAAAGAAAGCAGTAAATGAAAAAAATTGAGATATAGAGAAAACAAAACTTAAAATGACAGACATGGATCCCACTATATCGATAATATTAAGTGCAAATGGATAAATGATCTAGTTGAAAGGCAGAAATCGTCAGGCTAGATTTGAAAAATAAGAGCCAACTATATGGTGTCTCCTGGAGACGCACTTTATATTCAAAGATACAATTAGTATATTCAAAGGTATATAAAAGTAAAAGGATGGGAAAAGATGTATGATACAAATTGTAACTATACATGATGATGTATGTTATAATGATGATAGTAATATCAGATAAAGTAGACTTAAAAAAAGTCACTAGAGATAAACAAGGATATTTTATAGTGACAAAAGGGTTAATCTATCAGCAAGATATAATAATTACAAACACCTAAAAACAGAGCTCCAAAACACATGAAGCAAACACTGACAGAATTGAAAGCAGACATAGAAAATGCAACTATTGCCTGACTGCGGTGGCTGACACCTGTAATCCCAGCACTTTGGGAGGCCGAGGTGGGTGGATCACTTGAGGTCGGGAGTTTGAGACCAGCCTGGCCAACATGGTGGAACCCGGTCTCTACTAAAAATACAAAAATTAGTCTGGTGTGGTGGTGGGCACCTGTAATCCCAGCTACTCGAGAGGCTGAGGCAGGAGAATCGGTTGAACCCGGGAGGCAAAGGTCACAATGAGCAGAGACTGCACCACGGCACTCCAGCCTGGGCAACAGAATGAGACTCCGTCTCAACAACAACAAAAAATTCAATTCAACTATTAAATATAATAGTTGGAAACTTCAGTATGTCACTTTCAGTAATGTGTAGAACCAACAGGCAGAAGATCAACAAGGAAATGGAAAACCTATACAACACTATAAATCAACCAGGCCCAACACAGAATACTCCATTCAGCAACAGCAGAATATACATTTGGAACATTCTCAAGTGTTCCAAGGAACATGGAACGTTCTCCAGGACAGACCATATTCTAGACTCTAAAACAGCCTCAATAAATGTAAAATGATTGAAGTTATACAAAATATGTTCTTTAATCAATATGGAATGAAATTAGAAATCAACAACAGAAGGAAATGTGAAAAATTCACAAAAATGTGAAAGTTAAGTAGCATGCATATAAAGAGCAATGAGTCAAGAACTCACAAGGGAAATACTTTAAGATGAGTGAGAATCAAGACACAACATACTCAAACTTAGAGGTTGCAATGGGAGCAGTGCTGAGAGAGAAATTGATAGCTGCAAATGCTTACATTAAAAAAGAAGAAAGATCTCAAATCAATAACCCAATCTTCCACATTTAAGACACTAGCCGGGCACGGTGGCTCACGCCTGTAATCCCAGCACTTTGGGAGGCCAAGGTGGGCAGATCACAAGGTGAGGAGATCGAGACCATCCTGGCTAACATGGTGAAACCCCGTCTCTATTAAAAAATACAAAAAATCAGCCAGGTGTGGTGGCGAGTGCCTGAAGTCCCAGCTACTTGGGAGGCTGAGGCAGGAGAGTGGTGTGAACCCTGGAGGTGGAGCTTGCAGTGAGCTGAGATTGTGCCACTGCACTCCAGCCTGGGTGACAGAGCGAGACTCCATCTCAAAAAAAAAAAGACACTAGGAAAAGAAGAGCAACCTAAATATAAAGTAGGAGGAAGAAAATAGTGACGATTAGAGGAAATTAATGAAATGTAGAATAGAAAAGCAATACAGAAAATCAACAAAATCAGAAATTGATTAATTGAAAAAATGAACAGAATTGATAAACCTTTAGCTATAGAGTAACAAGAGAAACAAGAGAAGACTTAAATGACTTGAATGAAAGAGGGGCATTTCTCTCATCCTTACATAAGTAAAAAGACTTGTAAAGGAATAATGTGGATAACTATATGCCGACAAATAAGATAACCTAGATGAAATGGACAAATTCCTAAAACTATACAAACTACCAAAAATGACTCAAGAAATAGAAAATCTGAATAGACTTATAACAAGTAATTTTTTTAAAAAAACTTTAAAACTAGTAATTTTTTGAAAACTTACCCACCCACACAAAAAAGTTCAGAACCAGATGGCTTCACTGGTGAATTCTACTAGCCGTTTAAAGAAGAATTAGTACCAATTGTTCACAAACTCTTCCGAAAAATAGAAGAAGTGAGAATACTCCACAACTCATTTTATGAGGTCAGTATCACCCTAATACCAAAACTAGAGAAAAATGCAACAGAAAGGCAAACTATGGGCTAAATCTCTTATGAATATACAGTTGACCCTTGAACAACATAGTTTTGAACTGTACAGGTCCACTTATACATGGGTTTTCTTTCTCCTCTGCCACCCAGAGATAGCAAGACCAACCCTCCTCTTCTTCCTCCTCCTCAGCCCACTTAAGGTGAAGACAAGGAGGGTAAGACCTTTATGGCTATCCACTTATACTTAATGAATAGTAAATATATTTGTAAGGGATAATTGGAAGGACAGCCGAGGAAGGAATGAGGCCAATAGACCCAAGTTCAGGCAAGCTGATTTATTGTCAGTCCTGCCGGGCTACCTCCTGACAAAAGCGGAGGAGGCAGCCCCACTTATAGACTACAGCAGGGCTTTGCAGGGCGAGGAACTGGCCCAGGGTAGGGGAGCTGAGTCGGGGGTGCAGGCGTCTTGACCGCATCCTGGAGATGTTTTTGCCAGCTTTGTTTTGCGAGGTGAGCAGACATGTTAACTGCATCCTGTAACTGCTTGGACAGTTACTGGAGGGGTCACTGATGGAGGGGGCGCAGTTTGTCTTTAGCCCTGAGGGAGCTATGCGGAGGTCACAAAGGACTGCATCGTAAGACCCATGGGAAGGGAGGGAAATAGCCTGGTTGGGGTGACCCTAACAATATTTTCCCTTATGATTTTCTTAAAACATTTTCTTTTCTCTAGGTTTATTATAAGAATACAGTTTATAATACATATAACATACAAAATTTGTGTTAATCAACTGTTAATGTTATTGGTAAGGCTTCCAGTCAACAGTAGGCATTAGTAGTTAAGTTTTGGGGGAGCCAAAAGTTATACAGGTATTTTGAACTTTGAGGGATTTTGGCACCCCAGCTCCCACATTGTTCAAAGGTCAACTATAGACACAAAAAGCCTCAACAAAGTTCTGGCACCAAATCCAGCAACATACAAAAAAGATTATACACCATGATCAAGTGGGATTTTTTCCTAGGAATTTAAGATTGGTTTAACATCCAAAAATCAATCAATATAATACAATATAATACATTTATCAATAGAATAAAGGGGAAAACCCACATAAGCATCTCAGTAGAGGCAGAAAGGTCATTTGACAAGATTCAACACCCTATCTTGATAAAAAACAAACACTTCTAGGAGTAGAAGGAAGTTTCCTCAACCTGATAAAGGGTGTTTATGAAAAGCCCACAGTTAACATCATAGTTAGTGTTGAATGACTGAATGCTTCCCCCCAAAGATCAGGAACAAGACAAGGATGTCCATCCTCACCACTTCTATTCAACATTGTACTGGATGTTCTAGCCAGAGCAGTCAGGCAAAAAAAAAAAAAAAAAAAAAAAAAAAAAAAAAAAAAAAGAAAAGACATACAGATTGGAAAGGGAGTAAAACTATCTGTATTTGCAGATGACATGATCTTGTATATAGAAAATCCTAAGGAATCCACTAAAAATACTATTAGAGAAAGCCAGGCATGGTGGCTCACGCCTGTAATCCCAGCACTTTGGGAGGCTGAGGTGGGTGGATCACTTGAGGTCAGGAGTTGGAGACCAGGCTGGCCAACACTGTGAAACCCCGCCTCTACTAAAAATACAAAAATCAGCTGGACTTGGTGGCTGGTGGTTGCCTGTAATCCCGGCTACTCAGGAGGCTGAGGCAGGAGAATTGCTTTAACCTGGGAGGTGGAGGTTGCAGTGAGCTGAGATCGCACCACTGCACTCCAGCCTGGATGACAGAGGGAGACTCTGTCTCAAACAACAACAACAACAACCAAACAAACAAACACAATTAGAGAAGAACCTACAAGTAGCTGTGAATTCCCTTTGCAGTGACTCCTAGGGGCTCAATTAGCTGTGAATTCCCTTTGCAGTGACTCCTAGGGGCTCAGTATGCTCCCATTAGTCTAGTCTCACTCAGTCTTATACAATTAATTTAAAACTTTTAGGTGATTGCTTCTTATTTGCTTATATGCATTTAAGAAAAGTTATGATTTTGTAGTTTATCTGGTTTTTTTTTTTTTTTTTTTTGGTCGTTGTTGTTAGGGTAGTATTGAGCCTCCTTCTAGCATTCTGGCTTCTAGTGGAAGCAGAATATCATCTTGGGTTTTTAACCTTCTGTGCATTTCACAGAGAAAACATAATTCATGTATACAGCCTTCCTTCATCATGGCATTTTCCAGCATGTTACAGTGTTTGCCATACTACAACCTTTGCAAGCTATACCAGAAAACTGGGTCTCAAAGTTTTTCTCTGTGTTTAGCCAGATGTCAAGGATCTTGAATGTTAAACAACTGTAGTTCATTTTCAAGGATGCTAAGCTTGATGAAAATACTTCCTATCATTTGTTATCCAGGAACCAACTAAGGCAAGGACCTCTGATGTCAGGGAGTCTGGGTAGCTGGCCTCTTATCAGGGCTTCCTGTACTTCTCAGCTATGGCCACAGGCCATCCTTTGTGCTCCAAAAGCTCATGTGTGTTCCTTATAAAAAAAAAAAATGCTTCAAGTAGCCTAACATTTCTGCAAAAAATTACACTTAATTAACATAGCTAATTTAAAAATCTTTGCCAGATACTTGAAATCACTGAGGATCAAAATGGAAATGGTCCTGCTTGTTTTGGAATTTTTCTTTGAAGGGTGAGGCTGTTATCACATTGGCTTCCCTTTGGGTGTTAGTGAATATGACCCAGCCAGAGGACCTCTGAGCTCAAATCTGGCACCATGGGCCAGCTCTTCCCAAATGAGTGTAAGTGCCCTTTCTGCTTATTGTGAGAAATGGGGATTGATTGATTTTAATGAGTCTGAAAAGGAAGACTATCTCGTCATGGACTTGTGAAATTAAAGCACTTAGTTCATATTGACAGGCAATAATTATTATAATAAACTTAAGAGATTTTGGAATTTAACACACTGACATTACCAAAGACATGCATATTTAATTCAAATTAACAAAGCCAAAAAAAAAAAAAAAAAGCTCCTTTTGGAGCATCTTGCTGGTAAGTGGCAGGACCAGGATTTGAACTCAGGTGGTCTTGGCTTCAGAGTCTGAGCTCCTGACCACTGCTATTCCATGCTGAGTGCTCTCCAGGCTATGAAGCATCTCACAGAACCTCGGAGCAGGAGGTCCCCCTGGGCCTCATCAGCAAGGTGTACAGTCAGGAGCTAAGACAGCTGTTCTCTCTCTGGTGTCATCTGGTCACTGTGCTCTGCTTCCCTCCTGTGTCTATACCATTCTTCTGCCTTTCTATGCAGATCAGCTCTTTATTCACCTGTGGATTTAGAGGGTGGCTGGGTATTGGCATGGGGGTAGAAGTCCTCAGGGAAGAGGGCTTTGAGGTGAACAGTCACCCTAAAACAAGTCTAATAACCTGGGAAGTGCTGGCCTTATGCTTTCAACTTTTAGAATTATTAAGAATGTAAAATACTTAGGCAGTTTCATGGGCTGGCCCTGGGAAAAATAGGAACCTTGCCCTATATTCAGTGTGCCACCTCCCCTATGTGACTACCTAGGTGCTTGGGCACCATAACTACATTAAGATGTCACTGGTCAATGAACGGATGGTATTTAGACAGCACCCACCACAACGAAGGCACTGGGCCAGGCATATGGCCCACAAGCTGTCATGGGGAGAGAATTATGGGGAATCTGAGGGCCTGAGCTCTTAACACCAGCTGAGTCACCCATGGGTCCCTGCTTTATCCAGATAACAAAGGATCTGAGGGGTTTGGAGAGGATGCTTGTAGGCCACTGGACTGGAGGGGAGTTCAAGGCCCAATCTGATAGGTATATTAAGAAAGACTGCAGAAAGTCACAAGTTGATGCTTGATCAATTGCCAGGACAGATAGTGCTGTGAGAGTTTGGAGGCAGAAGTTATTGTGAGCTTCAGTGATTGGAGAAAGCTTCATATGAGATGTGACTTGAGCTAATCTTGAAGGAAGGAAAAGATTTAGGTAGATGCAGGGGGAAAGCTATTTAATTGGCAAGATAAAGGGAACAGCCACTTTTAGAAATTGCATTGGTCTTGCTGCACTAGTTGTCCAATTTACTGTAGTCTCTGCCTAGGCCTCCATGTTCAATAACCCTTCCCTGGACAACAAAGCTCAACAGTGAGCTTTGCCTTGAAAGAAAGAATGACCTCAAGCTTGAAGGCAGATCTGTGGTGTCTCATTGTTTTTCCTTCCTCATATAGATCCTTTTCTAGGAGTAAGAGATTGGAAACACTAGAGGATATGGAAATAACATTTAAAATGATGTTATTGTCTGGGTGCGGTGGCTCACGCTTGTAATCCTAGCACTTTGGGAAGCCAAGGTGGGTGGATAACCTGAGGTTAAGAGTTTGAGACCAGCCTGACCAACGTGGTGAAACCTCGAGTCTCTACTAAAAAATATAAAAATTAGCCAGGCATGGTGGTGGACACCTGTAATCGCAACTACTTAGGAGACTGAGGCAGGAGAATCACTTGAACCCAGGAAGTGGAGGTTGCAGTGAGCCGAGATCGCACCATCGCACTCCAGCCTGGGCAACAGAGCAAAAACTCCATCTCAAAAAAAAAAAAAAAAAAAGATGTTATTTTAGCTACCATTTATTTCCTGCCTTTTAGTGTCACAAGTTGTGCTTTTTAAATGTACATTGTTTATTTAATTAAGTTTAATGGTAAGTGCAGTCTGTTTATATGGAGGAGAAATTTGAGGCTTAAGCAGGTTAGGAAGCTTGCCCAAGGTCATAGCAAGAGGAAACGTCAGAATCGAAAGTCAGGTCTGGCTGGCTTCAAGGCCTTTGAATGCTCATATTTGGTTTAATTTCACCTGACAAAGTGATATATAAACCAGCAAATGACAGAAGTGCTATTACTGAGTTTTGAAAAATCTTTTGAAAAAATTGAATAGAAAATGAAAGCATTAATCCCTGAATCTAAGTATTTTATGAGTCCCTCGAAAAGTTGACTTGTTAATAGTCACTTTCTTCCAAAGAAAAACCGTTAACTAAAGCTAGAGGATTTACTCTGTAGTCTTTAAACATGCAGAAGTAATAAATACATAGTTCTTAAATAAGGATAAGCCTGTTAAGGAAGAGATGTTTAGGACTGTTGCCTAATTGCACTTCCCATGCTAAGCTCTAGAGTCTTAAGCAAAAAGTCTAATAATCTAATAAAGTTATAACCTCTCATTATCATGGCAAGGTGGCAGCACCACTATGCACTTTTATTTAGTATAGAAGACTCTTTGTATTTAGAGGACTTTACTATGAGGGGGTTGTAAGTACAAACGGTATGCATGTGGACAAACTACAGGTGTTCAAAATGTTTGAGCACAGAGGCTTAGAAGAGTTGCCTCTGGATTTCTTTGTTCAGTTATCTGAGCTTAGCCCCTGTCCAGCCCAGGTTTTGGATTATGTGTCTGTTTTTTTCTACCTATTGTCAGATCAGTTCACATTCATTTTAGCTTTCTGTTTCTATACCCTGGGAAGCTAGAATTAATTAAATTGCTGCGGGGAAGGAGGTCCTTCAGCCTGTTTCTCCTCTTTAATCCCCAATTTAGGACTAACCACGGCCGGGCGTGCTGGCTCACGCCTGTAATCCCAGCACTTTGGGAGGCCGAGGCGGGTGGATTGCGAGGTCAGGAGATGGAGACCGTCCTGGCTAACATGATGAAACCCCATCTCTACTAAAAATACAAAAAATTAGCCGGATGTGGTGGCGGGTGCCTGTAGTCCCAGCTACTTGGGAGGCTGAGGCAGGAGAATGGCGTGAACCCGGGAGGCAGAGCTTGCAGTGAGCCGAGATGGCACCACCGCACTCCAACCTGGGAGACAGAGCGAGACTGCGTCACAAAAAAAAAAAAAAAAAAAAAAAAAAGACTAACCACATTTCCTAAAGGCCTGTGGGAACTGGGCACTGGGCCAGGGCTGAGGATGGGGTATGAAGGAGTGGGGATAACCCCTGCCCATGGCCATAGGCCTCTGAGGGCCAGAACCAGGCCACCGCCTTCACTGCTGCAGCTGCAGCATCCTGCGCAGCTCCTCAGGTAGGGGCCCTGGAGGAATGAATGAATGAATGAATGTCCTTCTGGAGCCTGCAGTCTAATGGGGAGGTAGATGTTAAGCAAACATAAGACAGTATTTAGGCAAAGTCAGCCATCATTCCTAGGTCACTGGTGGAGTCCCAAGCCTCCCAGGTTCTCTTTCATCATTGGGCTGATCTTGTGGTCTCCTGGCCTCTCTGCTCTGGGCTCCAGTTTTCATTGACTGCCTTTCTTTTGCACTTGGTTGGTTCAGTTGTGCAATCCAGCTCTTTCTCCCAGTGTCTCAAAAATCATGCACACAGAAGATCGGGGGTTGCAAGGTAATTTTCCAAAGGTGGGAGAGCAAACAGAGCAAACAGAGCCTGTGTCTAGCAACATAGACACTTTGAAATGGAGCTGGAGGCATCTTTGTGTTGAAAGTGTCCTCTGGCCACCCTAGCACCTCAGGGTTTCACAGCCCTTACCCTCACCAATTTACTGGCACCTCCCATACCCCATAGCACCTTTCTCTTTCCTCTTTTTTCTCCCCCACCAAGAAGAGGATTTGGTGCAGGACCTAGACTAGAATGACAGGCCTAATGAACTCTTGCATTCTCAGCCTCCTATTCTTCATTCCATTTTATTTCTATTGCAGTGTTTATACCTCTAGCCTTGCTTGCAAAGGAGGAACAAGCCTGCAGGCTATGAAATGGGATTTTAGACCTTGACATATGGTGCAGAAATGAGAAGGAAAATTCCACTACACAAACCTCGTATGTGAGGTGGCCATTTTCTCCCTCAGTGCCTTGGGAAAACTGACCCAGATTTTAAAAAGAAAGATCATGTTTTCTGGTCATTTGCTGTGGGCTTTGCAGTAGAATCTAAAAAATAAGCAGAAGAAAGAGGGAGGAGAATGAGCATTATGTGATATTTCATAAGGGCTTTAAAAACTGTTTATAAAACTAACATATCATTCGTATTTAAGGTTTGGAAGACTCAAGATGTCAATTCTTCCCAAATTGATCTATAAATTAAACACAACTTCAATCAAAAATCTGTTACGTATTTTTGTAGAAATCAAGAATCAGCTAAGAGATACTATAGTAGGCAAAAGAACTATAACAATTTTTTTTAAAAGAGCAAATTTGGAGGATTCACATTACCTAACTTTAAAACTTACTTTAAAGCAAAGTAATCACAACAGTGTGGTATTGGCAAAAGGATAGACATATGGATCAATGGAGCAGAGTAGATAATCCAGAATAGTACCATACAAATATGGCCAAATGATTTTTGTCAGAGGTATAAAGGCAGTTCAATGAAGTATGATGTAATGGCAGTTTCAACAAATGGTACTGGAACAATTAGACATTTATGTGCAAAACAATTGAACCCTTACCTATACCTCACCCCATATAGAAAAATTAAGTCAAAGTGGATCATGGACCTAAATGTAAGACCTAATTAGAAATCTGTTAGAAAACATAGGAGGAAATCTTTGTGACCTTAGTTGGTCACCAAGACCAAAAGTCTGATTCATAAGGAATTTTGATTTAAGTTAGATTTTGGTAACATTGACATTTTTTTTTCTCTGCAAAATATACTGTTTAGAGAATGAAAAGACAACCCACCAACTGGGGAAAAAAGATTTGTGAATAGGCTGGGCATGGTGGCTCACGCCTGTAATCCCAGCACTTTGGGAGGCCAAGGTGGGCAGATCACCTGAGGTCAGGAGTTTGAGACCAGCCTGGCCAGCGTGGTGAAACCCCGTCTCTACTAAAAATGCAAAAATTAGCCGGGCATGGTGGCGCGCACCTGTAGTCCCAGCTACTGGGGAGGCTGGGGCAGGAGAATGGCTTGAACCTGGGAGGCGGAGGTTGTAGTGAGCGAGATCACGCCACTGCACTCCAGCCTGGACAACAAGAGCGAAACTCTGTCTCAAAAAAAGAAAAAAGACTTGTGAATAGCCTATATGACAAAGGACTTGATCCAGAATGTATAAAAAGAACTCTCAAACTCAATAATAAAAAAACTCAAATGACCCAATTTAAAAATGGGCAAAAGATTTGAATGGATACTTTATCAAGGAAGATACAAGATATACAGATGGTAAAAAACACGTGAAAATATGCTCAATATCAGTAGTCATCAGTGAAACTGCGTACCTATTAGAGTGACTTAAAAAAAATGACAATACCAAGTCATGGTGAAGATGACAAGGGACTGGATATCTTACATGCGCTGTCGCTGGGAAGGTTAAATGGTACAGCCATGTTGGAAAACAGTTGTCAGTTTCTTATAAAGTTAAACATACACTTAATATACGACTTAGTAATTGCAACCCAAGAAAACAAAAACTCATGGTCACTCAAAAATCTGTTCATGAATATCTATAGCAGTTTTATTCTTAATCACTAAAACCTAGAAACAGGGCCAGGTGCAGTGGTGGCTCATGCCTGTAATCCCAGCACTTTGGGAGGCTGAGGCGGGCGGATCACTTGAGGTCAGGAGTTCAAGACCAGCCTGGCCAACGTGTTGAAACCCTGTCTCTACTAAAAATACAAAAATTAGCTGGGCCTGGTGGCTCACCCCTGTAATGCCAGCTACTCAGGAAGCTGAGGCATGAGGATTGATTGAACCTGGGAGGCGGAGGTTGTGGTGAGCCGAGATCATGCCACTGCACTGCAGCCTGGACGACAGAGCGAGACCCTGTCTAAAAAAACAAAACAAAACTGGAAGCACCAAGTGTCCCTCACTGGGGAAGTGATCAACTGTGGTACATCTGTCCAGTGGAATATTCAATAATAAAAAGAAATGATTTATTGATACAGATGATAATATAAATACATCTGACATGTATTATGCTAAGGTAAAGATGTCAGAATCAAAAGGTACATACTGATCTTCTATGATTTTGGGAAAAGGTAAAACTATAGGAGTGCAGTGATTGCCAGGGGTTAAGGGTGGGTGAGTGGTTTGACTGCACAGGGGCGATCAACTATACTGTATCCTGATTGTATTGATGCTTAAACAACTCTGTGCATTTGTCAAAACTCATAGAACTGTATCCCCAAAAGAGTGACTTATACTATTGGTTAAAAAAACAATTTTAAGAAGAATTAGCAAAGAAAAATAATACAGAAAAAATAATACATGCTTGTTGTTCAATATTTGGAAAATACAGAAAAGTACAAGAAAGAAAGTCTATAATCCCATTTTCTAATAATAATCACAGTTACCTTTTGAGCTATATCCCTCTAGCTTTTCGTTCCTTTGGCATTTTTACATAGTTAAGATGATATGATCTAGCTTTCTTTACATGTATCATACCTATTACAGATAGAATTATATAGATTATATTCTGCTTTTGAAAACTATACTGTACATTCAATTATATTGTAAATTCTATTCAGACATCTCCATAGATAATATTTTAATGCTTTATAATTTTTTTGCTACATGATTTTACCATAAATTATGTTGTTCATATAGGTTATTCCCAGTTTCCCAATGTTATTTTTAAGATGCAAGGAGCATCTTTAGTCAGAAATTTTTGCACACATTTCAGATTTTTTTTTTTCTTTTTTTGAGATGGAGTCTGGCACTGTCACCCTGGCTGGAGTGCGGTGGCGAGATCTCGGTTCACTGCAACCTCCGCCTCCCAGGTTCAAGTGATTCTCCTGCCTCAGCCTCCTGAGGAGCTGGGATTATAGGCACCCACAAGCATTTTGTATTTGTAGTAGAGACGGGCTTTCACCATGTTTGCCAGGCTGGTCTCGAATGCCTGACCTCGTGATCCACCCATCTCGGCCTCCCAAAGTATTGGGATTACAGGCATGAGCCACCGTGCCCAGCCCATATTGTTGTTTTACAAGTAGAATTCTAGAAAATATTATTGCATTAGAGAGTGTAAGTGTTAAGTTTTTAAATATGTTTTGGTCAGATTGCCTTCTGGGAAACTTATACCCATCAACAGGATGTGGGGTTCTTGCTTTCACTTGATCTCTTTATCAGCGCTTGTGATTTTGTATGACATATGAGCTAATGACAGAACTTACTTGCAGGGTTGTTTTAAAACAATGCATGTTAAGGGAATGATGCAGTATCTGTAATGTTAGTCTTCTGGTGATGCATATTTTATTTTCTTATTTGAATTTTGCTTGTTTGATAGATAAATATGTTTTGTATTCATTTTAATTGAATCTTTAAAAATTATGAGTGAACTCTAATGATTTTAATATTTTATTAGCTGTTTTACTTTTTGCTCTGTGACTTGTTAATGTTTGGCTTGGGACCAAGGCATTTGTGCATAAATTTTTTAAATGTTAAAGCTATTAAACTTTTCTTAAGTTTATAGAAGGTTTTTTTTGTTCTCCAGTTTGCTGTTAATAATTTTGTTTTTGATGTCTTTTAATATACAAAGGTTTAAAATTGTATGTAGTCAAATCTATAGATCTTTTATTTTGTTATTTTGTAGCCATCAGCTTAGCTGAGCCTCAAACCACTTTTTAAACATTTTTTTCTTCTTTCCCTTTTCCTCTTCCCCCTGTCAGTTTCAAGATATAACTTTGAGACAAACTGCATGTATGTGCCTCTCATCTTAAAAGACAGCAGTAGAATGTGCTGTGAACCTCCACTCCCTTTCCTTTCCCATACTATACTCTCATGCCTTATGAACATTTATTTGCCTAATGCTTATTAAGCACAGACCATGTGGTCTTATCTGGTCATACTTTTTGTTAGAAGCTTCAGGAGTCAGATCCTAATAGGGACCAGGCACCTCCAGAATTCTCTGTTCAACAAAAGATTCCTTTGAGGATGGAAGACTAATTTACAACCTGGCAGGATCCACGAAGGTGCCAGCCCCTTCACCAAATGAGACAATAATTCAAGAGGGCCACCGGAGCAAGTCACGCCACCTGGAATCTTGTTGCCCCATTTGCCTCTTCTACTTGCCGAGCCCTTTGTTTAAAAACCCCTGTGTTCCCTCCACAAATTTAAGAGTGGAATTGCTTTCTACTCTTGCCCTGCTAGCACGGATAATACAATCTTGCTCTCTCTTATCACAACTTGTCATTATTTTTGACTTATTTTGAGAAGCGGTGAGCGGCAAGACCCTTTTGCAGGTTACAATTTCTTATGTTGCTTTTATTTTGTTTTATTTATTTTGAGACGGAGTCTCAATGTCACCCAGACTGGAGTGCAATGGTGCAATCTTGGCTCATTGCAACCTCTGCCTCCCGGGTTCAAGCAATTCTCCTGCCTCAGCCTCCTAAGTATCTGGGATTACAGGTGCCCACCACCACACCCAACTAATTTTTATATTTTTAGTAGAGACGGGGTTTCACCATTTTGCCCAGGCTGGTCTTGAACTCCTGACCTCAGGTGATCCGCCCGCCTCAGCCTCCCAAAGTGCTGAGATTACAGGGATGAGCCACTGCGCCTGGCCTCTTCTGTTGCTTTTATATCCTTCCTCAAGTAAAGAATAAATAAATAACCATCAGGGTTTTTTTTTTTTTAAGTATCTTTTAGTGGTTTTATTTTTTTTTTTTTACACAACTTTTAAATGTCTGATATATATTTTTTGTAATTTTCTCAGTGGTATTTATTATTTCTTCATTGATTGGCAATGCCTCATTCTTTACATATGGTTATTTTTGAATTTATAATATATTCCTGGGTCTTGTTTCATTCTTTTATTTTATTAGTGCTAACATAGTAACTTTAAAATATCTGCCAGGAGAAATTCTCTTTATCTAGCATTTGCTTTTTTAAAAACCTCTTTTTTTTTGAGACATGGTTTCCTTATGTTGCCTAGGCTTGTCTCAAACTCCTGGGCTAAAGTGATCTCCTGCCTTGGCCTCTCAGTGTGCTAGGATTACAGGTGCGAGCCACTGTGCCTGGCCAAAAAAACATTTTCTTAACCCTTCTAGTCTGTTATATTCTTTCAAATAAACTTGATAATGATTTCATTAATTCCCCTCATCTCCACAAACTTACTGTAATTTTAACAACAACAAAGAACTAGCTCTAATTAATCAACAGAGTAGTCTCTAATCTTAAAGTGCTTTCTAGTACAACTGCTTTGGGGAAACATTTGACAGTTTCTTGTAAGTTAAATATACTCCTACCCTTTGACTCATCAATACCATTTCTCGATATTTGTCTGAGAGAAAGCTAAACATGTCTACAGGCCTTTACGTGAAGGTTCATAGCAACTTCATTTAAAACAGTCCAAGTTGGGGAAAAACCTGAATGTCTGTCAGTAGGAGAATGAACAAGTGATAGCTGTCCATATGATGACATATAACTCAGCAATGAAAATGAACGAACTACTGATACCCACTGTGGATGAATCTCAAATGCATTATCCTGAGAGAAAGAAGCTAGACACAAAAGAATCAATACTGTATTATTATACCATATGATGTTTTGGAACAGGCAATACTAGTCTCTCTCAAAAAAAGTCACAATGGTGGTTGCCTGGGAACCAGGGTTGACTGGGAAGGGACTTGAAGATGTCTTCCGGGGCTATGGAAATGTTCTACATCTTGAAAGAGGTATGGGTTACATGGATGTATTCTTTTGTCAAAGCTCATTGAAATGTATAGTTTAATATTTGTACATTTTTATCCCTCCCCCAAATAAAGTTAAAACCTTTTAAATAATAAAAAAAAAATGTCTTCCAGTTTCTCCTTGGCCAATTGCAAGGCTTACTCTGAAATTTTAGCTTGAATGATAAAAATAAAGATGGGAAGTTTGTGTAAAAACATTTATTACTTGCTGATTGGCTATTTTGCATTGTACTCTTTCTTTAAATATGAAGCACATTATTAATAAATACCATTAAGCATGAAGAACCAAAATAAAATGCATCAGGGAAAGGCAGCCTCTCTCTCAGTATATCATCCTCTCTGCATGGCACAGTTTGAAAGGTGAACTTGCTTTTCCCCAAGTGGTAGTAAGTAGAATCTTGATCACATTATGACAGGCAAAGAATATCCTTCGTTTGAGAATCAGATTATACTTGCACCTGATCTTCAGGAGGAGTCCAGGAGATGCTGTACATCCTGTCTCAGGATCTGAACCTTTACCGTTTGCCATGTCAATCTAAGGTGCCTGCTCAGATAGTGAATCTTATTGGCTTCAGCGTTAAGCATCTGGATTTTATTACTGGCAGCCTAGAGAGGTTAGAAGAGAAGGAGGGTAGAATTGTGGCCTGGAATAAGTTTTTTGTTTTGTTTTGTTTTGTTTTGTGGTTTTTTTTTTAGAACATCCTTTAAAAAGTTTATCCTTATCATTTTATTTTAAATATCCGGTAGCCTGATTTGTATCTCATGATGTGATGATGTGATACTTCTAAAAAAAAAAATTCTGATTCTCACTGAAGCTAGGATGTCCCTCTCTGTCATCCCCCAGTTTTCCTTTTGTTTCTAAATGAGTACGTTTGATAATCTGCTGGGGCTGTAAACCTGTGAGCACTCACCAATCAAAAGGATCAGCTCTCAGCCATGAAATGACCTTGAGTGAACTTCAGGGAGATTAACTGGGAGAAAGGATTGAGCATTTCTGTGTGAGTGCAGTGCCTAGAGAGAAATGGAGAGCGAGCGAGGTGGCACCGTTTCCTGGAATCCAGTGGTGGTCTGGTGCACGAAGTGTGAGCAGCAAGATCCTAGATACTCACCTTACACCTTGGTGCGGATAACAGAGGCAGAGATGAGGGCCTATCACCGTTTAGTAGGAAGTTGCATCAGGCTAGAATATGTGGCAAAAAAAGGTAGTGTGGAAGCAATGATGCATGTGTTTTATGTATGTGTTTTATTTCTCCTCATTCTTAGCATAATGATTTAAAAGTAAGAAGTTTTACATTAAAAAAATCGTACTTTGCAGTACTGTCTCAAGTTTTTTGTGAAGAATTTCTAAAATGACTTTTTTAAAAAAAAACATGAATTAGCTGTTACAATATTGTAGATGGTCATTTATTGATATGTTCATAGGTAGATTCGTAATAAAAAGATACAATTTTCTGAAATATTAGGTTGTAATATGGAATGTATAAGTGTGAGCTTGTTTTGAAAGCCTGCATATGTCTGCACATACATACACATGCACTGAGTATTGTATACCAATGAGATAACTGGTTAATTTTGGTTAAAGGAATACGTTTTACTTAATTTTGTTTGGTTGTATTTTCTATTTTTTAAAATTACCAACATATCTTGCTTTTTTTCAAGTGGTAGTGAGCAGGATCTTGGTCACTTCATGGCGGCAAAGAATATCCTTCATTTGAGAGTCAGATTGTATTTGCACCTGATGTTCAGGAGGAATTCAGGAGATGCTCTACATCCCATCTCAGGATCTGAACCTTTACCATTTCAATATTTCTATATTTCTTCTATGAAATGAAAGTGAAAATAAGAATCCAGGTTATGAAATTCATTTTCCTGGAGAAAAATGTTAAGTCTGAAAGGCTTCATGTTAGATGCATGAACTGATAACAGACTGATGGTCTCAGAGTAGAAAAAGAAAAGCGCTTCCCTTCAGTGGGCTGGTGAGAAGAAACATCATTTCTAAGTGTGCTTTCCATGTACTTGAAGCCAGCAGGACAGATGTTCTCAAAGCTGAAGCAACTACTTGTTTCTAAGACTGCTTCTTTTGGAAATGCACTTAGTGGTATGCTCCCACCTTTTGTTTGTTTGCCTTGAAAGTGTTTATAATACATTTATTCCCTTTGGATCACAGGCTAGTAAAGGTGATTAAAGCAAATGTCTTAGGCTCTCTCCTTACCCTTTATACTTGGAACCTGTTTCTTCAAGAGTGGGAAGTTACTAAATGAAGTGTGCTTTAAAAATAATCATTGTTGCAGTATACTTTCTGATTGAGACATGGTGCATAGTTATATACCATATACTTATTTAGTATGTAATGCATAAATTATATTCTCAAAGGCAATGGCTATTATATATTTGCTACTTAGATAAGGACAACTTGTTAAATAGATTTTGCTTTCCATATTTAAACGTGTGCTCACCTATGCATGCACACAAATCCTTACAAGGCTTGAATTGAAGTGTATATGATTGCCCTGATTTTATGAAAATTAAATTATTACAAGGGCTTTCCAACTCTGTTGGTAGTGAGGAGAGGAAATAATTTGAAAGAAGAATAAGAATTGCCAAATCCTAAGCTCACAGCATTATATATGCCTTATTTTTTTTCCCTACTAAAGAAGATTATGAAATGTTCACCTGTATTCTTTAGCTGTCAGTCATTTTATTCTGTGACTCAAGACAACAATGAAAGGTTGAGTATGTTAATGTAAGTTTTGTGAGTATCTGAAAGACCTTTCTGACATTACTGCAGCATTATGTTCATGAGATACTGTCAGTTGACTTTTCGGACTAAAGTAACACTGATTCCTTGGGATTAGGGGAAAGAAACTAGAGATACCACGCTGATTGAAATATGCGTTAATAAAGACCCATAGTTTATGTAATTGTTGGGGGGTCAGGGAGGGTTAGCAACTGGAGGTTTGCTTTTCCACTGACTGTCCCCCCTCCCTTTTTTCTCTTTTTAAAGAAAAAAGTGTATTTATAATATATATTATTATAAGTATATTATATTAATATTATAAAACGAATGCTTCTAAGTTAGAGTAGCACCAGCTGCTGTAACAAACACCCAGATTTATATGGATTAATAGATTCCAACACACTGTCCTTTGTCAGAGAGCTGTTTTCTCTCAGTGTTTTAGGGACCCTGGCTGCCTCTATCTTGTGGGTCTGCCATTTGCTATACTTGGAGTTGTCACCTTGCAGCCTGGGAGAGGGAAGAGAGAGTGGCGAAAGCAAACTTGTTTTTTAAATACCCCAGCTTAGAAGTGAAACATCATTTTTGCTTACCTCCCATTGGTATTCAGTCACATGACCATAACTGAAGGTAAAGAAGTGGGTGGGAGATTGAGGCCCTGGCTAGGCAACTGCCTTTCAGTGGTAAAGCTACCGTATGGAAGAGGATCTGTGACATTTTGATGGGCAGCGAGCCATCTCTGCTTCAATAGCTCATTGCAATTCAACTTAAGCAGTACCTCTATACAGACGTATATATATAAATATAAACAACATTCTGTTCTGTAGCTCACTTTCTTTTTAAAAAACTTAACATATTTTAAACCTCCCTTCCTGTCAGTAGCATAGATATATCTGATTTTATTTAATGCCTCCATAGTATTCTATTATATGGCTTTATCATCATTTATTTAACCAATCCTCTATTAATGGTCATTTGCAACAAAAGAACAAGCTATAATAAACATCTTTGAACCCATTTATTTTGTACTTGTATTAGTATTACCTTAGAAATCCCTAGACATGGAATTTCTTGGCTAAAATGCTGCATGTTTAATATTTTGACAGTTATTTTTAAATTAATCAATGGAAAGATTGTACCTATTTATACTTTCACCCATAGATAATCTGCCTACACTCTTACCAACCCAATCTTATTCATTGTTAAGATAATCACTAATCCATCAGGCAGAAAATATCTCATTTTGTTTTAATTTACATTTCTTTATCCATGGTTTGAATGTATGTGTCCCTCCAAAATTCGTATGTTGAAACCTAACCCCCAAGGTGACGGTATTAGAAAGTCAGGCCTCTGGGAGGTGGACAGGTCATGAGGAATCCACCTTTGTGAATGGAATTAGTGCCCTTATAAAAGAAGCTTCAGACAGCTGCCTCCCTCTTCCATCTCTCCTGCCATGTGAGGACTCAGCATGCATCCCTTTCACCCTTCCACCATGTGAGGATGCAGCAAGAATGCACTATCTTGGAAGCAGAGGGAAGTCCTTGCCAGACACTGAATCTGCTGGTGCCTTGACCTTAGACTTCCCAGTCTCCAGAACTGTGAGAAATAAAATTTCTACATTTGTAAATTACCCAGTCGAAGGTATTTTGTTATAGCAGCAAGAACAGACTTAGTTAACCACTAAGACATGTGGTTAAACATGTTTTGATATAAATTTATTGGCTATATTTCTTCTATGAATTGTCTGTTTCCAGTCTATGCCTATTATATTAGTTTCCTTGTCTGCTGTAACAAATGACCACAAAACTTGATGGCTTACAACAACGGAGATTAATTTTTTTCACAGTCCTAGAGGCCACAAATCTACCATCAAGGTGCTGGTAGGGCCACTCTCTAGAAGCTCTGGGGATGATTCAGTTTCTTGTCTCTTCTGGCCTCTGGGGGCTCTGGCTGTTTCTTGGCTTATGGTTGCATCATTCTGATATCTGCCTCCATCTTCACATGGTTTTCTCTGTGTTTCTGTCTCCCTCTGTTTCTCTGTCTAATCTTCTTTCTCATTTCATCATACTATATCATATTATTGTATGTATACTGAATATACAGTAATGATAATAATTATTATTGTTTTGTCCACACACTGTTTCCAACCAATAGGTTTCACTGGTTATAGGTTTCACTGGCCAGTGATACGTGAATTAATAATAAATATATACATAATCCATAAGTCATTATTCCATAAAATATATTTTTTCTTGTCTTCACATCAGCAAAACCAGTGTTGGTATAGCTGAGATTTTCACTTTGAACTGTTGAGAACAGTGATCTAAAGTCAATGTGATCTAAGTAAAATGTAATTGTGTTTAACAAGTTCAAACTTTTGAGTATATTTGCATGATGAATTACAAAAAGAAAAGTAAGAGCACTGATGTTTGTTTCTATTGGACCGGATATATAATTACCAAAGAATCTACGTTATTGTGCTATGAGAGAGGAAGGATTTCTCAAGTTAATTCATTTGTTTTTTCTCTTATCTAAGCACTTCCGCAGTTCAAATCCTCCGCGCACTCTGAAGCAGTGTGTGTCCCTGATGTCAGCAGTGGCGCAACCCACAAACCACCCTAGCATTTGGATGCGGTCGCATTTTCTTTTGAGGACATAGACCAAGAGCTGTGAAGTATTTCCCTGGGTCTGAGCAGCGTTCAAAGAGTAGATTTCCAGGGCTATGTGCACCTGCCAGCGCTGAGCACTGGAGCATGAGTGCCCGGGGCAGCCAAGTGTTCTTTAATACATATGTTCATGGGGATAGGGTGTGAGATGCTGAGCCCTCCAAAGTGAGGGTCTGGGCAGGGGGTGCCACAAGGAACTCTCTGGAGGTGGTGGGAGGGAAATATTCCATTTCTTTTTCTTTTTTTTTTCTGAGACGACATCTTGCTCTGTTGCCCAGGCTGGAGTGCAGTGGCATGATCACAGCTCACTGCCACCTCCGCCTCGCAGGTTCAAGTGTTTCTTCTGCCTCAGCCTCCTGAGTAGCTGGGATTACACGCACGTGTCACGATGCGGGCTAATTTTTGTATTTTTAGTGGAGTTTCACCATGTTGGCCAGGCTGGTCTCAAACTCCTGACCTCAGGTGATCCTCCCACCTCGGCCTCCCAAAGTGTTGGGATTACAGGCATAAGCCACTGCACCCTGCCAAATATTCCATTTCTTGATCTGTTTGATGGTTACATCAGTGTATATTTCTCAAAATTCCTCAAATTATATGCTTAAGGCTTTGTGCACTATATTGCATGTAAATTATACTTCAATAAAGTACCAATAGCGTAAAACATAAAGGCTACCAGTGCATACTTTTCTGTAAGTAAATAAAGGGGTAACCACATATAATTCCATCACTTTAACACAACTGTTTCATATATTCTTTTCTCATATGCCCACACATAAGTGCATAAACATATCACACACTTGGTTTTTTCTTTCTTTTTAAAAATCTGGCTATAATCTCACCATTTGTAGGATTTTTGTGTCCTTGACATTGTATCTTAAATATTTTCAATGGATGCGGTCTTTATACTTGTATAATGATTGCTTCCATTTTTTCACTCGGGTAAAAATATTACAGTCTACACTGTTACTTTTTTATTATGTTCTCGTGATATATTTTCAGATATAGGATGAGTGCATAAAATAGTATGGAGATTTTAATGACTGTAATGGTTAAGACGTTGGGCTTTGGAGGTCAGAATGAGCTGGGTTCAAGTTCTGGATCTGCATGATCTTGGACAAGCTACTTCAAATCTAGTTCGATATCACCCTTAGAGTTGTTTTGAGGATTAAATGAGGTCACATATATAAAGTATCTGGTATGGAATCAACCACATAAGTGCTCAGGAATCACCAGATAAAAGATTGAGAAACTACTTTTCACAAGGATACTACCTGCTTCACTCCCTGAGGTTATGCAGAAGCACTGATTTTCCATTATAACCCCAGCATTGTGTATTAGAATCTCAATTATTTTATGGATGAAATGAGATATTCTATTGATGTTTAAGTTTCATTTGTTGACGACTAGGAAGTTGGACATTTTCTAGTGTTCTTGATTTTTAAAATCTTTAAATTTCCTTCTAAACAATTATTCTGTCTGCTTTCAAAGGTCTTTACTTCATTATTTGTTATGGATAAGACAAAAGTCACTATTATAGGGCAGGTTAAGCATCGCTATAGCACAGGAGCCAGTAAAAGAAGGAAATATGTCTGTGTTATTTCTGACCTGGCCAATAAAACAGAGTGGTGAAATGCATTATTCCTCATGGGCTGGCTTTTTGTACCAGCCCAGCAACTGGTGTCTCTGAGCCTCTGGTCCAGAGTTTCCTCAGTGGTCAAGTCTAGTCTAGTTGTGGACGTAAGAGGGTGGGGCAGGCTGGAAGATGTTCATTTGAGTGTTAGGGCACATCCCTTTTCTGTCATCGTGCAATGAATTCAACTAGTTAATCTGTGACATGCAAAGTTAGTGTCGAGCTCACAGCTGGTGCCCTATTCATGTTATTAACAGGTACGGTCTTTACACAGCGCCTGAGAGCGGAGATCATGGTTGGTGGCTTGTTACGCGTTGTTGCAAACTCAGTTGTTGAGATCTAGTTTGATGAACTGGCAGACGCTTCTGTTCCTTCTGTCCCCTTGATTCTCTGGGCAAAACAGTAATGTCACAGGGTCTGCCAAACTTGGGGGAGCTGTTCTCTGCTCCAGACCATACTTTTCCCCCCTTAACCAAGGTATTTATTTATTTAGTTCTTTTTTCCCCCTCAGATCATACTTGAATCTTTTAAATCACAGTGTGACAGAAATTTCAGAAGAGCAAGAGTGGGGGCCTAAGGGTTTCACTGCCCTTTATCCCTTATCCATTGCAGCAATCAGCGTTGAGATGTCATCAGCCCTGTTTCCTGCCCTCTGTTGTAAGGAGGATGACTCCAATCATTAGCAAAGGTCCTGGCCCCAGAGCACATGCTGCTCTCTCAGCCTGGGAAGTGGGCAACACAGGGATATTGCTTGCTGGCTGCAGTGGAATTCCCGTGGTACATGCTGGACTATTATTTCATTGCCTAAGAGTCTGGAGGCTGTGTGTGGCCTTTGATACCATCTGTATTTCTGGAATTGTGGGGCCAGGGTAAAATAGAGTCACACTTCTGTGTACTTATCAAGGATAGAAAAGAGACACGTTTTTCCCTAGTGTATTTGTTTGCCCAGGATAGAAATTGTGTTGAAATTGAATTATCACTTCCCTTTGCCTTATGTGGGTAACAGAGGCAAGTTTCTGCCAGGCATGATGGCTCACACCTGTAATCCCAGCACTTTGGGAGGCCGAGGCGGAAGTTGGAGACCAGCCTGACCAACATGGAGAAACCCTGTCTCTACTAAAAATACAAAATTAGCCGGGCATGGTGGTGCATGCCTGTAATCCCAGCTACTCGGGAGGCTGAGGCAGGAGAATCGCTTGAACCCAGGGGGTGGAGGTTGCAGTGAGCCGAGATTGCGCCGTTGCACTCCATCCTGGGCAACAAGAGCCAAACTCCGCCTCAAAAAAAAAAAAAAAAAAAAAAAGAGAGAGAGACAAGTTTCTCCCTAATCTAAGCAAGCCAAAAATGGCAAAGAACAAGCAGGAAGCCTCCACAGACCTCTGTGAGGCCAGGGCAGATGTGTAACAGGCACCAGCGCCTTGGTGGGTCACGGTTCTGCTTATCTTTTCCTGGGAGAAGGAAAAACCCTTTTACTGGTGAGAACACTGAGACTCAGAGTGTACTTGCCCTGATCACCTATCTAGAAGGTGGCAGAAAGTGCTTTTGCATGCAAGTCTGTCTGAATCTGAAGCAGGTCCTTTCCCATTGCAGTGGAGGTGTTCTTTTAGAACCAAAGAGTTCTTGCACTTCCTCCGCTACCTACCTATACAGGAGTGGGAGGCAGGGCCTGCCAGCCGCAGGGCGGTCTATCTCTTTTGGTATAGAGCATAAGTGTGCCTTACTGGGGTCAGAACAGAGCATGCCCTATTCCAACAGGCCCACAGTGTCAGGCAACTGAAGACTGGGTGTATCTGCAGTCATCTCCATCATGAGTCCAGAGGATGAGTCCAAGAAAGCCTCATGATCTGTTGCAGCTGGCCAGGTTGGGTCATGTGGCTCCTTTGCTAGGAAGACTTCAAGGATAACCATGTCACTTCCTGGCTGGAGACCAAGCACTCTCAGCAAAACCTGCACTCAAAGCAAAGCAGCTCATTGCTATTCTTAGAAAAACAAATTATGAATTTGTGTCCTGTTCATTTGATAGCCACAGGAGGCTGGTGAGAAAGGTCTCTGTCGGGGAATGGAGGGATGGGCAAACCTCAGATTCCCACGACACTAGTCAGCCTTTCAGGGTTGCAGGAGCCTTTGCAACTCAAGGCCAAGCAAAGATCTGGAAATTCTATCAAGCGTGGCTGAGGTTGGCCCTCTTAGAGTCAGGTGATCTGGGCTCTACAGTTATTTGTTGCATAACTGCAGGCAAGTTCAGGAACTCTCTGGGTCTCCATGTTGTTGTTTGAAAAATGAGATGGTGTGAGGATGGTTGACTTCGCTAATGTCTGTTCCACTTTCAGATCTTACATCTTTAAAATGTTTAATTTAAAGCATACCTCAAATATTAACATACAAGAACAGTAAATTACACCTTATGATTTTGTTTTTCTCTGAGTTCATCATCTCTTAAATATGCTTGCTTGGCCAGGCGTGGTGGCTTGCGCCTCTGATTCTAGCACTTTGGGAGCCCAAGGCAGGAGGACTGCTTGAGCACAGGAGGTCAAGGCTGCAGTGAGCTATGATTATACCACTGCACTCTAGTCTGGGTGACAGAGCAAGATCCTACATCTTAAAAAAATAAAAAAATGCCCAGGTATGAACAAATGATAATGAAGCTTTATTTCTGAGTATGCCACTTTCCTAGACTGCTGGGAGATTATACTCTGAAAAACTCTACATAACTTCTGTTTCTGCTGAAATTCTCTATGTTGTTGTCTACTTGTGTTTTACATTTTATTACAGAAAATTTGAAATGTAGCAAGAGAATTATGTAACAAACCCCTGTGGACCCATCAACCAGCTTCAACAATTATCTACATTTTGTCAATCATGTTTCATCTACCCCCCACTTCCACCCCATGCATACTTTTGGCAAAGGGGAGTGGCTGGAGTATTTGTAAGCAAATCTCAGACTTCATATCATTTCACTGTTAAATGCTTCAATTTGTGTTTCTAACAGAGAAGGCCCCCCTTTGTATAACATATGACTACCATGCCATTATTACACCCACTGAATTAACAGTGACGAAGGAGTTCTTTGAACTTTTAGTGAATTAAGGGTGGAAGTGGTATTGGGATGAAGAAGCCCTGGTCTGGATTTATCCCCTTTACCCAAAACAATGGGGGAATTCATTGAAGGGGATCTTGGGGCTTAAGCTGGCACTTGGCCCACCCCTTACAAGACTTTCAGAAAGCAAATTTGGGAAAGACCTGTCTGTTCAGAACGATGGATATAACTAGCATTTGCTCAGCACCCTCTGTATACATCTCCATATATATTATCTCCTTTAACCTCAACACCAAAAAGCTGAGAGTAGAAACCAAGGCTCAAGGAGGACCTTCCCAAATATTAACTTCTGATTGGTCAACACTAGAATATCATAATGTTACTGAACCAATAGGAAATTCCCCATACTGAATCAATAGGAAATTCCCACCTAGCATCAGAGCACAGGTTATTGGGTTCATGCCTTAATCTAACCGGATGTTTAACTCCTGTAGCAACAATAACCAGTTCATTCATTTTTGATTGTTGTTTGGTTTTTTGTTTTGTTTTGTTTGTTTTGAGACAGGGTCTCCATCTGTTGCCCAGGCTGTAGTGCAGTGGCACAATCATGGCTAACAGCAGCCTCAAACTCCTAGACTCAAGAGATCCTCCTGCCTCAGCCTCCCAAGTAGCTGGGACCATAGGCATACACCAGCATGTCTGGCTAATTTTTAAATTTTTCGTGGAGACAAGATCTTACTCTATTGACCAGGCTGGTCTCAAACTTCTGGCCTCAAGCAGTCCTCCCACCTGGGCCTCAGTACCCAGCTACCAGTTTATTCTTTAAGATTCCCTGGGAGATAGTTAAATGAAGATAATATCTTAGGCAGACAGAACATGAAAATGCCTTTCTCTCTTCAGCCCAGGTTGAAGGATTCCAGGGAGTCTTCCCCTCTCTCTAATTCGCTTTCCGCAAATGGATATGAGGGCAAACCACAGGGCTTATAAGTCATTTTCTAGGGTTAGAGGACCTTTGTAGATTTGTGCTTGAAAGGATTGGATTTTTTGCATTGGAAACCTATTTAACTTATTATTGAGTTAGGAGAATCTTTAAATAGAAAAGTGAAAAAGTGCCTCCTTATATACATTTAGCAGTAGGAAGAGGCCCCTTAAAGTATTCTGGGAGGGGAAAAAAGGAATGGAGATAAGGGGGAGGAAGGAAGTGAGGTAGGGAGGAAAATAAAAATTAAAGAGCCCTCATGAATCCCAGATTGATTTTATGACCTGTTTTGAAAGGAGCTCTAGTAACTTATGTTGTTTGTGTTGAAAGTGTCCTTCTGCAGACCCAAAGTTGTAGGCAAGTACTTGCTTTTGTAATCAGATCATCCAGCAGGTTTACTGTGAAGCTACTGAAGCTTAAACTTCAGGGTTCTTTGCTTGTATTGGTCCCTCCCAACGCCTTGGTAGGGGCTCTAGAAATGTGTTCCCCGCTCAGACGCATAAGCTCGAAAGCACACAAACCCAGATACAGCCCTGGATCTCAGAAATCTAGTTCTCAAGGGAATGATGTGCCAGAACCATCTCTTGATAAGTCCCAGATTTCCCAATAGTACAACTTGCCTTTGTTTCTTTTTAATTTCTTCTTGTAATTTGCACATATTTAACCCACTTTGTATTTCATTTGTGCAGATGAAATTATGCAGCAGGAAGTTAGGCCCTTGATGGCGGTGGAGATAATAGAACAACTTCACAGACAATTTGCCATTCTTTCAGGTAAGGAGCACATTCATTTGCATTTCCAGATTTTGATGGGGGTGGGGGTCCCTTGATGGGAAGGCCCAACCTCTTGAACCTTGAGGAATATTATACTCAAATCTTATTCAGCCCTTAGGCCTCACCCGGGACTAGAACAGGCTGAGGCCTATCCTGCCAGAAGAGGGTGGGATCTTATATATATTATTACCTTTGCTGTTCAGTGCAATCTGATCTTTCCCAAAGGAGCACATTTCTTTGTGGTTGTAAATAACAGAGCTGAAAAGATTTTGAGGAAAGAAAAAGAGATAACTACTGACATCAGCTGCCACCATGATGTTCTTCCAGTGTTCCTGTTGGATGTTCTTCTAAGATTCCTCCTTAAAAAGGTCTAAGTTCTAAGGGTTCCCAAATGTTGCTGAGGTTATTTGTTCTCTGGGAGAACTGTCTTTTATTCTTAGCTTATTTAAGGGGATTTCCATTAAGCATTTAATTGGGAATGAAGAGAAACTGTTCTGACTAAAAGTCTAGCATTTTTTGAGCCTAGACACAACCCTGAAAGGCTGTCATGACTTGAATATTGTTCTTTCTTATTCGCCTAGCTAAGGGTGACATCACTTTAATTACTAAAACTAGAAGTAGATGCCAAACCCCAAACTGTAGTTAGACCCAACTTAGAGAATGAAGTGGTGACATTAGATGTCCTTAGTATATAACATGGAGAGATAAAGTAGAAAGTTACTCTTTTCAACTTTTACATCTGTTCTGAAAAAGACAACAAAGCCATCTTAGTTACATCACAGAGAGAATATGTAGTTGGCGTGAATTTTATTCTACAACATGGGATGTAAAAAAAAAAAGTCTCATCTTTTTCTTTTCTCCAAATCACATTTAATTTGCTCCAGGCTCCTCATCCCACTGATTTGAAGGAGATGCGAACTCAGTTACTATTGGGATACTTCTCCTAACCCCAGCATTGCCTCCTGGGTGGCCACATCTTACATAATCCAGGACATTCTGGGGGAATTCTCTGGTCTTTCCTCCACATTAGTCACTGCTCACATAGTCACTGAAAGCTCCATAAATACAGGGTCCTCTTTTTTCTTCTTTCTGTCTGTATTGCCAATACTTAGATCAGAGACTAGAACATAAAAGGTGCTCAGTACAAAAATATCCAAGTCCCTGTGGTCTATTCTGTGAGGCCCGTGGTCTCCCTGTTCCCCAAATGCCAGTTAGGCACCATTGGTCCCTGTGGGAGGACCTAACCAGCCTCCTGAAGGCATAGTCTCATAGCTTCCCACTGTGAGTCTAGGCTTGTGCAAGACAAAAGGCAGAATGGGGTCTGTCCTCTGGGTTCCTGGAAGCTGTTACTGTGGCCCTACCACAGAAGGCTCCAAGACCACCATGCAGCTCAAGGTCTGGAATGGATGATGGGTGGGCTGGGGTCGGGTAGATTTCTAGAGCCTCAGACTAAAGCTCTAAGGCCTCAATGCATGATTCTGGCCTATATAATTACGCAATGGCTTATCTCAGGAATCAGTCTAGTGACTGATTAATTAATACATTTATGATCCAAATTTATCTCCTTTGAGTATTATTGAGGCATTTCTTTCTGTTCTTATGACTTAGAGGCAATATAGAAAAAACATGAACTGGTATTAGACAGCTCCAGATATGAATTTGGATTCTGTACTTACTAGCAGCGTCACCTTGGGCAGCTTACTTCTCTAAGCCTCAGTTTCCTTATCTGTATGATGGGATTATTGTAACTTTTTTTTTTTGAAATGCAGTCTTGGTCTGTCATCCAGGCTGGAGTGCAATAGCACAATCTCAGCTCACTGCAACCTCCACCTCCCAGGTTCAAGTGATTATCCTGCCTCAGCCTCCTGAGTTGCTGGGATTATAGGGACCCACCATCATGCCCGGCTAATTTTTGTGTTTTTGTAGAGACAGGGTTTCACCATGTTGGCCAGGCTGGTCTCGAACTCCTGACCTCAGGTGATCCACCTGCCTCAGCCTCCTAAAGTGCTGAGATTACAGGCGTGAGCCACCGCACCCAGCCAGTAATTTTGAGGATTAAATGACATAATGTATGAAAAATGCTTAGTATTGCAACTGCTAAATAAGTGTTTCTCTTTTTTTGCGATATCTTTTATAGTGCTAAATAAGTGTTTCTCTTTTTTACTGATACATTTTTATAGTTCTATAAAATGTTTATTTTGGGGTTCTATTACAAGTAAGATAGTTTTATAAGGAACCGAAGTCATACTCACAATAACTACGGTATACAATGCCACCATTGATTAGGAATAGAGAGGATTGTCACTCCTTAACGTAGAACAGAGAACTGTGGAAACACACACTGGGCACAGAATACACTTCTGCTTTAGGAAGGTACTTTGACCATAATAAAGATAACCCTTTGTTTCTGAGTTTCTTTTGTCATTTAAGTTTGTCTTCTTTTTTTCTTTTTTCTTTTTTCTTTTTTTTTTTTTTTGTGACATGGTCTCACTTTATTGCCCAGGCTGGGGTGCAGTGGCACAGTCTTGGCTCACTGCAGCCTTGACCTCTCAGGCTCAAGTGATCCTCCTACCTCAGCCTCCTGAGTAACTGAGACTACAGGCAGGCACTGGCACACACCATCATGCCCAGCTAATTTTTAAAGTTTTTGTAGAGATGGGGTTTTGCCATGTTGCCCAGGCTGGTCTGGAACTCCTGGGCTCAAACAATCTTTCCATCTCAGTCTCCCAAAGTGCTGGGATTACAGGCGTGAGCCAGCACGTCCAGCCCAAATTTGCCTTTCTTATGAAGGAGAAGCATGGATTCGCTGTGATAGTAATTACAGCCTTGCAAGTCTGCAGGAATAGTGGCAGCCGTGGGTCTCTCTGAGTCAGCCCTTTGTTTGGAATCAGAGGCCTGCATTTCATCTTTAACCATCTCTCTTTTTCTGGCAGAAACAGCAAGTGTCAGCAAGGAGGCTGTGGTGGGGGCCAATACAGTTGTTGTAAAACAGAAATCTCTCTAATTAGGTCTTTTCCCATGGCTGTGGTAGCCTAAAAGCTGCAGCCTCAGCCCCAACTCACAGCAGTTTCCTTTTCCTGATTCAGGCAAATAAGGTAAATATTTTCCCTACAAAATTTTCTACCAATTTCACTGATCTCTGGAAGGAGCCAGAGGCCCCGTCAACCAGCAAGGCTGTGAAGGAGAGGATAGAGCCTTTTCCTCAATGCAGCTCTAGCTGCCTAGTCTGCTGAACTGTGCATGCGTTCCCACGGCTGGTAGAAGAGCAGAGGCTCATTACATGAAGCCTGACCCAGATTTGTGGCCCAATGGTTTGCAGCCTTGAAGCCTGTGGGCAGGGCCACCAGCGGGAATTGGATATTGACCAGGGTAGCTCTGACATTGGAAGACACCTGCATGTTCACAGTGCACTTGGGATATTTCTAAATTCAGGGCTTAGCTAGGAAACGAGAGTATAACCTGGTTAGTGTGGTGGAAACACTCTGGGCTTTGGACTTAGACAATTCTGGGTTCACTTTCCAACACAACCAGTAGGTGGCTCCGAACCTCAGTTTTTCATCTGTAAGAAGAAAAATGCTCAGCATGGTGTCTGACTACCAGGGAACTTAACCTCTGACACTTGTTGGTTTGTTTTTTAAACTGCATAACGAGGTCTGAAGATAGAAACTCTTGGTATTGGATCAGAGGCTCGATGACATTAAGGCTGACATCTTTATGATTCTCTCGATGTTTTCTTCTTATTTGTCAACTGTTGATTCAAGGTGGCTGCTGCAATTCCAGACATCAGGTCAGTGTCCAAAGCAGGAATAAGGAGAAGGAAAATGCTGGCTGCTTCGGTTCCGTTTGTAGAAACTCTTGGCTGCCTTCTGCTTATGTCTTATTCCAGAATTATGTCACACAGCCATTCCCTGGCAGCAAGAGAATCTCAGAAGGCAAGCATTTAGCTTTCTAACTGCCACAGGAGATGGTGGTCAGGGAAAAGGGGATTGGGAGTGAATTAGCCATTTATCAACGTTTGCCACAGCTCCTTTTCTTTAATTACAAGGAATTGTCCTTTTATCTTTATCCTGATGGTTGTTTCCCACTTGGAATTACTGTGTCTGAATCTGTCTCCCTCTTTGCTCCCTTTCTCTGCCTCTGTCTTGTGGCAGCTTGAATCCTTTTGAAAGTAATTGATGAAGAAATCAACTGCTCAATACTCTTAGGCTTGTAGAGTCCCCAGTTTCCCCTCATACATACCAATGAAGCCCAGGTTTGGTGGCGGGTAGGGCTCCCAGGGGTGAGTGGGGGACTCCTACCTGAAACAATGGAGAATGTTAAACCAAGGAAGAGATCAGAGCCCCAACTCCTAACTTACCTATGGAGCTAGTGACTTGAAACCTGGGCGGTGAGAACCAAGGGTGATATCTAGAGCAGGACTGTTTAATAGACATACAGTGTGGCCCACATGTGTACTTTAAAATTTTATAGTAACCATATTAAAAAGGTTAAAATAAACGGATACAATGAATTTTAATAATATATTTTAAAATTACCCATATCTGAAATAATATTTTCACATGTACTCAATATTCAACATTATTGAGATTTTACCTTTTTTATTCTAAATCTTTGAAATCTAGTTTGCATTATATACTTACAGCATATCTCAGTTTGGACTGGTTACATTTCAAGTGCTTCATAGTCACATGTGTCTAGTGGCTGTTGGATTCGGTAGTGCAGGTGGGAGGGAAGGTTCTCAGTCATGTTTGACTGAATATCTCCTTTATATAACAAATGATTTGTATTGCCCTCTGCCATCCTAACGTGAAATTTATACATACTGTAACTTGTATCTGCAAGAGTGGGCTCAACAACTACAACAAACAGACTCCAAAGGGTATAGGGCTCCAACTGTAACCACCCAAGGGGTTCACCTTGCCTGCTGCCCCAGACAGAGCCAGGGGAATTGCAATAGAGAAAGAGTAATTCACGCAGAGCCAGTTGTGTGGGAGACTGGAGGTTTGTTATTACTCAAATCAGTCTCCCCCAGCATTCAGGAAGCAGCGTTTTTAAGGGTAACTTGGTAGGTGGGGGGAAGCCAGTGAGCCAGGAGTGCTGATTGGCCAGAGATGAAATCACAGGGAGTTGGACCTGTCTTCTTGTGTTTAGTCAGTTCCTGGGTAGGGGCCACAAGATCAGATGAGCCAATTTATTGATCTGGATGGTGCCAGATGATCCATCAAGTGCAGGGTCTGCAAAATATCTCAAGTACTGATCTTAGGAGCAGTTCAGGGAGGGTCAGAACCTTGTAGCCCCCAGCTGCAGGACTCCTAAACCATAAGTTCTAATCTTGTGGCTAATGTTAGTCCTACAAAGGCAGTCTAATCCCCAGGCAAGAAGGGGGTCTGCTTTGGGAAAGGGCCGTTACCGTCTTTGTTTAAACTATAAACTAAATTTCTCCCAAAGTTAGTTCAACCTACGCCCAGGAATAAACAAGGACAGCTCGGAGGTTAGAAGCAAGATGGAGTGGATTAAGTCAGATCTCTTTCACTGTCTCAGTCATGATTTTGCGAAGGCTGTTTCAAAACACACATAACAGAAATTAAGTTCTCACTCTTTTACCACTTCTGCATGTATGTTCCTGGTCAGCAGACAACTTTTCTCCATGTGGAAGTTCAGGAATGAAGGCTCCTTTGAGTTTTTGGTTCTTACTGTTGTTATGCATATTGCAGCCTTCTTCTTATGTGTGTCCAGGGAGCAGACAGGCTAACAGAACATGGAAGGAGCATAGTGCTTCTTAAAATTCTCAGCTCAGAGATAGCATACAGCACATTCCATTGACTTGAACTTGTCACAGTCATTTGAACAAACTTAACAGCATGGGAGCTGGGAAATGTAGTGTAGCTGTGTGCCCAGGAAGGGTAAACTTAGGTGAATAGCCGCCCCTACCTCTGCTCATATTTTTAAAAATTAAAAAATAAAATATAAGGAACTGCAATGTAAAGGAGAAATCAAAGAAAACTAATTATAGTAAAGTAACATATCTTTCAATAGCATGTATTTCCACATACATGTCTAGCTACATGAGAATAATGAAAGAGGTGCTTGCTCCTCAATTTGGAGTCACCATAAATGTGATGGGTGCAAATGCTGGGGTGTAGTGGAGTGATCGGATACCTGCAGTGATTTTATTAAGATTAAAAGAAAAAAAATTCTTGGCCGGGCGTGGTGGCTCACGCCTGTGATCAATCCCAGTACTTTAGGAGGCTGAGGTGGGGGGATCACCTGAGATCAGGAGTAGAGACCAGCCTGACCAACGTGGAGAAACTCTATCTCTACTAAAAATACAAAATTAGCTGGGCGTGGTGGCACATGCTTGTAATCCCAGCTACTCGGGAGGCTGAGGCAGGAGAATCGCTTGAACCCGAGAGGCGGAGGTTGTAGTGAGCCGAGATCATGCCATTGCACTCCAGCCTGGGCAACAAGAGTGAAACTCCATCTCAAAAAAATTAAAATAAAATAAAATAAATAAAATAAAAATTCTTTATGAGTATTTGTAAAAACAGAGTTAGAGGCTAGGTTCAGAGCATTTTAAATGGATTTTTCACTTAAATTAAGCCTCTGGAAAGACATTTGGAAGTCATGTAGCATGTGGGGCAATTCTTTGTTTTATTATGGAGAATGGATCATTTAGTATCCCAGGCCCTGAGATTTCCAAAGTGCCTCCCAGGGAATGGTTCTGCCATTTCCCCAGTGAAAACCTTGTGTGGAGGAGAAAGGGAAAATAGATATTGGAAGGCAAAGAGCAGTAGGAAGATGCTATGCACCTTCCCCATCATTGATCTTTGCCATCTTCCTATAGGATTTCCCGTATTCTCGATTCACCTCTGTATGAAGCCTTCTTGCCAACTCTCACCAGGGCCCTTTCAGCAATCCTCTTATGTTCCCCAAGCACTTAATGTTTTCTGCAATAAAACTAGATGTCTTTCACTTAATGAAAAGGTACAAAATCATAGTAGGAGGAGTAGTTTAGGTTATCATTTTACTTAGTACCAAATAATTCGGGGTTTTTTGTATTCCTTGAATGGGACTTCGGAATGATCACTTTCTTCCTATTGCATTACCGCGTTTCCTCAGAAGGTGGCACTAGATGCAATGTTGTAGGTTGCCCCGTGGTGGTTAAGTCCAGCTGTGTTTCCTTGATGCTTCTGCCACTTAAGACTAATATTCAACAGTAGGTGGGTGTCCGCAGTTAACCTTAGGGCCTCTCTGCTGTTCAGTATTGGTAGTAACCAAGATAGAAGAAAACGTCACCTTTTTTCATTTAGGTGGGGTTAACTTTAATACAGTCAACTATAAAAAGGTAAAATTGACCAGGTGCAGTGGCTCATGCCTGTAATCCCAGCACTTTGGGAGGCCGAGGCAAATGGATCATTTGAGGTCAGGAGTTCGAGACCAGCCTGGCCAACATGGTGAAACCCCGTCTCTACTAAAAATACAAAAATTAGCCGGGCGTGATGGCGTGTGCCTGTAATCCTAGCTACTCCGTAGGCTAAGGCACGAGAATCGCTTGAACCTGGGAGGCGGAGGTTGCAGTGAGCAGAGATCACACCACTGCAGTCTAGCCTGGGCGACAGAGCAAGATTCCATCTAATAATAATAATAATAAATAAAAGGTAAAATTAAATGGCATAATCACATTCTAGTGAATATTTTAGCGTGTTTCAGTTCCTTGAAATGTTTTAGCCATTCCCTCAGCAAATGTTGATTATGCAATTACTACAGTGTTATAGTGCATCTAAATTTAGCTTTTTAAAGACACAAATTCTCTGAATGCACATTTCTCTGAAACTTCCCATAGTTGTGAAACTGCAAAGAGGAAGAATATTATTAGATGAAAGCTGTTAATATCCTTATCAGTCACTGTAATGAGGTAGTTTAATATACTTGTCTTGATAAACATCTAATCTGTGGATTTCATTTTTGGAAATTTAGAGTAAACATATAGGATTAATAAAGAGGTACCTCTTGGGGACGGATGACTGACCATCCAGACAAATCTCACTTGGTTTCATTCCACAGCAATTGGTTTCTGAGCACCTAAGACCCATATTAACAACACCCACAAGAGACTTGTGCAGAAAAACCACAGCACTAACTTATTCTTTACATAATATACTTATGTTTGCTCAATAACACATTCCTTTTCTTGAAACAAATTTACGTGGGAAATGAGATTATAAACAGAAGCTTCTTATCAGGCTTGGAGTCAGCACCAGAGAGTTGGTTGGATGATCTTACAGTGGTGTCATCAGATAGACTGGTAACATGGATTAGACTCTCAGGGTGGGCTGGCCCTCTCTCCTTAGGATAGCATTGGCTGTACACTGCCCACCTTTGCTCCTCTGAGTCCTCCTCTTCTGTAGTTTCTTTGTTGACCGCACATCCTCATTAATCACACAGTCCCCACTAATCACACCCCACACTGATATGTCTTTCTCAGATATGTTAAATACATTCAGTCATTTGTAGTTGGCTTTGCCTTGAGAGCCGTGATTCCTCTTCAGGTGGTTTGTCTTCAAGGACATCACTTGGAAGGTGCATGCAGCTTAAGCTCCTATGCCACTGGCTAGGGCAGAGGTTCCCAAACCCTGTCAATTCTCTGCGCCTTAGTATCTCAGTCTTTCTTTCATGGGCCCCCCAGGCCAAAAGCAATAACTAGCATTTCAAACAACTTAATATGTATCTACGTCCTAACAAGTTAGTAGCTGTTTGAAAAAATAATACATGTAAATTAAAATGTTATTTTTTCTCTCAATTTTATTCTTAAATAACTACAACTATCTTAAACCTTGCAATCAAACTAGATATCACCACCTTTATGTCTTGTTCCACATTGATTTTCATACTGTTTTGCTTTTATTCCAGCAAGTACCAAACCCCCAGCTTTTTAAAGATGCAATACCATCTACAAGAATATAATGCAATTTGATGTTGAAATTGGGAACTGCCGGGGCCGGGCGTGGTGGCTCATGCCTGTAATTCCAGCACTTTGGGAGGCCGAGGCGGGAGGATCACCTAAAGTCGGGAGTTCAACACCAGCCTGGCCAACATGGTGAAACCCTGCCTCTACTAAAAATACGAAAATTAGCTGGGTGTGGTGGTGCATGCCTGTAATCCCAGCTACTCAGGAGGCTGAGGCAGGAGAATCGCTTGAACCTGTGAGTCAGAGGTTGCAGTGAGCCGAGATTGCATCACTGCACTCAAGCCTGGGCGACAGCACGAGACTCTGTCTCAAAAAAAGAAAAAAGAAATTGGGAGCTACTTCAAGCCAGTAGTAGTGCATATGGTGTCCGACAGATGTCAACTATCACTGGGTTTCCCTCAAAAATTTAAAATAGTCACAGCGCTCCTATGAGTTTACTGTGGTTCCCTGGGTACCTGTGACACAGTTTGGGGATTGCGGGGCTAGAACTTAGTCAAATGGCTCCATGTAGCTGCAAGGACTGAGAAATAGAATCTATTGAATTTGGTGGTCTCAGCTCTGAATTAAATGTTAATTTTCATATTTTTACTTTCACAGGGTATCTTAAATTGCTATTTATAAATTCTTGAAGGGAAGCTGATTATTGCTTCCTTGTAATAATAATAATTATAATAATGGTCACCATTTTTTGAGCAGTTTTATATAATAAGCACTCTGCTAAGGTGCTTCTCCTTTGTGCTGTCACTTAATTCTCACAATACCTTACCACGTAGGTACAAACATTATTCCTATATAATAAAATGATGGGACATATATATCTATGTATATACATAGATATATATATATATATAAATATGAAAGAAACACATTAAGTATCTTGCCCAAAATCATATAGCAACAATGTGGCAAAGCAGATTTGAACCAGGCTGTCTGATTTTAGCCTTAACTCTCTTAACCAGCATGCAATATTACTTTTGACATTTACTGACTACAAAAATGAAGAGCAATATTACATATTTGTGTTGGCATTATTTACTATTCTACCTATGCTGAATAATTAAATCAGTATTACCTTTTACACAGTAACTCTCTTCAAAGGATTTAAAATTGAGTTCTTACAATGCCATGGAGCCAGCATGAATGAGAAGAGAGCCTTGCTCAAAATAACTGTGTTAACTTCTCCCAAATTCTAGTCTGAGATAATATAGATAGGAAAAGAGGTGACTGATACTATTTCACCCAACTTTCCTGCAGAGGCGTGACATGACAGCATTTTGCTAACATCTTGACCACCTGTTTTTGTTGCAGGAGGCCGAGGGGAGGATGGCGCCCCCATCATCACGTTCCCAGAGTTTTCAGGGTTCAAACACATCCCAGATGAAGACTTCCTGAATGTCATGACCTACCTGACTAGCATCCCCAGGTGAGCTGAGCACAGTCTCCTGCCGCCTTAGGCACTGGCTTTATGCCACCCTTCCCATGTGGCAGGGCTGGGTTGAGACATAGACTTCCATGAGCACAGTTTACCCTGGTATGCATAATAACCCAGCTGGCTTCTGTCACCCATCAGTCACGAACAACGAATGTGGACAGGGACTGGAAAACAATGACAAACAAGTCTCAGTTTTGACTCTGTTTGCACACTGGAGGGACAGAGTAAACAGTGTCGAGTGGATGGAAAACTGATTGAGCAGCTGTGTTGCCTTTGTTCCTTAGGCTAGTACTTTATTTTTATTTTTTATTTTTGAGATGGAGTCTTGCTCTGTTGCCCAGGCTGGAGTGGGCAACAGATCTTGGCTCACTGCAACCTCTGCCTCCTGGGTTCAAGCAATTTCCAGCTAATTTTTTTTTTTTTTTTTTTTTTTTTTTTAGCAGAGAGGGGTTTCACCATGTTGGCCAGGCTGGTCTCGAACTCCTGACCTCAAATGATCCACCTGCCTCGGCCTCCCAAAGTGCTGAGATTACAGGCTTGAGCCACCGTGTCCAGCCGAGGCTATTGCTTTAGCTAAAGGTTATTCTGGCTTCCTGGGTCGTGTTGTCTAGGACACAGGACCCTTCTTTAAGGAACTCCAACTGTGTCAGGAGTTATTTATTGCTCCTAAATAAGAAAATTAGGGGCAGATTGTTGTGATTGTCATTGTCAGATGGAGAAACTAAGGCACAGAGCAAGGAAACTACAAGGCCAGGGGAAAAAAAAACTGTGCTTGTAGCCAAGCCCATGATAGAAATGCTTTCTGGCATCTTCTCCTTCCACCCTCTCCAGCCTGGGCCTCAACTCTTTATGCCGCTTAAATCAGTACGCGCCCAGGTCTTCGAGGGGATGGAGTGTGGGCAGAGTCCACATTGGTCACCACCATTTCACAGACAGGGGTAGAGCGGGATCCAAACGCTGTCCTTAGGCAGTGCTGTGTCCACCTCTAGCAGAGTAGACTTGGTTGGGAAAGGCCTTCCCTCCATGGGTTTGCATTGCTGATGAGCCCCCACCCCTCCCTTGACTATGGTGTGGTTTAGAATGTACACAGTGGCCAGGTGTGCGGTATTTTGCTTGCTTGCCATCTGCCTTTTATGATTTAGAGGTAAACAGCAGCTTTGTGACTGAGAGGCCGCCTGGAGTCTGATACCACTTGTGGAGATTAGGAAGTTGATTGCTTTAACCAAACCCACTTGAAAAACATGTTTTTTCTTTTACACCTTTTTCTTTAGTTTTTTCTTTTACCCATCTTATTTCTTCAGAGAAGGTTGTGGATTTATTTTGAATGCATTTCTTCAAAGTTAGTACTTAAATATATTTCACCGATTTCCCCCTTTCCTCCTCCCTGCCACGGTCATATGCCATGTGTTAATGCAGATATAAGGATGTGGGAAATCCTTTGTTGCTGTGAGGGAAACACACCACACCTGTCTCACGGCTTTGCTCGGGTGTTTCTCCGCGGGACACCTCTGCCTCTCTTCTAGGCCTGACTCTTATTCATCAGCCCTCAACTCTGACCTCATCCCTTTGATGAAACCTTCCCTCACCCCAGTTCTGTTTTCACAGAATCTGTTAAATTTCCACAGAACCGCAGGGTTTACCTTTGCCTATGGAAATTACTTGTCTATGGAAATTATTTCTGCCTCTTCCAGTAGACTGTGAACTTCTTAAGAGTAGTGGCAAATGCTTTGCTTTTCTTCTCTTTCTTTTTCAAAATCTCCAGCCCTAGCCCAGTGCCCAGTGCATGGTTGGTTCTCAAAACTAATGTTGGTAGAGTTTTCAGTTTTGATAATGATTCATTCCAAACAAATGGTATTTGTTGTGGGGTGATGAAGGGGTTAAAATATGCTATTCTGTACTATGCGCCATAAAAAAGAATGAGTTCATGTCCTTTGCAGGGACATGGATGAAGCTAGAAGCCATCATCCTCAGCAAACTAACACAGGAACAGAAAACCAAACACCGTATGTACTCACTCAGAAGTAGGAGTTGAACAATGAGAACACATGGACACAAGGAGGGGAACATCAGGCACCAGGGCCTGTTGGCGGGTCGGGGGTGAGGGGAGGGAGAACGTTAGGACAAATACCTAATGCATGCGGGGCTTAAAACCTAGATGACGGGTTGATAGGTGCTCCAAACCACCACGGCACATGTATACCTATGTAACCTATGTAACAAACCTGCATGTTCTGTACATGTATCCCAGAACTTAAAGTAAAATTTAAAAAATGCCATTCTGGCATATTGACTGTTTAAGTTAAAAGCGCTTGAAAAACAGCAGGTACGAGACGATCACTTTGACTTTTGTGCTGTTTCTTAAGAGAAGAAGATGGAATTCCTATGTGAAAGACACTCTCTAGGGACTAGAAGAAAAGGTAACTTCGAGAATATTGCACAGACCTTGTTAGAAACTCTTATTTTTTAAGCTTCACCACATAATTTAGTCGCATTTTCATAGTTTACTATTCTTTATTCAATCCAATATGTAAGTAACTGACTCTGACTGATTCTTTGAGTCTTCATTTCTTTATGAGGGCTGTTGTGCCACTTATGAATAAATTTCTATGCTTTTCTCATGTTAATCTATGTTTTGTTGATTTAACTCTTGGACCCAGCCAGGACCCTAAAACAATAGAGGTGAAGTTTTTCCATTCCTACAGTGAGAAGGGGGACCCTGACAGAGAGGGGAACCCCAGCTGTTATCAACTTGGGGTTTAAGAAGTTGAACTCTGTCTTTGGCCCAGTGGCATTTCAGGACAACATACCATCAGTTTAGCAACTTCTTCTTCCGTGGGAGCGGCAGGGAAGAGGGTGAACAGGGAGGTAGACAATAGGAGGAGTGTCCCCTGTCCCCATTCTCCTTGTATTTGTTTTAAGTTCAATGTCTAGTTTTACTTAATCCCCAGGGATACAGTCAAATGCTAAGTTAAATGGAGGATTTTCATCTTTCATTTGCAGCCTTTTCCAAATCATGCCGAAGACAGCTTAGGGAGTGCCCCTGAACTGTGTGGCGAGAAGCAGGCAGGGTTATCACCCCTATCTCACAGATGGAGATGAGGAGATCAAACAGGGGCTACTGTTTTGGATTTCCTTGTTCTGCTGTAGGCTCCTTGTACAATTGCTTGTGACCTAGGGAATATTTTCCCTTCCTAGAATGCTGTTTGTCTTTCGGGAAAGAGTGGCTGTCTGGCCAGTTATTCCCCTTTCTTCTTCCGCTTTTGCTCACACTGCTTGCTGCCCCTCCCCTTGTTCCTTTCCACAAAAAATGGAGACAAAGGGTGAGAAGGCCTGAAAGGGCAACTTGACCTGGACCTATGTCTAATTTCCATTTTGGATTTCAAAGAATGAAACCACCCTTGTTCATTTTATGACTCCTATTTATCATGATTTGCATCTTTTTATTTGTTACATAGTTATCCGGTACCAGAGTCCTTCCCAGTTGCAAAATGTTTTATAGACAGGTGGCAGAGGGCTCGTGGATGGAATAAAAAAAGAATTGATACACTAGAATAGGAAAATAGCAGGATACTTGGGGTGGGGAAATGTTATCTTTGTGCCTGAAATTAATTAGGCTCTCACGTTGTGAGAGGGTTGGGCAGGTACAGAAAGGCTTCCCACAGTAACTCATTCTTCAGCAGACCTCTGTGAGAGCCCACAGCATGTAGGGTGCTGTGTACGATGCTGTAAAGGACTGAAAAACCTCAAGACAATGTCTTGGACCACAGGAAACTCATCACATGACTCTGTTATCAATATATTTTGTGAAATGTGTAAATAAAGTGCTGTAGGAGCTCAGAAGACAGAAAGTCACTTCGATAGGAAAAAAAGGGAGAACTTTAGGAGAAAAGGGGGTTTCAATCCAGACCCCTAAGAGAAGGTTCTTGGATCTTATGTGGGAAAGAAGTCAAGGTGAGTCACAAAATGCAGTGAAAGAAGCAAGCTTATTAGAAACTACTCTGTTACAGAGTAGGGCGCCCTCAGAAAGCAAAAGGAGGAACGCATCAACTTGAAGTTTTTCTTATATTGGGCTCTTGTCTATATAAAGATTAAACTAAGCTGTGCCTATGTGCGGATGAGCAGACCGTGTGACAAAACTTATTATTCTATTGATTTAAAGAAAACTATCCTTGACATTTTAGTGTGTGAGAACATCAAAGCATAACTATAATTTTTTGAAAACATTTATTGTTATGGTATTGGGACATCTGGACTTTCTGTTGTTGTAGTATCCTTAGGCTGTTTTCTCAACCGTAAACATCTTATGACCATGGGTCATGGTTGGCAAGGAATGTGCCTTGTTAGTCTCAAGACAGAGCTGAACTTAAAACTGTGTCACCTTTGCTCTCCTCGGTTGCTGCCTCCCTAACAAAATGTCCTTGAAGGGATGGTACAGTTTCTATAGATAGATATAGAAGGGAGCATTCCAGAGAGAGAATAGGATAGTGTTGAAGAGCTTTGAACACAGCCCAAACCTGGATTGAAATCCAGATCCTATTGCTCACTAACTAGGTGGTCTGGGGCAAATGACCTGGCTTATATTTCTTTCTTTCTTTTTTTTTTTTTTTTTTGAGACGGGGTTTTCCCTCTTGTTGCCCAGACTGGAGGGGCAGGGGCACGATCTCAGCTCACTGCAACCTCTGCCTCCCAGGTTGAAGTGATTCTCCTACCTCAGCCTCCCAAGTAGCGGGATTACAGACATGTGCCACCACACCCAGCTAATTTTATGTTTTAGGAGAGACAGAGTTTTACCATATTGGCCAGGATGGTCTCAATCTCTTGACCTCGTGATCCACCCGCCTCAGCCTCCCAAAGTGCTGGGATCACAGGCATGA
>NW_016821812.1:814431-830787 GCF_001698545.2 Rhinopithecus bieti | reverse complement strand
TATTGGCTAAATTAATAAATTTTTGGGAAGTTTTTTTTTAAATTTTTATTTTTTTTTTTTTTTTTTTTTTTTTTTTGAGACGGAGTTTCCCTCTTGTTGCCCAGACTGGAGTGCAGTGGCACGATCTCAGCTCACTGCAACCTCTGCCTCCCAGGTTGAAGTGATTCTCCTACCTCAGCCTCCCAAGTAGCGGGATTACAGACATGTGCCACCACACCCAGCTAATTTTATGTTTTAGGAGAGACAGAGTTTTACCATATTGGCCAGGATGGTCTCAATCTCTTGACCTCGTGATCCACCCGCCTCAGCCTCCCAAAGTGCTGGGATCACAGGCATGAGCCACTGCGCCTGGCCAATCTGGCTCCTATTTCTGTCTAACGCAGGGTCTGAAGTTTTCAACAGAGCATATTTGGGGAGTTACAGAGCATCCAGGTTGACCAGAACAGAGTGAGGCTGCTTTTCAGATGGTATTGAGAAACGAGGGCTGGAAAGAATTGGAAACAGACTGGGCAAGGCCTTTACCCCTAAGTTACAGAGTTACAGTGAGTGTGCCAAGTTAAGGAGGCACAGTGAGTAGGAAGAGGCCATTTTCCTGCAGGAGGGTTTGAGGAGGAGAGTGAGGAGCAGATTTATCTGGTGGTGGTGTGCAGGATGGATTGGAGGGAGCAGGAAAAGGAGGCAGGGAGACCAGTTAGGGGCTTCTACATTGAGACATGTGCAAAATGAAGTGGGATGATGGCATGAGAACTGGATAGGAAGGGATGGACAAGAAGACAGGCATTGGGGACTGGTGGAGGTTGGGAAGAAGGAAGAGGGAGAAGCTATGGAAGATGCTTGGTTTTAGGAGCCTTACAATTGTATCCTATTACTCTAAGTCTGGTTGTGTGGAGTTGGGTGTGTGGAATTCAGGCCTCATTTTGGTTTTGATGGTCTCATCATGATTTATTTTAAAACTTTTTCTTATCAAAGCCATGCTGAGACAATGGTTCTCAACCTCAACTGTATTTTAGGATTGCCTAGGGAGATTTTAATTCACGATGTCCAGACCATAATTCAGTTGAATTAAATCAAGATTTCTGGGGGTGAAACCTGGGTTTCAGTGGTGTCTCATCTCACTGGTGATCCCCATTGCAGCCAGGGGTGAGAGTGCTGTACTAGGAGTGGATAGGGAGAAGCTGTGGTGAGACAGAACAGACATTTGAGGGGTGTGAAGAAGAGAACCTGGAATCAGACTTAGCTTTCCAATAAAGTGAGGTGGTAGTGAATGTGCAGAAATTGGAAGTCGGAGGGAGGGCTGTTCCCATGTCCTTTACTTTTGCTATCATGGTTCTGTATTTCTTTCCTTAAAATCAATATATAAAAACATTCAATTTCTTGAGCTTCTGTGACCTGGAATTTCTTTGTGAATTATGTATAGTACTGTACATAAGGAACTGTTGAATTACAAACCTTCCCACATGAATCTTATGGTATTAAAATAAATAAATATTAAAAAATACACAGAAATCATTACTCCATCACCATTCTGTTTCCAAAAACAGCTGAGGGTGAGGTTTAGCCTATCAGGTGCCATCTGCTTTATAAATTGTACTACTAGTGGTTTTCACAGTCCAGCTTATAACAATAGCATAGTAAATCCTAGTGGTCAGTTTCTCAGAATGCAAGATATTATCGTTTAAAACATGTCACCTGTGGCTACAGAGTAGCGCCAAGTGGTCTGAAAAGGCATTAGTAAAATATTCTGAGCCACAGAGATGGAGCTGAACTTGGGTCACCCTCGGTCTCCTAGGCTCCTGCCTCCCTAACAAGATGTCCTTGAAGGAAGGTACAGTTAACTACTTTTCCGTCACAGTTGTTGGTCCTGCAATCAACATTTGTATAACTGAGCGTGGATATTTATCACTCTGTTTCTCTACTCAGTTTCCTTAACTTTCAGTTCTGGGTTCATTATTAGAATGGATTGGAGAAAGTACTTTTATTAGATGGTACAAGAGCAGTATTTCATATCAGTGGTTAATTTTGTGATTGTTTCTTATTTTCTTTTCTTTTATTTTCTTTTTTTTTTTTTTTGAAGACCAAGTCTCACTCTGTCGGCCCAGGCTGGAGTGCCCAGCGGCGTGAATCTCCGGCTTCACTGCAACCTCTGCCTCCCTGGGTTTAAGCAATTCTCTACCATGCTTCAGGCTCCCGAGTAGCTGAGACTACACAGGCCAGTGACACCATGCCCGGCTAATTTTTGTATTTTCCAAGTAGAGACAGGGTTCAACCATGTTGGCCGGCCTGGGATTGTTTCTATTTCTAAGGACTTTTCTATAATGAAATCTAATTGAGGGACCTAATTTTAAGTTAGAATAATTTTTCTACCTTCATTTTCCTCACATACAGTGTGGAATGAATAGTTTTGGAGTAGTTTGTTTCCTCTTTTTAAGTAAAGTGACCTAAAATGCGGTCTGTATTTGTAACTTCTAGGAGGAACAGGAGAAAACAGTTGTTTGTTATTTGGCCCTGTGAATTGTGATGAGACTTACTCCTTTGTATTAAAGACTCAGTGGGAATTATAACAACTTCTCAGCTGTAGAAACCCAGCTCACCAAGAGAAGGCGAGTGCAATCGGGGCTTCTTAATAATTGTGGAGTGTGAAGGGAGAATAACCTTTGGACCGCCCAAATCAATTAGCCAAAGGCGAAGTGAAGCTGGGAAGTGCATCAGCGCAAGACCTGCTCCCGTTTTATTCCTAAAGAAGATAACTACAAAGATTTAAAAGACTATATAACCTCACCTCCGTAATTTGCCCAACAAGGGAGTTCCTTAATGGAAAAAAGACAGACAGAACTCCAAGAGTTTCGCTCTGCCCATGTGAGACAGATGCCTATCTGATTGCTTCCTCCTGCCATCCTTTCGTTAAAGCCCAACGAGGCCTAAGTGACTATTCTCTACCCTCCTTCTCACATGTAAATTGTGTACAGCGTATAGGGCTTAATCAGAGGCCTAGGTGTGGTGGCTTCACACTCTATAATCCCAGCAACTTTGGGAGCTGAGGTGGGCCCAACACTTGAGGTCAGGAGTTTTCAAGACGCAGCCCTGGCCAAACATGGTGAAACCCCCATCTCTACTTAAAAAAAAAAAAATACAAAAATTAGCCAGGTGTGGTGGCACGGCGCCTGTAATCCCAGCTACTTGGGAGGCTGATGCAGGAGAATTGCTTGGACCCAGGAGGCGGAGGTTGCAGTAAGCTGAGATCACCCTATTGCACTACAGCCTGGGTGACACAGTGAGACTCCGTCTCAAAAAAAAAAAAAAGGCCGGGTGCAGTGGCTCACGCCTGTAATCCCAGCACTTTGGGAGGCTGAGGCGGGCGGATCACAAGGTCAGAAGATCGAGACCATCCTGGCTAACACGGTGAAACCCCGTCTCTACTGAAAATACAAAAAATTAGCCAGGCATGGTGGGCAGGCGCCTGTAGTCCCAGCTACTCAGGAGGCTGAGGCAGGAGAATGGTGTGAACCCGGGAGGTGGAGCTTGCAGTGAGCTGAGATTGTGCCACTGCACTCCAGCCTGGGCGACAGAGCGAGACTCTGTCTCAAACAAAACAAAACAAAACAAAACAAAACAAAACAAAACAAGGCTTATCAGAGACTCAAAAGAATGCAACCTTTTGTGTCTTATCTACCTATGAACTGGAAGCCCCCCTCACCCGTCGAGTTGTCCTGCCTTTCTGGAATGACTAATGGACATCTTACGTGTATAGATTGATGTCTCACGTCTCCTTAAAACGTATAAAAGCAAGCTGTGCCTCGAGCACCCTGGGCACATGTTGTCAGGACCTCCTGTGGCTGTGTCATGGGTGCGACTTTACCCTTGGCTAAATAAACTTTCTAACTTGATTGAGACCTGTCTCAGATACTTTTGGGTTCACAGAAGGCAATGGAAAATACTGTTTTTCAAGTGTCTAAACAACATTAATGAGCAAAAGTGCTGCTTTGATGGAGTAGCTGGAGTGAGATATGGTTTTCACTGGACTGGCTGTGGAACTGTGTCCCAAAGGGTCAGGGAGATGAATTCATTCATCTGACTCATCAGGATGGGAATCCAGAGTTTACAGTCATGTGGGTGACTGTGTTGCCCAAGGAGGGTAGATTTGCTTCAGACCCCTCAGGAAGGGTACCGGAGAGGCTAGATTTTGGGCACTCAACTGAGGCCTGAAATTAGGCACTCCATGGGTTTATTAGGAATAAATGGTGGCACTGGCAAGTAAGTCTTACATGTCACGGAAATTTAAGTAAACTGTACTAAAGGGCAGGAAACAAAGTTAATATGCCAGGTTCTTGTCCTTCTCTATTTAAAAACTAAGGGTCTGATGGTACTTCTTCCCAGTAGAATGACCTCATGTGTGTATAATGGCTTTTCTTTGTTCATTTGCCTGGGTGATTGTTTTAGAATACCTCTATGCTGTCATGCCTTTGTGTCATCTATTCTGTTCTGTTCAGATAGAAACCCACTTTCCATCTTTCAACATTTCAATTTAGATTGCTTCAGAAATTCAAAACACAACTTTTGCTTGAATTTGTAGTACTAATGATTGTGAATATCTGGAATTTGGTCTTAGTGGAATTATTGTTGCAGGATTTTTCTTCTTGGTCACTTGGCAAGCTGGAGGCCCCGGGCCGGCGATGCCCCACCTGGGCCTTACTCGGCCACACTACTGAGCCCTAGCTCACCTGTGTTATAGCTTGTATCCGCATCTGCTGGTTCCACAGGGCAGAAAAACAATTAGGAAAGGGTAGGTATATGTAAAATAGGTGAGGGGTGGGGTCCATCACAGGAAAGCTTGACAAATGGGAAGACAAGTTCTCAATCGGGTCCGAGGATTTAACTTGTAGCTTGGCTTTCGGGCTTTAAACAATCTTCAGCTTGGAGGTGGGGTTTCACCAGGGACCTGCCCGTATCTGCCTGGCCATTTGGCTGCCTCCTGCCACTCATTATCAATTATAAAGATGATAGCCACCTACCATAACAAGCAGCCTCCTCTCCTATTTATTATGTGATATGGGTTGTTATAGTGAAGGGGTGGTCTGAGGAATTGAGATGAAGTTCGAGAAGTTGGTGGGTGAGGGATTAGCTATAAAATTTGTGAATGTTGCCTTTTTAAAATCAAACTTTGGGTGTAGAGTAGGCAACTGTTTGCCACACCCTCCAACATTCATTATGCGATCAAGAAAGTTTTCCAAGACTGTGAGCCAGAGAGGGCTTGACTTTTTACTATTTATTTACTATTGTCAACTAAAGAATGAGGAGGTTCATAAATTTGGAAAGGAGAACTTTATTTCTCATAAAGAGTTCCAGTCTACAGGGTGACCATTCTGATAGGCTGGGAAGCATAGTCTCCTGCCAGAAGCTGGAAATAGACTCTTCAAGAGAGGGGCCAGAGGGAACAGGAATTTATGCTGAGCAGGGTGGCCAAATATACATGTTCAATAAGCTATACGAAGAGTCTGAATATTTATACAAGGAAAAATGTGCACACACACAATTGAGCTGCTTGCCCCTTCATGGGTCCCATGTACAAAAAAATGGCAGCATTAGCATGATCTGAGAGTGGAATTTTTGGCCCTTTGATGTCAAAAAGGGAAGCAGAAGACACACAAACCCTTACTGCACATTCTCTGTAGACTGACCAGAACCACTCTCTGATCAGTGACCTCTTATCAGGCAAAAAAGGAGAAGCAGTGTTGGGTGGTTGGTTAATATCAGTGGTAGAGTCTTTGGAAAGGGCTGGTTTCTGTGAAAGCCTTAGGGAAGAAAGCCTAATTGTGGTTAGCGAGGCAGGTGGGTAACGAGGCATGTAAGACTCTTCATTCCATCATGGCCTAGAACTCAGTTTTCAAGGTTATTCTGAGATTCCCTTGTTTAAGAGATGGTCCATTCAGTCAATTGGGGGACTTAGAATTTTATTTTCAGCTTACACTATTTATTAAGTGACTTTTTGCTATTTATTATTTACTATTCTATTGTGTCAGGAATATGGGGAAGGATTCTAGTACCATTGCCAGAATTAGTCCACACACTTTTAAAGGAGTCTAGGCATTTGCATAAATACCTTTCTGATTGAATAATCTTTATGAATTCCATGGGTTCATAAAGATTATCATCCTCATGGAGATGATAAACATGGCATCAAATTTAGTAATGATGTACATTCAGTATTATCAATCAGAATAGTCCAGGTTAGAGGTCAGCAAACTTCTTCCATAAAGAACCAGAGAGGGAAATATTTTTGGCTTTTGTTTTGTTTTGTTTTGTTTTGTTTGCTCTGTTGCCCAGGCTGGAGTGCAGTGGCACAATCTCAGCTCACTGTACCCTCCGCCTCCTGGGTTCAAGCAATTCTGCCTCAGCCTCCTGAGTAGCTGGGATTACAGGCACATGGACCAAGCCTGGCTAATTTTTGTATTTTTAGTAGAGACAGGGTTTCACCATGTTGGCCAGGCTGGTCTCGAACTCCTGACCTCAAGTGATTTGCCCCCCTTCAGCCTCCCAAAGTGCTGGGATTACAGGCATAAGCCACTGCACTGGGCCTATTTTAGGCTTTTTGAACCATAGTGTCGCTACCTCAACTACTGAACTCTACTGTTGTAGCTCAAAAGCAACCATAGACAATACTTTAATGACTATGGCTGTGTTCCAATTAAACTTTATTTACAAAGACGAGAGTGGGGTGGATTTGGCAGACAGATGGTAGTTTGTTGGCCAGAGGTCTAGATTTGTGGTTCTCATACATTAGGACACAATAGAATCACTTGGAGGACTTTTTAAGACACAAATTGCTGGTCCCAACCTGAGATTTCTGATTCAGTAAGTCTAGGGGTAGGGTCAAATAATTTGCATTTCAAACAAGTTCCCAAGATGCTGATGCTGGTGGTCTGGGGAACACACTTTGTGAACTGCTGGTCTAGTCCAAGCTCATTTACAGAGGTGGACACTAAGACCATGAACAAAGGAGTTGGGTAAACTCACAAGCTGGTAAAGGAAAAACTTAGGGCTTGATTAGGATTTAGATTTTCTGGCCCCTGGCTCAGTGCTGTTCCACCATGTCATGCAGTTTTCAAATGATATAATGGTGGTTAGCTCCATGATACTAAATTGCATGTTTATGTCTGTATTTCTTGATTCATCAACTTTAGACAATATCTTGTGTTTCTTTACTGTGAAAAATGAGTTTTGCATATTATGATGCTTTCTCTCTCCTCATTCCCTCTCATTCTCTAATTTTTGTTAGTTACATTGTTATTTTAGATCACATACTGGTGATCTAGATTGAAACAACATACTTAACTTCTTTTTGGTGATCCAGCTACCTTAGATAGTATCTGTTGATTTTCTACCACGTGTTTCCATCTTTCTTTATGCTCATGCTTCATGTTCTTCTACCTATTATATACTGTTGCTAAGATTTAGAGTGTATTTACATTTATTCTACAAGTAGATTTTTTTTTCTCTGACTATAGGTTGATTTTAAGTAATAGAAATCAGTAGGCTGGGCACAGTGGCTCACGCCTGTAATCCTTGCACTTTGGAGGCTGAGGTGGGTGAATCACTTGAGGTCAGGAGCTCGAGACCAGCCTGGCCAACATGGTCAAATTTGTTTTGTTTTGTTTTGTTTGCTCTGTCGCCCAGGCTGGAGTGCAGTAGCACAATCTCGGCTCACTGCAACCTCTGCTTCCTGGGTTCAAGCAAGTCTCTTGCCTCAGCCTCCTCAGTAGGTGGGATTACAGGCACGTGGACCAAGCCTGGCTAATTTTTGTATTTTTAGTAGAGACAGGGTTTCACCATGTTGGCCAGGCTGGTCTTGAACTCCTGACCTCGAGTGATTTGCCTGCCTCGGCCTCCCAAAGTGCTGGGATTACAGGCGTAAGCCACTGCACCGGGCCTATTTTAGGCTGGCCAAATCCCATCTCTGCTAAAAATACAAAAAAAAGTAGCCAGGTATGGTGGTGGGCACCTGTAATCCCCAGCTACTTGGGAGGCTAACGCAGGAGAATCACTTGAACCCAGGAGGTAGAGGTTGCAGTGAGCCGAGACTGCACCACTGCACTCCAGCTTGGGCAACAAGAAAGAAACTCCATCCAAAAAAAAAAAAAAAAAAAGAAAAGAAAAGAAATCAGTAAAATGCATTTATATGCATTCTGTGATATACATTATGTATACATAATAGATTGGACCTCTCTCAAGTGACAGATGTAATCCTATGTCATTAAACCTGTATCACTGAAAGGAGGAAGCTACAAATGGTAAAGTAAAATGGGTTCTCTTTCCTTATACCCCATCAGCTACTCAAAATCATGCCGTAATTTAATTCATTTCAGATTCAGACAATGACTTTTTTATGTGCATTTTCACCTGGCATTTCTAATTGCCCTTCTTTTTTCCCTGTTTTACAGAAGTGGCATGTATCTTTGTTGCATTATTAATATCTTGCAGATTCTTTAGTATAGAGTGTGTAATGCATACCCTTACTTCTTGAAGATATTCTTTTGAGGCCCTCTGGTCTGCTCTTATAATTCAGGATTGTTGCTGTCTAGATCTACTACAAGTTGTCAACCTGGGAGTGTTTTTCATTGTGTCTCTGGGAAAGTGCCCTCTATTTTGGATTTCATTTTCATTGAAACACTTAAAAAATTATTTTATCTTCCAAAAGCATGTATGGTAAATAATTTTTGTTTTGAGATGGAGTCTTGCTCTGTTGCCCAGGCTGGAGTGCAGTGGTGCAATCTCAGCTCACTGCAACCTCTGCCCACCGGGTTCCAGCGATTCTCCTGCCTCAGCCTCTCGCGTAGCTGGGATTACTGGCACACGCCACCATGCCTAGCTAAGTTTTGTATTTTAAGTAGGGACAGATTTTCGCCATGTTGGCCAGGCTGGTCTGGAACTTCTGACCTCAGGTGATCTGCCCGCCTCAGCCTCCCAAAGTGCTGGGATTATAGATGTGAGCCACCGCGCCCGGCCGGTAAATAAATCTTAACAGTACCTTGAACATTTGAAAATGACTATATTTGTCCTCGTATTTGATTAGTAGTTTGGCTGGGAATGGAATTTTTTATGTAAAAAACATTGACCCATTGGTTTGCAGCATCCAGTGTTACTGATAACAATGCTAATCCTTCGCACAAAGATCAATCTCATTTCTTTATAGGTAAACTGTTTATTTTGTTGTAGGTTTGAAATTTCACTTTTTCCTTCTCTCCTGGGCCTTCAAACCTGAGTAAAGTCTTTCTTAGACTTAGAATTTTTTTCACTATTTTTTCTTTGAGTATTTCTCCCCTCCAACTCTCTTTTCTGTTTCTGTTTCTATTTTTCATCTCTTTATCAGTTTACTTTTTACATATATATATGTACTGAATTGTCTATTCATGTTTTGCATTCTTCTTCTATTGAGTTTTGATTTTATTTTCTCTCAATTTTAAGAATTATTTATGTAATTGGTATATTAGCCCTTTATCTGTGATGTATATTGCAAATATTTTTTTCTCACTTTTTAATTTGTCCTTTGTCTTTGCTTAGGATGCTTTTTTCCATGCGGAATTTTTATGTCATCAAATGTATTGATTTTTCTTTTATTGTATCTAAATTTTGAGCCATTGTTAGAAAGTGTTCCTAAATCTAGGTTACAGAGCAATTCATCCAGGCTTTCCCGTAATATAGTATGCTTTCTGTTTTTACTGTCAGCTCTGATGAGATTGTTTGTGGTTGGTATGAAGTATAGATCCAAGTTTATCTTTCTTGAAATGGCTATTCAGTTATTTGAACACTATTAATTTTAAAAGTCCATCTTTGCCTCAGTGACTTGAGAATTAATTGGTGTGTCTGTGTCTGTCTATTCATAAATGAGCAATAAACTTTTAATTATAGAGGATTTAAATTGTTTAATATCTAGTGAGATGAATCACTTCTCCCCATCCCTTAAGCTTTGCCTTCTTTTCCAGTGTTTTCCTAAGTGTTCTTTCCTGTTTTCTGTCTATTTCTCTAGCTTCATAAGAAGGAAAAGAAAAGCTTGTTGGTCTTGTCATTGGGACTGTGTTATATTTATAAATCAATGTAGGGAAAAGTGAAATTTTTCTTGTGTTAAAATCATCCTATCAAAAAGAAGTGTCTTTCTGTTTGTTCAAGTCTACTTTTGTGTCTTTCAGGAATGTTTACAATTTTTTTTCTGGTATAGATTTGTAATTTTATTGTTAAGTTTTTGATCTCTTGTTGCTATTGTAAATGGGATCTATCTACCATTATATCCTTTAACTAGTAATTTTACTTTTTGTACTGTCTTTATTAAGTTTAGATATCAATGTTAACGCTTGCTTTATACATAGTATTTTAAAGTCTTCTTTCATTTTTTAAAGCTCTGGAACAATTTTGTGGCATTGAGACTATATGTATATGGTCATTGATTTTGTAGAATTCCCCTGTGAAACCATCTGGGCCTTGATAACTTTTTCTTTCAGCTAAATTGGTCCTGTTTAAGTTTTATATTTCTGATGAGGTTAATTTAATTAACATATATTTTTCTAGGAAAGTGCTTATTTATATCCAGGTTTTCAATTTTTTTTGCATAGGGGTGTGCAAGGTTGTTTCTTAGGGATTTTTAATTTTTTGTTTCGGTTTCTTTTGCCATTTCTCATTTTGTGTACCTGTGCTTTCCCCTTCCTCCCCTCCTCTTTTTTCGTCTTAAGTTAGCTAGTAGCTGATTTATTTTGTTAATTTTAAAAGTGGGACTTCGATTTACTAATTAGATCTATTGGTTTTTCCATTCTCTACCTTATTCATTTCTGCCTTTATCTTTAATCTTGCCTTTCTGCTCTTCCTTTTGGTTTGCTTCATTTTCTCTCATTTTTTGAGTTGATAATTTATTTTGATTCTTTTACCTTGATATAAATGTTTAAGGCTATGAATTGTCTCCATTCACTGCTTTAAACAAACCCATACATTCTGATATGTAGTGTTTTGTCATTATATTTTAGAAATTCTGAAATTTTACTTTACATTTTCCCTTCACCAAAGAGTTATTAATAGTAAAGTTTTAAAATTTTCAAGTGTTTTCTTTGTTGACTTACATCGTGATCAATTTCTGTGGATGTTCCATGTGTACTTTAGAAGATGGTGAGTCCTCTATTATCAGGATGTAAAGCTTAAGACATAGTCATTATATCTCCCTTATTGATTATGTCATGTAGGTCTTTTATAACTTTATTGATATGTTGTCTGTTTGCTCTATCTTGTACTGAAAGCAGTGTATTAAAATCTCCTGTTTAAAGTATATTTCTCTCTACCTGCTTTTGAGACAGGGTCTCGCCCTGTCACCCAGGCTGGAGTGCAGTGGCGCGATCACGGCTCTCTACAGCCTTGACCTTCCTGAGCTCAAGTGATTCTCTCACCTCAGACTCCCAAGTAGCTGGGCCTGCAGACATGTACCACCATGCGTGGCTAATTATTTATATTTTTGTAGAGATGGGGTCTCCTTATGTTGCCCAGACTGGTCTCAAACTCCTGGGCTAAGGAATCCTCCTGTCTCAGCCTCCCAAACAATGGGGATTACAGGCTCAAGTCATTGCACCCAGCTCACTTCCTTTATAGGAATTGGTTTACTTCATAGGAATTTGGTATAGTAGGGAAATTAATAACTTTGCTCTGGGTCTTCCTCTTGTAGACTTTGTATACTGATAATCCCTGACTTATGATGGTTCAACCTGTGATTTTTTAACTTTATGATGGTACCCATACAACCATTCTGTTTTCCGCTGTCAGTACAGTATTTAATAAATTACATGAGATATTCAATACTTTCTTATAAAATAAGCTGTTGTGTTAGATGATTTTGCTCAACTGTAGGCTAATGTAAGTGTTCTTAACACATTTAAGGTAGGCTAGGGTAAGTTATAATGTTCAGTAGGTTAGGTGTATTAAATGCATCTTTGACTTAGGATATTTTCAACTTAAGATGGTTTTGTCAAGATGTAACCCATCGTAAGTCAAGGAGCATCTGTAGTTGGTTCTTTCTTTGTGAGTTAAATTGAAAATATTTTCTTAGAAAAGTGAATTAAGTCCATTCATATTTATTGATAGGAATGATTTGTTGGGTGTCAATTTTGTCATCATTTTATAACTGCTAGGTGGATTATATTTACTATATTTTATATACATATTTTCTTTGCTCTTCTTTATTTTAACTTCTTTTGGTATTTAAGAAGATTTGGAATTTTGTTCTTGTATTTATACCTTTTAAAATGTTCTTAGTCTCTATTTTTAAAGGTAATCTTTTGCTGTCTAGTTTGTCAGTTTTTAATAATATTCTCTGACTCCCACCTATTGCCTGTACAAGAATCAATGAGCTTATTCTTTTCTCTTCTCCCCTCTTTTCTTCTTCCATTTTTAAACTTGCATTACTTGTATGTTTAACTTGGGGTCTCCTTATGTTGCCCAGACTGGTCTCAAACTCCTGGGCTAAGGAATCCTCCTGTCTCAGCCTCCCAAACAATGGGGATTACAGGCTCAAGTCATTGCACCCAGCTCACTTCCTTTATAGGAATTGGTTTACTTCATAGGAATTTGGTATAGTAGGGAAATTAATAACTTTGCTCTGGGTCTTCCTCTTGTAGATTGTATATGCATGTATATGCATGTAGTAATTGTATATGCATTACTTGTATATGTTTTTATTCTACTATGTCTGATATTAGACCTACCATTAAATATATTAAATATATCCTTTTGCTGAAGCTCCCCCAAGTTATCTTTTGATTGGATGAAGATCAACCTTTACTAGATTCTTCAAGACGGGCTTATAGCTACAAAATTCCCTGAGTTTTTGAATGTTTATAACTGTTTTCTATTGCCTCAATAGTTGAAGGCCAGCTTGTCTTGATGTAAAATTCTTGTTTCACACTTTTTGCTCATGAGTTGTCCTAGAATGCTATTACATTCTTGCCATGAATTGTATGTTGCTTTGAGAAGTATAATGTCTTCCTGTTTCTCTTATCCTGGTAAATCGTTCCATTTTTTCCCTGAAGGTGTTGAGAATTTTTATTTTATCTTTAAAGCCAAACAGTTTACTAAGATATGTCTTACGGTTTATTGTTTCAGGTAGATTTTTCCAGGTGCCTGCTGGGCCCTTTTAGGTATATGTAGATTCAAGTTTTTTGTGTTTTTTGAAAGTTTCTTGGATTATATTACTTATATTTGAAATATTATTTCTGTTGTTTTTAGTTTTTAGAGACTCCAATTATAAGCACATTGGTTCTTTTCTGTCAGGCTTCTATTTCATCCACTTTCTTTCTGACCTTTTTCATTTAAAATTTTGTTTTTTTCATTTTCATTCTCTTGTTTTCTCAATGTTATTCACTGCCTTTTATTAAAGTTTTTGTTCAAATATGATATCCCTTAGGTTTCTTGTAATTTAGACTGCTTTTCTCGTATGAGTTTGTCTTTTCCTTTTATTTTTCTGTCTTCAGTTAACTCTGATTTCATTTCTTCTCTTTTTTATATATTAAGAAGTTTACTTCTGTTCTTGTTTTTTGAGTTTCTTATTTAAAGTGCCACCCACTCTCCCTGTCTCCAGATGTTTGTTTGAAGACATGTAATTCAATTTGGAAAGCTATGTTATATTTTTTTCTGCTTAATGACTATATTTTTGGGAACAATTTTCATTATCTAAAAAGTTTATTTAAAGATATACTTTATTTTATAACAGTTTTCAGCAAAATTGAATGGAAAGTACAGAGAGTCCCTATATACCCCTGTTCCACACGCATGCACAATCTTGGCCATCAGTGTTCCCCACCAGAGTAGTACATTTGTCACAGTTGAAGAAGCTGCACTGACACATCATTGTTACCTGAAGTCCATCATTTACATATGGTTCACTCTGGGTACAATACATGCCATGAGTTTTGACAAATGTGTAATGACATGTGTCTACTACCATTGTAGTAATATACAAAATAGTTTCACTGCCCTGAAAACCCTCTGTGCTCCACCTATTCATCTTCCACGCCCCAGTCCCTAGCGGTCACTGATCCTTTTACTGTTTCCATAGTTTTGCCTCTTCCGGAATGTTATACAGTTGGACTTATACAATATGTAGGCTTTTCAGATTGGCATCTTTCATGCACAAAATTATTTAAAATATTGTATAAAATTACCTTCAGGATATGTGTATGTGAAATATAAGTCAATTTTGTGCTTAGACTTGGGTCCCATCCCAAGATATCTCATTAGGTATACACAAATATTCCAAAATCTGAAAACATCTGAAATACTTCTTGTCTCAATAACTTTTTTTTTGAGATGGAGTCTTGCTCTATCACCCAGGCTAGAGTGCAATGGCACAATCTCAGCTCACAGCAACCTCCGCCTCCTGGGTTCAAGTAATTCTCCTGCCTCAGCCTCCTGAGCAGCTGGGACTACAGGCACACGCCACCATGCCCGGTTAATTTTCGTATTTTTAGTAGAGATGGGCTTTCACCACCTTGGCCAGGCTGATCTCGAACTCCTGACCTCGTGATCCACCCGCCTCAACCTCACAAAGTGCTGGGATTACAGGCATGAGCCACCACACCCAGCCTCTTGTCTCAAGAACTTTGAAGAAGAGATAATCTGTACTGAAAAAGAGTTCCGGAGCATCAGGGCACTGACAAGAGAAGGAATCAAAGATTCCTTTTAAATTACTACATATACATATTTAAATTAAATACATATACTATGTATTTAATTTTTTCCAAGTCTTCTTATGGTTTAAAGCTCATTTCTTTTTAGTGCTAAATAATATTCCAGTGTCTGGGTATGCCACAGTTTATTTTTCCATTCACCTGCATCATGGTTATTTTCAGGTTTTGGCAATTATGAATAAAGCTTCTATAAACATCTGTGTGCAGGTTTTTGTGTAGATGTGCATCTCTGGCTCATTTGGGTAAATACCAAAGAGCAAAATTAATGGATCTTATGGTAAGAGTATGCGTAGTTTTGTAAGACACTGCCCAACTGTCTTCTAAAGTGGCTGTGCCATTTTGCATTCCCACCAGCAGTGAATGAGAGTTCCTGTTGCTCTTTGCCAGCATTTGGTGTTGTCAATGTTTAGGATTTTGATCTTTCTAATATATATAATAGTATCTCATTATTGTTTTAATTTGCAATTCCCCAATGACATATGATGTTGAACATCTTTTCATATGTTTATTTGTCATCTGTAAATCTTCTTTAGTGAGGTGTCTGTTCAGGTCTTTTGCCCATTTTTAAATTGGGTTGTTCCTTTTCTTATTGTTGAGTTTCAACAGTTCTTTGGATATTTTAGGTAACATTTCTTTATAAGATATAAAGAAATGTGTCTTATCTTCTCATTCTATTGAAAGTAAACATTTTTATTCTTATTTTCTTTTTTTCCTCCTTATAGCAGTCTTATGTAGACGACTACTGCTTGCATCTTCCATTTAATTGACAGCTTTGGTGGTTTGGGGTGGTTTACAAGATTTCTAGTTCAAGAACATCATCTTCTGTTAGTATATCTAAATGTAGTTTCTTTGAGAGATGGCCTTAAAACCTTTTTTTTCGAGATTAAGGAAAGGGATTTGTATCCTTGTCTTTTTTTTTTTTTAATCTTGTAAGATGCTAAATTTTACCTGTTCTTTTTGCCTTTACCACACAGCCACTGTCTTGCCTTTCTTTTCATTTTCTCTTCCAGAAGCTGTGCCTTTCCAAGACTGCCTCTTTGATTCCTTCTCTTGTCAGTGCCCTGATGCTCCGGAACTCTTTTTCAGTACAGATTATCTCTTCTTCAAAGTTCTTGAGACAAGAGGCTGGGTGTGGTGGCTCATGCCTGTAATCCCAGCACTTTGTGAGGTTGAGGCAGGTGGATCATGAGGTCAGGAGTTCGAGATCAGCCTGGCCAAGGTGGTGAAAGCCCATCTCTACTAAAAATACAAAAATTAACTGGGCATGGTGGCGTGTGCCTGTAGTCCCAGCTGCTCAGGAGGCTGAGGCAGGAGAATTACTTGAACCCAGGAGGCGGAGGTTGCTGTGAGCTGAGATTGTGCCATTGCACTCTAGCCTGGGTGATAGAGCAAGACTCCATCTCAAAAAAAAAGTTATTGAGACAAGAAGTATTTCAGATGTTTTCAGATTTTGGAATATTTGTGTATACCTAATGAGATATCTTGGGATGGGACCCAAGTCTAAGCACAAAATTGACTTATATTTCACATACACATATCCTGAAGGTAATTTTATACAATATTTTAAATAATTTTGTGCATGAAAGATGCCAATCTGAAAAGCCTACATATTGTATAAGTCCAACTGTATAACATTCCGGAAGAGGCA
>NW_016821812.1:800384-810366 GCF_001698545.2 Rhinopithecus bieti | reverse complement strand
TTTGGACATTTTGAAAATATCTTTACATCATGGAGAAGAGAATAAGCAGAAAACCACAGTGAGTAATACTCGTAAGTCTTGGTCCCATGCAGAGCATCATGGGGAACCTGCCACTGATGCATCTGGCCTGTACACATGCCATTTTATTACCCGTCATGGGTGTGCTTGCACAGGGGAGTCAGGATGTGCATGGAAAAGATACACTGCAGCTGAACAGGGCTGGGAGAGTCTTTATCCCCTTGAGGATGCTGAATAAACGGTGTGTCTATGCTTGCGTTTTAACTGCAACTTGTTACATGAAGTCAGGTGTTGGGTTTTTCCACTTTTGGCATCGCGTCAGTGCTCAAAAAGTTTCAGATTTGGGGCATTTTGGATTTTGGATTTTGGATTAAGGATGATTGACCTGTATCTTTGCACTTAAAGTGGACTCTTTTTTGTTTTGTTTTTCCTGTGAGTGGTTTTATCTCAGTGGCCTCTTCTCTTGGCACTTCTTAGCTCTCTGCAGAAGCTAGGAGCAGGAGCTCAAGAAATAGTTCTGTTGAAAATTAGTATTTTGATTGTTTTTTAAAAAATGTTTATAAGTAGCTTGAAGCTTGTAGTGTTCTTAATCTTCTGGTTATTCGCAAGGCATGGGATTTGTGTGGCCCTATTTGTTCTTTTGGTTTATCTGCATAGTTCTGAGAGGATATGTGACAATTCAGATTCTGCTCAGCTACCCAGATGTCCCTCTGTTTTGTTTTTGATAAACTTCAAATCACTGATTTCAGATCACTAATGATTTCATTACTAGATGACTAATCAGTGATCTCAGATCACTGATTTTGTTATCAGCCATGTGCATTTTTAAAAAACTCTTCTATACATTTTTAGGTTCTAGCATCATATGTTTAATTTCTGAGAACTATTTCTTATTCTCCCATTGCTCCCGTTTCATAAGAGTGTGTTCTTGTTTTATGGATAGAGTATTCTTTCAAGAGTCTGAGATTACTGACTAGAAAAAATTTAAACTTTTTTTGTAGTTGTTTTCATTGTTTCTAGATTGGCTGTTCTGTTTGTTCACCTCAATCTTTCTCTTTGATGCTTTGCTTTTATTCAATTCAGGAGATCTTTGGTTGCCTTTTTATATTTTGTTAATATAATTATCTGGCTTGGATTTCCTTTGCAATTGGGTAGATCTGTTTAACCAAAGTACTTGTACTTGAATGGGAGGAAATTGAGGTCAGTAGACTCTGCAACAGTGAGTGGGTCCTATAAATAGATTTTCCTTTAGGGATGCTTGATTAGGAACAGGCAATACTTTTATTTTTATTATTTATTTATTTATTTTGAGATGGAGTCTCGCTCTGTTGCCAGGCTGGAGTGCAGTGATGCAATCTCGACTCACTGCAACCTCTGCCTCCCGAGTTCAAGCGATTCTCCTGCTTCAACCTCCTGAGTAGCTGGGACTACAGGTGTGTGCCACCACACCCAGCTAATTTTTATATTTTTAGTAAAGACAGGGTTTCACCATGTTGGCCAGGATGGTCTTGATCTCTTGACGTCGTTATCAGCCTGCCTCAGCCTCCCAAAGTGCTGGGATTACAGGCTTGAGCCACCACGCCCCGCAATGCTTTTATTTTTTATAATGAAGAATATACTTTGCTCTAGAGCAGAGGTTTTTTTTTTTTTTTGGTTTGTTTGTTTTTTAAGTCAATTTTATTTCTAGAAAGACCTGCTCTTTGTATTCTCCTTTTGAGTCTTTTGTGCATGTGGTCTGAAGTTTCTTCAAGTGCTGCTCTTCCTTCTCCTTAGCTTCAACTCCTATAGCCTAGGCACCGTCCTGGCAAATCTACTTTGTGAAGGAAGAGGTTTGCAAGGCTACAGATGGGGCAAATGCTACAGCCAGCTGCTCTTTATTCACAAGGGGGTGGGGAGTGGGGAAGGAGGGACCCACTGTCCTAGTTACTCCAAGTGAGGCCCCAGAATGAACATTACCTGGAAACTTGTCAGAAATCAGAATCTGGGGCATCACTCCCAACTTCATGACTTGAAATTGGTATGTTTAACAGGACCCTCAGGTAACTGGTGTGGACTTGAAAAGCGTTGTTGATGGCCGGACGTGGTGGCTAATGCCTATAATCCCAGCACTTTGGGAGGCCAAGGCAGGCGGATCACAAGATCAGGAGATCGAGACCATCCTGGCTAACACAGTGAAACCCTGTCTCTACTAAAAATAGAAAAAAAAAAAAAAAAAAAAATACCCGGGCGTGGTGGCAGGCCCCTATAGTCCCAACTACTTAGTAGGCTGAGGCAGGAGAATGGCGTGAACTGGGGAGGCAAAGCTTGCAGTGAGCCGAGATGGCGCCACTGCACTCGAGCCTGGGAGACAGAGTGAGACTCCGTCAGAAAGAGAGAGAGAGAGAGAGAGAGAGAGACAGAGAGAGAGGAGGGAGGGAGGGAGGGAGGGAAGGAAGGAGCATTGTTGATTATGGTATCTAAGTAATTATTCTGCTATTCCTGCTTTCTGCCCCACTCTACTGAAAAAGTAAGACTGTCTTGGAGTTGCCACTAAGAGGCCTTCAAGCATTTTCCCCTCCATTTTCTAAGGTCAATATCCTTAGAAAGAGGAATTCATTCATATCCACAAGCAACAAGATCTGATCCTTTTCTAGTGACTTTACCTATCTCTTGCTTCCCCCTCAGAATCCCCTAGTTTTTTTCATTTTCAAACATTTAATGTAAATTCTAGAAATCAATATCATGTAAAGAAAGTTGTGGTGGAGTGTGTGGAGGGGATGGGGTCCGTTAGACTTCCTAGAAGCATTTTTTGCCAATGCTTTAAACAACTATTTTATATCACTTTACACAGTACGAAGACCTGGAAATATGCTTTAGTTCTTATATTTATTTCTGTATTTATTCATTAATTCATGATGGTTATTCCCTTTGCAGGCTTATAGAGACTATGTTATTGATTAGTAACATACCTATGTTGACCCTAAAGGGCCAGACTCTGTAAAATATTTGAAGAACTTTATTCTGAACCAAATGTAGGGACCACAACACCATGACACATTCTCAGGAGATCCTGAAAAGATGTGTCCAAGGTGACTGGGTAATAGCTTGATTTTATACATTTTAGGGAGACAGGAGTTACAGGCAAACATCAATCAATACATGTAAGATATACATTGGTTTGGTCCAGAAAGGTGAGACCAAACTTGAAAACTTGAACCATTGTGTGAGAGATCATAGGTGGATTCAAACATTTTCTGATTGGTAATTGGTTGGTAGAGTTAAGTTATTATCTAAAGAGTAGAAGTCAGCAGAATGGAATGCTTGCGGTTAAGATAAGCGGGGAGGAGTGGGAGGGTGCGGGTGGTGGAAGCCAAAGTTCTTGATCTGCAGCAGGCTTTAGAGAGAATAGATGGTAAATGTCTCTTATCAGACCTTGAAAGTTACCAGACTCAGTTAAATCTCTCCTGGATCAGGAAAAGACCTGGAAAGGGAAGGGGATTCTCTGCAGAATGTAGATTTTCCCCACAAGAGACAGCTTTGCAGGATCATTTCAAAATATGGCAAAGAAATATATTTTGCAGAAAAAATAATTGTTTCTTTCAGGGCCTGCTGTCATGTGACACTATACCAGAGTCCAGCTGGAACTTGGCATCTTATTTTTATAAATAATCTGTTGTGTTAGTCTTAAGATCCTTTTTAATGTTAATGCTGGACAATTGAGCCTGAATTCCAAAGGGAAGAGGGTATAATGAGGCATGTCTGACCCCACTTCCTGTTATGGCCTGAACTAGTTTTTTAGGTTTCTTTGAAATCCACTTGGCCAAGAAGAGGGGTCCATTCAGTTGGTTGGGGAGCTTATAATTTTATTTTTGGTTTACACTTCTCTTCCTATTAAAAATAAAAAGTGTGGTGAGAGGATGGAATTTGACATGTGGAAGCTCTATAGAAAGGAATAGTTGACTGAATATGGGGAAAGGGCTACCTCCTTTTCTGGACAACCTAGTAGAGAATTACGTTGGCTTGGAGGCAATGGAGGCCCTGGATATGGTTTAGATTTGTGTCCCTGCCCAAATCTCAGGTCAAGTTGTAATCCCGTGTTGGAGGTGGGGCCTGGTGGGAGATGAATGGATCATGGGGTCAGATTTCCCCTTTGGTGCTGTTCTTGTCATAGAGTTCTCACAAGATCTGGTTGTTTAAAGTTGTGTGGCACCTCCTCCCTCACTCTCTTCCTCCTGCTCCAGCCACGATAAGATATGCCCGCTTCCCCTTTGCCTTCCAGTGTGATTGTAAGTTTCCTGAAGCCTCCCCAGCCATGCTTTCCATACAGCCTGCAGAACCATGAACCAACTAAAACTGTTTTTAAAAAATAAATTACCCAGCTTCAGATTTTTTTTTTTTTATAGCAGTGTGGGAATGGGCTAATACATCCTGTTACTGGATGTGTCTGGTGGAACTGGGTGGGCATCTTGCAAGGATATGGAAGGGGATTCCTTCATTATTAAAGCACGGAACTAAGTCATTGACCATGTTCCTTCCTCCTATAAAGAGGAAGTAGCCTCTAAATATGGTATTTTCTATGAATGAGTGTAGCTGATTCCTAAAGCTTCAGTTTTCTGTAACTCTAGATTGTTTATTCATGAATCACGTAAGAGGCTTTGGTTTTTTTTAATCTTTAATTTTTTTAAATGGAAAGTACAGAAAAATTTAAACATTTGCAAAAGCCAACATACTAGTATAATAAGCACCTACGTTTCTATCACCCAGCTTCAACAATTAACCAACTCATGGACAATTTATTTTGTGTGTATCTCCACCCATGTTCCTTCTCATCATTACCTTAAAGCAGATAACATATCATTTTGCCTGTAAATATTTCAGCATGCATTTCTACAAGACAGAGGTCTTTTTCAAACATAATAATACAATCATCACATCACAAAATATACTTTAATATAACCAAATAGTTCAGTCGTTTTTCATATATCTCCAATTATCCTTTTTTCTAATAAGTTAGTTGAAATCAGGATCCAGAAAAGAGGTGAGCAGGGGCATACCCTGCCATTGGTTGCTCTGCATATTCTCTCTCCTTTTACTCAAGAGCTATTGATGTCCCTCAAAGCACTGTTCTTTGCTGGCTTTCCTGTGCAGAAGGAGCACATCTGCTTCTTTCCATTGGCTTAGGCAGGGACTTGCCATTATATCAAGGAGAATGCTAGAGTCACAGCCTTTAGTCCATTCTTTTTTTTTTTTTTTTTTTGAGTTGGCGTTTCTCTCTATCACCCAGGCTGGAGTGCAGTGGCACAATCTCAGCTCACTGCAACCTCTGCCTCTGGGGTACAAGCAATTCTCCTGCTTCAGCCTCCCAAGTAGCTGGGATTACAGGCACGCACCACCATGCCCGGCTAATTTTTGTATTTTTAACAGAGATGGGGTTTGCCATGTTGACCAGGCTGGTCTTCAACTCCTGACCTCAGATGATCTGCCCGCCTCAGCCTCCCAAAGTGTTGGGATTACAGGTGTGAGCCACCGCACCCAGCCTCACCTTTAGTCCATTCTAAGTGAAGATGCTAGTTCTCCTACATAGAACATGGAGAGTGACTTTCCACTCAGGATGAGGCACTGAAGAAAATAGCAAGAGATAAGGTGAGGTGAGATGAGAGAGAAAGCATGATGAAGATGCTGAGGTACTTGAAAGATCAACAAAATCATCCCGTGTGTCTTCCATTCTTAATTTGGTTGTATCTCATAATATCTTCCAAACCCTATAAAAATGATCAGCCCAATCCAACTGAATTTGTAGAAGCATATCCATGGTCCCTAGGGACTTGAAGTCACTATGCAGAATCAGTGAATCATATAATGTTAAAATTGGAAGGACGGTTTGAGATGAGCTTCTGTTAGTCCCCACCGTTTTGCAGATGAAGGTGCCAAAAGAATGCCACAAGACTAGAAAGCATCGTGGATACTTTATTTCTGAATTAGAATCATAAATTTAAAAAGACATAGGCTAATCATCTTATCCCCTATACCAGGATCAACTCTGGGCACTACCATTCAAAAGGGAATTCCTAAATTTGCTTAAATTTACGGTGTAACCATCAGCAAACATAGACAGTCCTGAAGAGTAGTTTGATTTCTTCCAGTAAGAAGCCTCATATGCAGTACATCTGTGACAATCATATTCATGCTTGGAATTAGGCATTTGAATCAGGGTTTCCAATTATCCTGCTGAGACTGTTGTTTTTAGCACTGAAAATAATGTGTCCCAGGAACTTCTCAGTGCTGGACAAACAGGATGGTTTGTCACCCTACATTTGACTCAGTTATGATGACAATGCAATAAAATTTCAGTTGACCAAAGTATTTTCTATACCTTGCTTACCAAAAAAAGGCAAATCATAGGAAAATATATTAACATCAGAGCTAGCCTGGCACAGTGGTATGACTTGTAGTCCCAGCTACTTGGGAGGCTGAGATGGGAGGATTGCTTGAGCCCTGGGGTTCTGATATCTATCTATCTATCTATCTATCTATCTATCTATCTATCTATCTATCTGTATGTATGTATAAACTTAAGAAAATAAATACCACACCCACCACAATGCTTCTTTGCTATTTTGGGGTCTGAATATATTTACCTCAATCTCTTATACTTACATACTCATATTTAGTGATTTTCAGAATATCAGGTGTGACTCATCAATAGTTCAATTATATTTGTGACAGAGGAGTTACTAAGGTTGGAAAATGAAGGAGTATAGTGTTACAATATTTTCTGTAATAAGACATAATGAATTTTGTGGCATGAGCATTGGTCTTGGAGTCTGAAGACTTCTAATGACTCTTAACTTTGCATATAGGATGTGACTTTCGCAAGTTACTTTTTGAAACATTCTTGAGGATTAGTTTCCTTGTCTATAAAATGGAATTGTTATCACCAGCCTCACAGAGTATGAGAATCATATCAAAGAGTATTTGTGCAGGTGTCTGACACATCATAGGGCTCTGGTGTTAAAAGGAACAAGAGGGGTAAAAACTAAGTGTTACCTAAAGAAATACATTGGCCAGAAACCCCATTTCCCGTGCATTTGGTTTAGTTGAAGTTTTCATGCCTTTGTTGAATAAGAGGGGGTGAAAAAAAAATCCCACCACAGCAGTCATTTCTGAGTGTTGTCTAACATGTATACCTTATGGGAGGATGATTTAAAGTCATTGTCATGATTCATTGTCTCTTTCTGAACTGTGGCCTATACACAATTATGTCAGGAGACACAGCCCTTTCTGTTCACAGGTATTTTTCCAGCAGATCCCACACTCCATTTACCCAGATGCTCTGGTTGGGTCTTAGTCTGTGGGGAGTGAAGAGAAGTCTTGTTCTGAGGAACACTTGTCCTCAGTTTGGCCGGGGAGACCATATATGCCAGCAGCTGCTTATTTCATAGGTGAAAGAATAGCCTGTGTTTATGAACGATCTAATATTTGCTGAGCCTCTCCCAGCTTCACCTTGTTTAAGAGTCCTGGTACCTCCCTTAGAACTTCCTTCAATGATTACATGGTTTAAGTAGAAAAGAAAAAAAAAAAAGAAAAGAAAAGGAGCAGTAAAATATACAAAATCAAGCTGCCACAAGGTACAAGTAGGTTTGCTGTGAAAAAACAGTGGAAGGGGAACAATGGAATAGGGTGAAGAGCATCAGTATCAGAGAGCTCTGAGTCTGAAAGCCAGGCTTGCTAGTGTGATGTCAGGCAAGTTATTCTGTTCTATCAGCCTTGGTTTCTTCCTCTGTTAAATGGCGATAATGTCTATTTTATTAGGTTAAGTGAGACAAAAAAAAAAAAAAATAAATAAGTCTGACAAATGGTAGAACTCAATAAATAGCAGCTATGACTATCTAGAATGAGTGTTGTTGTGTTTGACGTTCACATGTTTTTGCTAGTGCAGCAGAACTGTTTTGCTCACTCTGTCGCCTATGATCAGTGCCCAGTGACATTCGGAAGCTAAGCAACCACCTCTATATAACCTATGAATCAAAGAAATCACAAAGGAAGTGAGAAAACATTATTACTGAGCAATAACAAAAACGATATGTCAACATTCATGTGATATACATAAAAGTAGTGCTTCGGAAGAAATTGTAACTTGAAATACTTGTATTGGAGAAGAAGAAAGGCTTAAAGTCAGTGCTCTAATCTTCTCCTTAAGAAGTCAGAAAAGAGAATAATAAACCCAAAGAAAAGAGAAGGAAGGAAATTGTAAAGGAAAATAAAAAGAACCAAAGATAAATGAAATAGAAAAGAAAAGAATATTAGAGTTCCAGTTTAATTCCATGGTGATCAGAAGTGCACCCTCTGTGTTTAGAATCATTTAAAATTTGTCGAGGGGGCACCCAAGATGGCTGAATAGGAAAAGCTCCAGCCCTCAGCTTCCAGCGTGAGTGACACAGAAGATGGGTGATTTCTGCATTTTCAACTGAGGTACTGGGTTCATCTCACTGTGGCATGTCAGACTGTCGGTGCTGGTCATCGGATGCAGCCCAACCAGCGAGAGCTGAAGCAGGGCGAGGCATCACCTCACCTGGGAAGCGCAAGGGGGAAGGGAATTCCTTTTCCTAGCCAAGGGAAACTGAGACACACAACACCTGGAAAATCGGGTAACTCCCACCCTAATACTGCGCATTACCAAGGGTCTTAGCAAACGGCACACCAGGAGATTATATCCCACGCCTGGCCCGGGGGTCCCACGCCCATGGAGCCTCCCTCATTGCTAGCACAAAAGTCTGAGATCTAATTGCAAGGCAGCAGTGAGGCTAGGGGAGGGGCGCCCACCATTGCTGAGGCTTAAGTAGGTAAACAAAGCTGCCGGGAAGCTCCACCTGGGTGGAGCCCACCGCAGCTCAAGGAGGCCTGCCTGCCTCTGTAGACTCCACCTCTGGGGACAGGGTATAGCTAAACAAAAAGCAGCAGAAACCTCTGCAGATGTAAATGTCCCTGTCTGACAGCTTTGAAGAGAGTAGTGGTTCTCTAGTATGGAGCTTGAGATCTGAGAACAGACAGACTGCCTGCTCAAGTGGGTCCCTGACCCCTGAGGAGCCTAACTGGGAGACATCCCCCACTAGGTGCAGACTGACACCTCACACCTCACACAGCTGGGTACACCTCTGAGACAAAGCTTCCAGAGCAAGAATCAGACAGCAACACTTGCTGTTCAGCAATATTCTATCTTCTACAGGCTCTACAGCTGATACCCAGGCAAACAAGGTCTGGAGTGGACCTCAAGCAAACTCCAACAGACCTGTAGCTGAGGGTCCTGACTGTTAGAAGGAAAACTAACAAACAGAAAGGGCACCCACACCAAAACCCCATCAGTACATCACCATCATCAAAGACCAAAGGCAGATAAAACCACAAAGATGGGGGAAAAGCAGTGCAGAAAATCTGGAAACTCAAAAAATCAGAGCGCATCTCCCCCTCCAAAGGAACACAGCTCATTGCCAGCAACGGAACAAAGCTGGATGGAGAATGACTATGACGAGTTGAGAGAAGAAGGCTTCAGTCGATCAAACTTCTCAGAGCTAAAGGAGGAACTACGTACCCAGCGCAAAGAAACTAAAAACCTTGAAAAAGAATGGAAGAATGGATAACTAGAATAACCAATGCAGAGAAGACCATAAACGAACTGATAGAGATGAAAACCATGACACAAGAACTACAAATGCACAAGCTTCAGTAACTGACTTGATCAACTGGAAGAAAGAGTATCAGTGATTGAAGATCAAATGAATGAAAGGAAGTAAGAAGAGAAGTTTAGAGAAGAAAGAGTAAAAAGAAATGAATAAAGCCTCCAAGAAATATGGGATTATGTGAAAAGATCAAATCTACGTCTGATTGGTGTACCTGAAAGTGACAGGGAGAATGGAACCAAGTTGGGAAACACTCTGCAGGATATTATCCAGGAGAACTTCCCCAACCTAGCAAGGCAGGCCAACAT
>NW_016821812.1:796636-798053 GCF_001698545.2 Rhinopithecus bieti | reverse complement strand
AAAAAAAAAAAAAAAATTGTTGATACTTGCTTTATGACCCAGACAATGGTCTATTTTGTTAAACATTCCATGAGCATTTGAAAAGAATATCTCCTGCATTGCTAGATGTTGCGTTCTTCCAAGTCAGGTCTATGTTCTTACTAATTTTTGACTGCTTGTTCTATCAGTTACTGAGAGAGGAATACTAGAATCTCAAACTTTGTGGATTTATCTGTTTTTCTTTTAGTTCTACCCATTTTGTTTCGTTGCTTGGGGCAATGTTATTTGCGCTTTGGAAATTTTGAATTTTTTTTTTTTTTTTTTTTGAGACGGAGTCTCGCTCTGTTGCCCAGGCTGGAGTGCAGTGGCGCAATCTCGGCTCACTGCAAGCTCCATCTCCCGGGTTCCCGCCATTCTCCTGCCTCAGCCTCCCGAGTAGCTGGGACTACAGGCGCCCGCCACCACGCCCGGCTAGTTTTTTGTATTTTAGTAGAGACGGGGTTTCACCGTGTTAGCCAGGATGGTCTCGATCTCCTGACCTCGTGATCCGCCCGTCTCGGCCTCCCAAAGTGCTGGGATTACAGGCTTGAGCCACCGCGCCCGGCCGACATTTAGGATTTTTATGTGTTCCTGATAAATCGGCCCTTTTATATTTATGAATAATTTATCTCTGCCAATACTCCTTGTCATAAATACTGCTTTGAAAAATATTAGCATAGCCACATTGGCTTTCTTATGACTAGTGATAGCGTGGTGTATGTTTTACTACCCTTTTCTTTCAATCTAACTCTGTCCTCATACACAAAAGTGTATTTTTTGTAAGCAGTGTATTTACTCTGTCTCTATTTGCCTTTTTAAATATTTATTTATTTATTTATTATACTTTAAGTTTTGGGATACATGCGCAGAACGAGCAGGTTTTTTCCATAGGTATACATGTGCCATGGTGGTTTGCTGCACGCATCAACCCATCATCTACACTAGATATATGTCCTAATTCTCTCCCTCTCCTCACCCCCCACACCTGCTGACAGGTCCTGCTGTGTGATGTTTCCCTCCCTGTGTCCATGTGCTCTCATTGTTCAACTCCCATTTACAAGTGAGAACATGCAGTGTTTGGTTTTCTGTTCCTGTGTTAATTTGCTGAGAATGATGGTTTCCAGCTTCATCCATGTCCTTGCAAGGGACATGAACTCATTCTTTTTCATGGCTGCATAGTGTTCTATGGTGTATATGTACCACGTTTTCTTTGTCCAGTCTATCATTGATGGGCATTTCGGTTGGTTCCAAATCTTTACTATTGTAAACAGTGCTGCAGTAAACATATGTGTGCATGTGTCTTTATAGTAGAATGATTTATAATCCTTTGGGTGTATACCCAGTAATGGGATTGCTAGGTCAAATGGTATTTCTGGTTCTAAATTCTTTTTTTTTTTTT
>NW_016821812.1:778106-794503 GCF_001698545.2 Rhinopithecus bieti | reverse complement strand
AAAAAAAAAAAAAAAAAAAAGAAAGTCAATGGTAGCTTGATGGGAATAGAATCTATAATTTATAGAATCTATAAATTACTTTGGGCAGAATGGCCACTTTCATGATATTGAGTCTTCCTATCCATGAGCATAGAATGTTTTTCCATTTTTTTGTGTCCTCTCTTATTTCCTTGAGCAGTGGTTTGTAGTTCTCCTTGAAGAGGTCCTTCACATCCCTTATAAATTGTATTTCTAGGTGCTTTATTCTCTTTGTAGCAATTGTGAATGGGAGTTCACTTGTGATTTGGCTCTCTGTCTATTATTGGTGAATAGAAATGCATATGATTTTTGCACACTGATTTTGTATCCTGAGACTTTGCTGAAGTTGCTTATCAGCTTAAGGAGCTTTTGGGCAGAGATGATGGAGTTTTCTAAATATACAGTCATGTCTGCAAACAGAGACAATTTGATGTCCTCTCTTCCTATTTGAATACACTGTATTTCTTTCTCTTGCTTCATTGCCCTGGCCAGAACTTCCAATACTATGTTGAATAGGAGTGGTGAGAGAGGGCATCCTTGTCTTGTGCCGGTTTTCAAAGGGAATGCTTCCAGCTTTGCCCATTCAGTATGATATTGGCTGTGGGTCTGTCATAAATAGCTCTTATTGTTTTGAGATATGTTCCATCAATACCTAGTTTATTGAGTGTTTTTAGCATGAAGGGTATTGAATTTTATTGAAGGCCTTTTCTGCATCTATTGAGATAATCATGTGGTTTTTGTCTTTGGTTCTGTTTATGCGATGGATTACATTTATTGATTTGTATATGTTGAACGCATCCCAGGGATGAAGCCGACTTGATTGTGGTGGATAAGCTTTTTGATGTGCTGCTGGATTTCGTTTGCCAGTGTTTTATTGAGGATTTTTACACTGATGTTCATCAGGGATATTGGCCTGAAATTTTCTTTTTTTGTTGTGTCTCTGCCAGATTTTGGTATCAGGATGATGCTGGCCTCATAAAATGGTCTAGGGAAGAGTCCCTCTTTTTCTATTGTTTGGAATAGTTTCAGAAGGAATGGTACCAGTTCCTCCTTGTGCCTTTGGTAGAATTCGGCTGTGAATCTATCTGGTCCTGGGCTTTTCTTGGTTGGTAGGCTATTAATTACTGCCTCAATTTCGGAGCTTGTTATTTGTCTATTCAGGGATTCGACTTCTTCCTGGTTTAGTCTTGGGAGGGTGTTTGTGTGCAGGAATTTATCCATTTCTTCTAGATTTTATAGTTTATTTGCATAGAGTTGTTTGTAGTATTCTCTGATGGTAGTTTGTATTTCTGTGGGATCAGTGGTGATATCCCCTTTATTACTTTTTATTGTGTCTACTTGATTCTTCTCTCTTTTCTTCTTTATTAGTCTGGCTAGCAGTCTATCTATTTTGTTAATCTTTTCACAAAACCAACTTCTGGGTTCATTGATTTTTTGAAGGGTTCTTCAGGTCTCTATCTCCTTCAGTTCTGCTCTGATCTTAGTTATTTCTTGCCTTCTGCTAACTTTTGAATTTGTTTGCTCTTGCTTCTCTAGTTCTTTTAATTGCGATGTTATGGCGTTGATTTTATATCTTTCCTGCTTTCTCGTGTGGGCATTTAATGCTACAAATTTCCCTCTAAATACTGCTTTAAATGTGTCCCAGAGATTCTGGTACATTGTGTCTTTGTTCTCATTGGTTTCAAAGAACTTATTTTTTTCTGCCTTCATTTCTTTATGTACCCAACAGTCATTCAGGAGCAGGTTGTTCAAATTCCACGTAGTTGTGCAGTTTTGAGTGAGTTTCTTAATCCTGAGTTCTAGTTTGATTGCACTGTGGTGTGAGAGACTGTTTGTTATGATTTCCATTCTTTTGCATTTGCTGAGGAGTGTTTTACTTCCAATTATGTGGTCAATTTTAGAATAAGTGCGATGTGGTGCTGAGAAGAATGTATATTCTGTTGATTTGGGGTGGAGAGTTCTGTAGATTTCTGTTAGGTCTGCTTGGTCCAGAGCTGAGTTCAAGTCTGAATATCCTTGTTAATTTTCTGTCTCCGTCTAATATTGACAGTGGGGTGTTAAAGCCTCTCAGTATTATTGTTTGGGAGTCTAAGTCTCTTTGTAAGTCTCTAAGGACTTGCTTTATGAATCTGGGTGCACCTGTATTGGGTGCATATATATTTAGGATAGTTAGCTCTGCTTGTTGCGTTGATCCCTTTACCATTATGCAATGTCCTTCTTTGTCTTTTTTTATCTTAGTTGGTTTAAAGTCTGTTTTATCAGAGACTAGGATTGCAACCACTGCCTTTTTTTTCTTTCCATTTGCGTGGTAAATATTACTCCATCCCTTTATTTTGAGCCTATGTGTTTCTTTGCACCTGAGATGGGTCTCCTGAATACAGCACACCAATGGGTCTTGACTTTGTATCCAATCTGCCAGTCTGTGTCTTTTAATTGGGGCATTTAGCCCATTTATGTTTAAGGTTAATATTGTTATGTGTGAATTTGATCCTGTCATTCTGACGCTAGCTGGTTATTTTGCACATTAGTTGATGCAGTTTCTTCATAGTGTCGATGGTCGTTACATTTGGGTATGTTTTTGCAGTGGCTATTTGCATTTTAAATGGAGTGGTATAGGCCATTTCCAATTAATGTGATTATTAAGATGGTTGGGTTTTAATCTGCCCATCTCTGACTTATTCCCTTATTTCTCCTTTCCTGCCTTCTTTTGAATTATTCAAATATTTTCAGTATTCTGTTTATCTCCTTTATTGAGTTTTTAGCAATTATTTCCTAATGTCACAGTATGTGTTTTTGAATTAGCACATTCTACCTGGCATTAATTTCATACCACTTTATATACAATATAAATAGTATAGTTTAATTTCACCCAATACTAGTTTTAATAGTACTTTGTTTTTTGGGGGTTTTGTTTTTGTTTTTGTTTTGAGCCCAGTCTATCTGTTGGGCTCAAGCAATCCTCCCACAACAGCCTACTGAGGAACTGAGACTATGGGTACATGCCACCATGCCTGGCTAATTTTTTAAATTTTAGTAGAGATAGTGTCTTGCTATATTGCTCAGGCTGGCCTTGAACTCCTGAGCCCAAGCAATCCTCCCGCCTTGGCCTCCTAAGTTGCTGGGATTACAGGTGTGAGCTACTGCACCTGGCTAATAGTAAGTAAAAGTAATTTTACTTACTCCATTCCATTCTTCATGCTATTGTTGTGATGTCATTTATTTTAATAATAATACTTTGTTACTTTTACTTTGATTAGTCAGTAGTCTTCAGAGAAATAAAAAAAATAGTTGATAACTATGTATACACTAAATATTCACATATTTAACGTTTACATAACTCTTCATTCCTTCTTGCAGATTCAAGTTACTATGTTGGGCCGGGCGCTGTGGCTCACGCCTGTAATCCCTGCACTTTGGGAGGCTGAGGTGGGTGGATTGCCTGAGGTCAGGAGATTGAGACTAGCCTAAACAACATAGTGAAACCTGTCTCTACTAAAAATAGAAAAATTAGCCGGGTGTGGTGGTGCATGCCTGTAATCCCAGCTACTCAGGAATCTGAGGCAGGAGAATCACTTGCACCCGGGCGGTAGAGGTTGCAGTGAGCCAAGATGGTGCCACTGCACTCCAGCCTGGGTGACAAAGTGAGACTCCGTCTCAAAAAAAAAAAAAAGAAAATCAAGTTATCATGTTGGATTATTTCCCTTCAGAGTCATTCATTTGCCTGCCTATTCCCAGAATAGGCAACCACCACTTTATGTAAAGGTCTCCTCTAGTATTTGCTCTCTATGGAAGGTTTTAAGTCTCTCTGGAATTTGTTCATTTATATTTCTTTGTCTTCAGAGTTCTCCCATGTTTAAGGAAAAATATGAGCTTTTAACTTCACCAGTGTTTTGTTTGTTTTTGGTAGGAGTGAAAGTCTTCCTAAACATCAGCTGAATCTATATTTCTTCAAGTGTATGTCTAATGACAATAAATTCTCTCACCTCTAATTGCCTGGAAATGTCCTTATTTCACTTTCATTTTTAAAATGAATTTTCAGCAAGATAACCTGGGTCAGTATGGGGCTATGAGAATTGATTAACCCAGTGATGCTTAACTGAGATTAGCTACTTATGTTTTCTTGCAGGTTTTGCTTAGACCTTCGGCCTCATTCACATGTACACACTTTTGTAGGGTACAGCCCACCTTTCACCTAATATTAGAGAGTTATTGAAGGTTTACTATAGGCCAACTACTTATCATATACTATATCTCTTTTTATCTCTGTGACAAGCACATAAGACATAATAGAAGTAGAGAAAAGAAAGAAAGAATATAGCTAGTTCTTATACAGTATTACCAAGTGTCAGGCATTGTTCTGAGCATTTTGCATGTTTGTACATATATGTGTACACACACACACACACACACATACACACACACACATTTAATCCTCACATCAACCTCATAGATACTATTTTATTATTTCTGCTTTACAAACGCAGAGTCCGAGAAACTACAGGGGTTAAGTAACTACCACTCAACCCCCCTAAAGCACACACAATATATAAATAGAATTCAGAATTCAAATCTAGTCAAGTTGGTTCCAGAATCTATGCTTTTAACCATTTCATTACTGGTAATATGATTCTCATTTTACAGAGAAGAGCACCGAATTTTAGCAGAGTTAGGTGAACTCTGCTAGTAAGTCACTGCTAGTAAGTGGCAACACTAGGGTTTGAATCAGGCTCCAAAGCCCTTGCTCTTTTCTCTGTACCATTCTTCTTCCCAAAGGAGATAAGAAAAATGTTTTCACTTTTAGAATTCTACTTTCGAAGGATTCTGTGAGAATTTCATGAGGACTTGAGAGGGGACCAAACAGCTTCCTTTTGGTCTTAGTGATAATGATGTCTTCTCAAGCATATGGTGTCTTGACCTATTTATAGCCAGGCACTGCGACAGGGTTGCTTTTCCCACTGACATGTATTAATTCCAAACATCTCTCTCTTTACTCCCTCTCAGATTGCTCTCGAGCCTCATAGCTGAGCATGTTACTGTACTGATAGCTCTATGAATGTTTGCTTTGGGAGTGGAAGGATGGCAGAGCTCAACCTCGAGGTCCTCTGCCTACACTGGGGATATGTGATGCTCACCTGACATGTGCATATTCCTTTGGGCTTGAACACATGTGTTCCTTTGGTGTTTCATGCATTTGCCAGCCAGAAAGGCAGTCCTTGAGTGGATCTGATAGACAAAGTATCTATTTTGTTAAGATTCCCAGGCTCAGACTGGGAGAGGGAGTTGGTTGTGCTGTCCAGGCTGTTTACACGGTGAGCCTGGAGTACTGTGGAGGCTCCAGGGTGTTTTCTGCTGTGGAAGCCACATGGAGCATATGGGTCTAATCTCTGACACTGACCACCCTTCTTTGCAGTGTGGAGGCTGCCAGCATTGGATTCGTTGTTGTTATCGACAGACGAAGAGACAAGTGGAGCTCTGTAAAGGCGTCCTTGACACGAATAGCCGTAAATATTTATTTTTGTGCTTTTATTATAAAAGTCATTTAAATTGTCTGTTCAACTATTTCGTATCAAAGTCCTAGTGAAAAGGCAATTATTTTATGTCAAATTTTGGGAAGGTCTTTGTAACAGGTGCTGTTATGTCACATCCCTATCTCCTCTGCCATCTGCAGGTCACCTGCACACAATTCTGAGCATGTCAAAGACTTCCTAAGGCTCTCTACCTACTGACTTCTCTGGTCACTGAAGAGGGGCAGTTGGGGAGTACTGGAAAGTTAATGCCCCAGGGGTAACCTGCGACCATTGAGTTAGAGGATTTGGTAGATAAACACCCCAGCTTCCAGACCCGCAGTGGGGCAATTCTGAGGTGTATTCCACACAGTATCCCAGAGAGTCTCAGCCCCCTTTGCCTACGGTAGTAACCACCTCATTGAGACATTGCCACTCTATTCATTGTTGTCTTCCTTAGCATTCCCTCATTCGAGCTTCCTGGAATCACTTCCCCGACAAAATACCTGAACCAATCTTTGTCCGAGGATTTGCTTTGGGGGCAATTCAATTTAAGACAGTCTTTATTTCAGTATTATTATTATTATTATTAAGACAGTGTCTCACTGTGTCAACCAGGCTGGAGTGCAGTGGTGCGATCTCAGCTGACTGCAACCTCTGCCTCCCGGGTTTAAGTGATTCTCCTGCCTCAGCCTCCCAAGTAGCTGGGATGACAGGCATGCACCACCACGCTTGGCTAGTTTTGTATTTTAGTAGAGACGGGGTTTCACCATGTTGGCCAGGCTGGTCTCGAACTCCTGACCTCAAGTGATCTGCCCACCTCGGCCTGCCAAAGTGTTGGGATTATAGGTTTGAGCCACTGTACCTAGCCAAATTATTTATTCATATATTAGAAAGACAATGGCAAAAACAGATCCAATGATATTTAAGTAGCGTGGTGGGAGGCGTGCTTGCATTTGGATTAAATGATATCACCTTGGATTGGCCTCCTTTTGCTTATCGTCTGCTTCTGAACCCTATTTGTTGTCTTTCAGCAAGTAGACGTGTCCTTCCTCTGTAGAGACCTCAGACTTTTGAACTCTGCCACAAGCAGAGACACCTTAGGGCCAGCTAAGTCAACATTTTTACCTGAGCATAGCCCCTCTGGGGCAGTTGGGACTGGCTAAAGAGGATGGATGTGGTAGTGTGGTAAAGCAGGACAGGAGAAGAACATTTGAAACCTCACTTAAACCTGCTTGCAGAAGGAGTCACACACGCAAACATGCACACACACGGAGTCCCTGTCAGATTGCTCTAGAGCCTCATCCAAATTCACAAATTATGCCTCAGCCAATACTTTCCATCTTGGGACAACAAAGCACGAGGGTCTTCTGCTAGGAGCTTGCATTTAAAGATGGGGAAGGGAGTCCTCCCATCACTGCATGGATTGTTTTCTCCTTTTAGTTTAGTTTTGGATATAGGATTTATCTTTGGGATAACTGCAGCCATGATTGATGCCCATGACTATTCCAGTCTGGCCTCTAGAGAGTTCTGGCTTTCCAGGGTCCATACATAATACATGAGTAATCTAATATCTGAGCCTAATTTGTTCCAGAATTACGTTGATCATTTTATATGTAAAACATGCTATAGTGCAGGAATCCCCAAATCTGGCCACCTGCCAGAACCTCTTCACGTGCTTGTTGAAAATACTGATACCTAGATTTCATCCCAGTCCTAGTGAATCAAAATAGTCTGGAGTAAAGACTTGATTTAGATTAAAAAAAAAACAAAAAACAAAACCCCATAGGAGGTTGCCTTGGGGGAACCACTGGAAGAATGGAAAGCCATGGCAGTTCCCATGGAGACCTGGATTCCTAAGTTTGCCCCTAAGCAATTACATGAACCTGGGCTATCTCATTGCTCAGAACCTTGCCTTAAGATGAGGGCAATACTTTCTGAAAGCAACTTAGCAATAATATACATCAAGAATACTTAAAATACTAACTCTTTGATTCAGTAATTATTCGACGATTCTAGCCTCAGAAAATATTCCAAGATGTGGATAAAGATGTTCATTTCAGTATTATTTACAATAATAAAATTATCGAAAAGCCTAAATGATTAACAATAAGGGATTGGTTAAATAAACTGAACACCCATAAAAAATAATATTTCCAAAGAATTTATTAATAACAGGAATAAAAGCCTGTGGTATAACATTAAGTGAAAAGGCCAGTTACAAAATATTTTAATAATATGAGCCATGATAAAGATATTTAAACAAAGAAAACATCCTATAAGTAAACAGATGGAAATATTAAGTATGGCTGTGAAAACCCATGGGTGAGTTTTCACTTTCTAATGTATACTTTTATTAATTTTCCAAGTTTTCTATAAATAATATGAATCATTTTACAATCAGAAAACATTTTGCTTGCTCGTTTGGTTAGCTTTGGTTTTCAGGAGGGGTTAGGCTTATCTGACATCTAAGGTCTCTTTCAGCCCTGAAATCTGGTGAGATTTATGTCATGGCATTCATTTTAACTTTTCCTTCAGTGGTCTTGATCTTGGGTAAGGGGAGACCAACGTAGACCCTGGTAATGGATATGACATTTTCTCTCTCCTCCTGACACTTTTCCTGATGCTTGCAGGTGGCATTTCCAGGAAACTTACAGCTTATATTCATCCTTCGTCCATCTCGCTTTATCCAGAGGACGTTTACTGACATTGGCATTAAATACTATCGAAATGAATTGAAAAAGAAAGTGCCGGTAAGCTTGACCTTTCATCTTGTCTCATTTGGTTAAGGCATCTGGTGAAGATGGTATTTGGGCAGGGTTTCTGGGCAAGGTAAGATTCAACAGGTAGAGAGGGAGAAAAGGGTTTTCTAGGCTGAGGGAACCATATATGTGAAGGCATAAAGGTGGGAAGTATACACTGGACGGAGGCCCATGGGAAGCTTCATTTTTGTTGGAACAGGTAAACAGTAATTTTTTGGAGGAAAGAGTAAGAAACATGGACTAGATCTTCAGTGTGAGGATGCAGGGTTTGGATTTTATTCAGCAGACAGTGGGGATCCAGGGAAGGTTTTCTTTTTTCTTTTTTCTTTTTTCTTTTTTTTTTTTTGAGATAGAGTTTCTCTCTTGTCACCCGGGCTGGAGTACAATGACGCAATCTCAGCTCACCATAACCTCCACCTCCTGGATTCAAGTGATTCTCCTGCCTCAGCCTCTCTAGTAGCTGGGATGACAGGCATGCGCTACCACGCTTGGCTAATTTTTGTATTTTTAGTAGAGACGGGGTTTTACCATGTTGGTCAGGCTGGTCTTGAACTCCTGACCTCAAGTGATCCACCCACCTCGGCCTCCCAAAGTGTTGGGATTACAGGCGTGAGCCACCACACCAGGCGCCAGGGAAGGTTTTCTAGCTGGGGAGTGAGTGACATGGTAAAATTCGTCTGAAGGTGGTGTCTAAAATGATAGAAAGGGACTTGTGAAGAAGCTAAATTGTACAGGTGAAACAAAACACAGATCTGAAATATAGGGGTGACATAAATACAGGAAACTAAAGTAAAAAGTCAACATTGTGATTCTCAGAAGAAAAAAACAAAACTAGAAGATTCAAAATTTTACCTATAACTTTGGCAAACAGATATGAGAAAACAAGCACTCTTATATTTTGCTGGTAGGAATGGAGTTGGTAATGAGCAATGTGAAGGACTAATTATCAGTATTTATAGAAAATTCAAATGTACACCCTCTTTCACCCACCTGTAAAGTTATTCTATAGATATTTTCACACATCTGGACAAAGCTGCTTAGACAGCAATGTTCATTATTAAGCTGTTTATAAAGGTAAAAGATTGAGAATAACTTAATGCTTGACAGTAGGGGACTGGCTAAATAAATAATTATCTACCCAATCAATGAAATACTTTGTAGCCAATAAAAGTGGTAAGTTAAGGTACAACCACAATGGAAACAGCTGATAGTTTCTTTTTTCTTCTGCTTTTTTTTTTTTGAGATGGAGTCTTGCTCTGTTGCCCAGGCTGGAGTGCTGTGGCACAATTTCAGCTCACTGCAACCTCCACCTCCTGCGTTCAAGTCATTCTCCTGCCTCAGCCTCCCAAGTAGCTGGGATTACAGGTGCCCATCACCACGCCCAGCTAATTTTTGTATTTTCAGTAGAGATGTGGTTTTACCATGTTGGCCAGGCCGGTCTTGAACTTCTGACGTCAAGTAAACCACCCGCTTCAGCCTCCCAAAGTGCTAGAATTACAGGCGTGAGCCACTGTGCCCGACTGATAGTTTCTTTAAAAGTAAACATACACCTAACCTATGACCCAACCAGGAGAAATGAAAACACAAATTCACAAAAAGACATACACAGGAATGTCCATCAGCTGGTCAACGGAAAAGTATATATAAGTTGTGGCACATTTATATAATGTAATACTATTAAGCAATAAAAAGGAGTGAAGTACTGATACGTTCAACAACATGGATACATTTCAAACATATTCTCTTGAGAGAAAGAAGCTAGACACTAAGCAGTATGATTATGATTCCTTTTAGAAAAGGTTCAAGAATAGGCAAAACTATGTTGTGATAGAAAATCAAAACAGTGGCTGCTGTTAGGGATGAGGGTGGTAGAGACTAGCTGGAAGGAGACAAAAGGAACTTTCTAGGAAGTGTTCCATATTTTTTTTTTTTTGAGATGGAGTTTCGCTCTGTTGCCCAGGCTGGAGTGCAATGGCGTGATCTTGGCTCACTGCAACCTCTGCCATCCGAGTTCAAGTGATTCTCCTGCCTCAGCCTCCTGGGTAGCTGGGATTACAGGCGCCTGCCATTACGCCCGGATAATTTTTGTATTTTTTTTTAGTGGAGACGGGGTTTCACTATGTTGGCCAGCCTGGTCTCGAACTCCTGACCTCAGGTGATCCAACCACCTTGGCCTCCCAAAGTGCTGGGATTACAAGCATGAGCCACTGCACCCAGCCCTTTCTTCGTCTTTTATGCTACTTAAGTGATACATGTCCTTCTCGGAGTATTGCCTGGAAGCCCACGGTGCTCATCTGTCCCCTATTGGTGATGTGAATTTTGATCCCCTAGTCAAAGTGTTGTCCACTTTCCCAAATATTAAATAGATTCTTTCCCTCGCAACTACTAATCTTTGCAGAGACACTTTAAGATCATGCAAATATCTACTCCTCTAAAAAGTCCAATCTCTCTTTAATATCCATTGAAGATTCTTGCCTGAAACAACCTTTATTTATTGGTTACAAAATAATGGTTTTTCAACTCCAGCACTCTCATCATTTACTAATCAGAAGTTGGTATTTTACTGTAAGCTACAGCTTTCCCTTCTCCCCATTTGTATATTATAGTTTTGGATTCTTAGTTTTTCAGTGGTTTGTAATTCTTTGCTGCTCTCAATTATTGTGGTGCTCCAGCTGTCCCAGATTTGGCCAGTGGGAACCCCTTCAAGCTGACTCTTGTGTCCTTGTGACATGTCCCTATCATGTTTTTTTTGGCACTTCCTTACTTTCTGGCCTAATGTGATCATCTAGGCCTCAGGCATGCTCTGATCCAGCTTTGTTACCGGCCATTTCTCTCAAGAGCCCTGGTTCCTTTTGGTGTTGAAAAGTATTAGAGTCCAAAATCTGGATGCAAGATGTGCTATTACTACTTGATATCTTTGTTTATAGGCTCTTTCAGCAGACAGCAGCTGTAAATATATGCATGTATATGCACATATACATGTACGTATTTGTAATTACAAATATTCTAGAAATCACAAGTTCATACTGATACCTTAAATTTCAGTCCATGTAAGATGTGTATTTAAGTCAAGGGGAGAACAGTATATCCAGTAGATTCCCATTCGGATAAAATAAGAGAGCCATATATATGATTGTGCATAGATCATCTTGAGAAGGATATACAAGATATACAAGAAGCTGGTTAAACTGGTTGCCTTCTGGATCTCCACCTAGATGGCTGGGGGTAAGTGGGAAGGGGAGGATTTTCTATTTAGATAGACTTTTTCTGTTCAAATGTATTACTATCTATAAATATTATCTATTCAAAATTAACAAAAATAGCTTTAATTAAAATTACTCTGAAAGAGGGCCGGACACGATGGCTCACGCCTATAATCCCAACATTTTGGGTGGCTGAGGTCAGGAGTCCAAGACCAGTCTGGCCAACGTAGCAAAACCCTGTCTCTACTAAAAATACAAAAATTAGTCGGGCATGGTGGCACGCACCTGTAGTCCCAGCTACTTGGGGGGGCTGAGGCAGGAGAATCGCTTGAACCCAGGAGGCAGAGGTTGCAGTGAGCCAAGATCTCACCACTGCACTCCAACCTGGGCGACAGAGCAAGAGCCTGTCTCAATAAATAAATAAATAAATAAATAAATAAATAAATAAATAAATAAATAAAATTACTCTGAAAGAATGGTTAACCCATCTCAGTGAAGACTTGCCATCTTAGACAAGGAATTTTCTCATTTTCTCGCTCCTTTCCCACTCTTATTTTCCTTGTTTGGGTTCCGTCTTATATTAATAATCAGATTTCTGAAAATCCTTTCTTTTCTACTTTGGGGATTAGCCAAACTCAAAATGAGTTTCCCATTCTATTTTAAATACTCATTTTTTAAATACTTGAATGTTTAAGGAAAATGTAAGGCCTGAGTTCTTTGCTCAGTTTTCCTAACTTGAGTAACTGTTGATGTTTGGAAAGAGATGGAGACCAACAAGAAGCCAATGACTTGTCATCATCCTCATGAGTCCCTTCGTGCCTCCCCTTCAGAAATGAAGAGTCATCAATTCTTCTTGCCACTCAAAAACGTTTGGAATTGGAACTGAGCATTTGACCAAACGTCATGCATATTTCCCTGATTGCACATAAAACACATGTGTTTTATACGTATTATACATATGATCTAGGCATGCTCATATGTACACAGATACATTTGTGACTTATGCCCTCCTTTTCACATGGTGCATCTATACCTAGGAGGGACTGAACATCTACTTTATCTTTATACTCTGACTTTAGCTACCTCTATTTGTGGTAGTGTAGGTTGATTCCCTACCTGTCCTGCTTTTGATTTTAAACTTAAAATCAACTTTTGAAAATGCTCTCAGTCACCCAAACCCTGGGTACATTGAGTAGGGCATTCTTTAATGCAAGTTCACCCCGTAAGTTACCATTTCACCTGACGCACAAGGTCACACTCCCTGGTAGCGCTGATGCTCCAGATACAGCAGAGTCTGAAGTCACCAAGCTTGATGAAATCTAACTTTGAAATACGTGTTGCCTTCTCAATGACAGTTCAAACTGTCAGTTTGTCTTCTTTATTTTTAAAACGTGGTTGTGATATTAGTACTTTACTTTGTAGCTTCCTAGCCTCTCTTATATTATAACAGCTTCCTGGTCATTTCTAGATAGATAATTATATTTTCACGTGTTGCGGGGAAAGGAGTTTATTTTGCCTGACTGGTATAGGAATCAGGTGGGCCAAGGATGTAATTGTAGTCAAGTGACATCCTCCCTCTACCTTTATCTATGGAGGCGAAGTACTTTGATGTAGTAAATGGTTTTGGTTTTTGTTTCGTTTTGTTTGAGACAGTGTCTTGCTCTGTCACCCAGGCTGGAGTGCAGTGGCACCATCAGGACTCACTGCAGCCTCAACCTCCTGGGCTCAAGTCATCCTCCCACCTTGGCCTCCCAGTAGATGGTTTCTGAGTCCCTGTTGCTGGCCAGGCACTTCCCTATTCTGGAACAGCTGTACTCATAGCAGCCCCACAAAACTGTTAATGTGAAGTCACCAAGGCAGTCTTGTAAAACTCCTGAAGAGGCTATGATCGTGGAAACTGGTTGCTTAAAATGGAGTTTGTGTCAGAATACAGGAAATGCTTCTTGTGCAGTTAAAAAACCATGTATTTCTTTGAAATAATGGTTTTAAGCATCTATAGATAAAAACACAAATGTATACAGAAAAGGAAAAGAAACACGACATTTTTAGCTTTTAACAATTGTTCCAAGAATATGCATGCATGGTAAAGTTGGTGGGGCCACATGAAGAGACAGGTTTGGAAGGAAGAAGTTTATTATATTCACATGTCCCAGAGGTCGGGTTCGCCTCATGCCACATGGGCCACTGGGGAAGCACCAAGCTTTGGTCAGGAGGCAGAAGAAGGAGGCAGAGGAAAGTCTAGGCCAGAGTGTTTACTGGAGTTTCTGCAGGCAAAGCAAGGCAGGATTTAGTACGGACTAGTTAGAATAACTCCTGCAGTCTTTGGGGTATAAGGGTTGTCCCTTTGTCACTTGGTACCTGGCCCTGGGATGACTTAGGGCAAGGTGAACATTGGCCTGGTGTGTGAGAGTCTGATAAGGCGGTGGTTGGGGATTTGGATTTGAGACTGTTTGTTTTGCATATGAAAGGCCTGCTCCCGGCTAACCCCTTCACAGTCTCTAAGAAGTGGTTAGTCCTGGGGTGGGGGTGGCGTGGCAGTCTCTTCCTAATCATGGAGGCCACAAATGCCGGAGCCTCAAGAGTTCAGAAAATAAGAAAATGTGGCTCATGTAATTGACCTGTGATGACAGGATGCCAGATAGACAAAAACAGAATCCAAGAAAACACAGAAAAAATGTTTTAAGGCCAGTTTTACATGCTCAGTGTGTCCTGTGGGTTTGATGATTAGAATTATTCTGCTTTTTTTCTTCACTATATAGAATATATAAAAACTTTCTAAAAATTTCTATCCTGTAAAGATTAAAAGAAGAAAAAAATATGTTGGGAAACTGCCTCTCATTTATTTTTGAAATTTTTAAATTTACATCAGGTAAAATTCACTGTCTTTGGTATACAGTTCTATGAAGTTTGACAAATGCACGGCGTTATTTAGTCACCACAATCAAGATACAGAACGGTCCCATCACCATGCAAAACTTCCTCACTGTGCCACTTTGTAGCCAGCCCCTCTCCCCATCCCTAATCCCTGGCAGCCACTGATTGGCTCTCCATCCTTATAGTTTTCCTTTTTGCAGAGAGTGATACAAATGCAATTCCCTCCATGTGCTGCATAACAACATTTTGGTCAACAATGGACCACATATACAACGGTGGTCCCATAAAATTATAAAACTGTATTTTTACTGTACTTTTAAAAAAAATTTTTTTTTTTTTTTTGAGACGGAGTCTCACTGTGTCACCCAGGCTGGAGTCCAGTGGCCTCATCTCAGCTCACTGCAAGCTCCGCCTCTGGGTTCACACCATTCTCCTGCCTTAGCCTCCCGAGTAGCTGGGACTACAGGCCCCGCCACCACACCCGGCTAATTTCTTTTGTATTTTTAGTAGAAATGAGGTTTCACATGGTTGGCCAGGCTGGTCTTGAACTCCTGGCCTCATGTGATCTGCCCTTGGCCTCGCGAAGTGCTGGGATTACAGGGATGAGCCACTGTGCTTGACCAGAGAGTTTCTTAGAAGTTTTAGTGAAGTATAATATGCATCCAGAAGAGTGTACACATCCTGAGGGTGCAGCATTTGAATTTTTACAGTGTAAACTCCCTCACATGTAGCCAGATCAAGAAACGGGGTTCCAGAGGTCAGAGGCACCTTCAGGTCCCTTCCCATCTGCATCCCCCCTTTGAGGGATACTGTCCTGATTTCTGACACTATCTTCGTTTTGCCTGGTTTTATATTTCATACAGATGGAAACATACACCATGGCCTCTTGCGTTCTGTTTTGTCATCTGTGTTGCTATAGTTTTTTCATTCTCATTGCCGTAAAATACTTCTTTGGGTGAGTATCCCACAGTTTGTTTATCTTCTACTATGAATGGGCATTTGGGTTGTTTCTGGTTTGGGGCTACTATGAATTATGCTGTTATGAACCATCTGATTCTTTTGGTGAACATATGTAAGCATTTTTGTTGAGTGTATACCCAGGAGTAGAATTGCTGGGTTGTGAGGTATGCATATGTCAGCCTTAGTGGGTCCTACCAAACAGTTTTCCAATGAGCTGTGGATGACAGCTGAGGGTCATTAGACTTTCAGGAGTGACATTCGAATTCTCCGACTTGATGTCCCCTTGTTATCAATGACAAGCATTTCTGGGATGCCAGGCCTACCCTGTGGCTGCAGAACAGAGCCAAGCCAGTTGAGGAACATAGCTCACGTCTTAGTTGCCTGTGAAGCCAGGCTGATTTGCCTGCTGCTTTCACACAGATTAGTTCACAAGAATCGTAAGTTGCATTATCCCCATTTTACAGATGAGAAGCCTGCGACTGAAGATGATAGTTTTGTCTAAGGTCTGATGCTACTAAGGACAGAAGCTGTTTCCCAGCCTAGGACTTTGACTCCTGTGCTGTTAGCCACCACGTTGTGCAACCCTAGCCCTTGCCATCTTCACACACAGATTGAATCCTCTTACCTTCCACAAAAGTTGCATTATGTGGCTTCTAGATCACATGGCGGAGGCCATCATCCTATCCTTTACACAGCCCTCACGTGACCATAGCATTTTACTCTTACAGCAGTAATAATAAATAATGTGCTCGTGGTTTGGGCTATTTATTATCACATTTCGTGAACTCTAGATCTTCACACACATTGTAAATTGTTCCTACTATTCGGACAGTGGTTTAGTTTTGTTTTGTTTGAAGACAGACAAATTCCCCGAAAAGCCAAAAGAATATCCTTGGTTAACATATTTGACCCATTAAAACTTAAATATAAGCCAATTCAGTTGAAATATTTTTTAGCAAATTAAGAAATACCTTTAATTTATGGCTGTACGATGGAAAAGAACTAAATGCTTCCAAAAGGTTTTTTGGTACCTAAGTCCCTGTCGTTTTAAAATTTAAGGTCATTTTAATTTTTTT
>NW_016821812.1:769354-777687 GCF_001698545.2 Rhinopithecus bieti | reverse complement strand
TTTTTTTTTTTTTTTTTTTTTTTTTTTTTCCGCACACCAAGCAGTTCTCCAACTGTCTAGACACCAGTCAGATGTTCTACAACTCAATTCAGACACTGAAGTTATCATCAGATCCCACAAGTTAAGGGCTTATTCCCTCAAGACTGTCCCCACTTCAGATGCTAATGCTAATTTTAAGTCTGAGCGTCCTATACTTCTGACCTACCAGCTATGGATTGGGGGGAGTTCCGACAGCCTCGTCCTGGGGTTCTATAATTTGCTAAAATGACTCACAGAACTTAGGGAAACACTTTACTTATGTTTACTGGTTTATTATAAAGGATACAACTCAGTAACAGCCAGATGAATGAGATGCATATGGCAAGGTGCGTGGGGTACACAGAGCTTCCCAGCTCTCTCCAGCATACCACCCTTCCAATACCTTGGTGTATTCACCAACCTGGGAGCTCCTCAAATCTCCTTGTTCTAGAATTTTTATAGAGCTTAATCCTCTCCTTCCTAAAGGTCAGTGAGTGGGGCTGAAAATTCCAAACTATAATCACTTGTTTTTTTCTGGAAACCAGCTCTGTCCAGCGGCTATGTAGTGTTCCCAGCCTGAGTCACCTCATTAGTGTAAACTCAGGTGTGACCAAACGGGCTCCTTATAAACAACAAAAGATACTCCTATCACTTAAGAAATTGTAAGGATTTTAGGAACTCTGTACCAGGAACCAGGGATAAAGTCTAAATAAATTTCTTATTATACCACAGTTTTCTTCTACATTTTCTTCCAAGTTTAATGTTTCATGTTTACATCTATGATCCATTTTGAGTTAATTTTCATATAAGATGTGAGATATGTCAGCCTAAATAACAGACAGGGAGAGGCTGTCTAAAAGAAAACAATATGTATTCAGGAATAGGGCATTGAAATGGGAATATGTGTGTCACAGTAAACTATGTGCTTATTCAGGAAGGTAGAGTGAGACAAAGGTTTGTAAAGGGAACTTGAGGAGCATTACATAATTGTTTTGAGATCATTATTTCTGGCTACAAAGATCAATAACAAGAGTGATGCCAATCGGAAATTGGACAGGCAGTTAAATGTTGCAATGGCCTGTGTGCAAGGCTGTGGTTTTTGAAGTCTTTTGTGATAGTTTTGTTATCAGGCATATAAGTGTGAGAACCCTTTCTTTGCAGTCTTCCCTGGCCTATTTGTTAGGTTTATTATTTTTTTTTTTTTAGACTCTTATCACCCAGATTGGAGCGCAATGGTACAATCTTGGCTCACTGCAACCTCCGCCTCCTGGGTTCAAGCGATTCTCCTGCTTCAGCCTCCCAAGTAGATGGGATTACAGGCATGGGCCACCACGCCCTGCTAATTTTTATATTTTTAGTAGAGACAGGGTTTTACCATGTTGGTCAGGCTGGTCTGGAACTCCTGACCTCGTGATCTGCCCGCCTCGGCCTCCCAGAATGCTGGGATTACAGACGTGGATCAGGCTGGTCTGGAACTCCTGACCTCGTGATCTGCCCGCCTCAGCCTCCCAAAATGCTGGGATTACAGGCGTGAGCTACTGCGCCCGGCCTATTTATTTATTTTTTAATACTAGTGTCTCTAGTGTCTCTGTTTTGATTCTGACTACTTTCATAGGTATGGATGAAGGTTCTTATTTTTACATATGAATGTCCGGTTGTTTCAGCACCATTTGTCTAAATAGAATTATTTCTCCATTGAATTACCTTTGCACCTTTGTAAAAAAATCAGATTAGTGTTTGCCGGAGTTCACGGAGGGATGTTGGGGGTGGGAGTTGACCGAAAGGTGCGGCACGAGGGAGGTCTTTGTGGCGATGGACAGTTTTGCATCTTGCTTGTCCTGGTGGGTACAGGAAACAACATATGTGGGAAAATGACAGAGCTACACACACATTATAAGCATATCAAATTCCTGGTCTTGGTATTATACTGTAATTATGTAAGATGTAACCATTGAGGGTGAAAGGTGCCTAGGACCTCTCTGTACTGCCTTTGTAACTTCCTATTAATCTATAATTATCTTTGCAACTTCCTGTGAATCTATAGTTACTTCGCAGGATAAAAAGGTTTGTGGTTTGTTTTGTTTGTTTGTTTGTTTTTTGAGACAGAGTTTCACTCTCATTGCCTAGGCTGGAGTACAATGGTGTAATCTTGGCTCACTGCAACCTCCGCTTCCCGAATTCAAGCAATTCTTCTGCCTCAGCCTCCCAAGCAGCTGGCATTAAAGGCGCCCACCACCACGCCCGGCTAATTTTTGTATTTTTAGTAGAGACGGGGTTTTGCCATGTTGGCCAGGCTAGTTTCAAACTCTTGACCACAGGTGATCTGCCCGCCTCCGCCTCTCAAAGTGCTGGGATTACAGGCGTGAGTCACTGTGCCCAGCCTCTTCACAGGATAAAAAGTTAAAAAAAATCAATTGATCCTATTTGTGTGGGTCTATCAGGAATTGCTATTTTTTTTTCCATTGATCGATTTGTTCATCCTTTGCCATTACCACACTCTTCTTTACTGCAATTTTATAAGTTTTGAAATTGACAAAACTTATGTGAATCATCGAACTTTTTTCCTCTTTTACAAAATTGTTTTACCTATTCTGTGTCTTTTACATTTCTTTTTCTTTTTTTTTTTTTTTTGAGACGGAGTCTCGCTCTGTCGCCCAGGCTGGAGTGCAGTGGCCAGATCTTCAGCTCACTGCAATCTCCGCCTCCCGGGTTCACGCCATTCTCCTGCCTCAGCCTCCCGAGTAGCTGGGACTACAGGCGCCCGCCACCCGCCCAGCTAGTTTTTTGTGTGTTTTTTAGTAGAGACGGGGTTTCACCCTGTTAGCCAGGATGGTCTCGATCTCCTGACCTCGTGATGCGCCCGTCTCGGCCTCCCATTTCTATATGAATTTTAGAATCAGTTTGTTAATTTCTATAAAAAGTCGGCTGGGATTTTGATTATGGAATTGCTTTGACTCTACAGATCAATACTTAATAGTATTGATTCTTGTAATATAATCCTTTGTTTTTAATTTTCACTTTTCACTTTCAACTTAAAATTCCTCTTGGTCATCTAAAACTTAAGATGAGAAAGCAGAGTTTTGGCAAGTGTGGGATATCACACCTCCCTAATGGTACAGAAAATATGCAGCCTGGCAGGATAGGTTTCTGAAACTCCAGACCCTGTGCAAGGTTACTTTTGCCTAATACAATGTTGCACATTGGGTATTTTTTAAAATGTCGATTATTATCCTAGTAACTCATATTCCAAGAAGCAACGTACATTTTTAGCTTGATAATTTCTAACGACCTGTCCTAAAATTTCTAATTTTAGAAAGAATAAAACCTTTTAAAACTCCCATAAGTGGTTTAAAATTTTAGGCGGGAAAGGCACAGATAGATTCAGGTTTTTAATCCATTCTCATATTATAAAGATAAATTTTAAAAGCCCCGAACTGTTTTCAGAAGTGGAGGAGCAAGACGTGGGGCCTGACAAGGTTAAGGTGGTGATAGGTAGTAATCAAATCCCATGGAGCCTGAGTCTCTCCAGAACAGGGTCTGTCTTGTTTACAGTATTATCCCTCAGTACCTGGCACTTTTTTTTAGTAGTTCAGTATATATCTGTTGAAAGAATAAATCAGTTTTGTTGCATAATTTTGACCTGTAGACTTTGGGCCACGATTTTTTTTTTTTTAAGCGATGGGGTCTCGCTTTATCACCCAGTCTGGAGTGCAGGGATGCAATCACAGCTCATTGGAGCCTCAAATTCCTGCGCCCAAGGAGTCCTCCTGCCTCAGCCTCCTGAGTAGCTGGGATTACAAGTGCAAACCACTGCACCTGGCTGGGCTCTAATTTATATTCTCATTCCAAACTGAATTCATTCCTTGACTAATACTTATTCTTATGTCCTCCGACCGAAAGTTAATTTTCAAAATAATCAACAGGGAGTGAAAAAATATAATGTCACAGTTAAAGGTTTCAAAGATGTGTTTCAGAGATAGGCGTGAGGAGGAGTGCTTGTCCTGCTTAGGAGTGAGTAGAGGGTGTGATACAGTCACTGAGTGAGCCAGAACCACACCCAGGCCAGAACTACTACCAAGGAATAGAAAGGGGCAATTTGGGATGCGTCAGCTTTCTCTGCATGTGTGGGTGTCTGCTCATAAGCAGAACTGCTAGTTTATAAACCCCAATGCCCTGTTACCTCCAGATCCCCTCTGTGCAAGCTAAAGTAGGGGCACATCAATATTCTTCATCGGGGCACATTAGTGTAGTGAGTCTTTTCAGTGCATACTCTGTGTGTCTCCCTGTATTCTAATTAGATTTTGACATTTACCCGACCACCTTTGATTGGATTTCTCATGGTAGACTTTCAGGCCATAGCACAACTCTTGATTTTGGGGGCTGAAAATACCTTAGCTTGGGAACTTTTGACTGAAAATTCACATAAAGTGAGGCCTGACTTCTAGGTATCCCGGAACTGTGCTCCCTGAGCCAAGTCAACATTTCGTCACAGGCAATACCACACTTTGGTATTTCTCATTCAAAAGGGAAAAATGGAAGAGACTTTAAAGTATTTCCCTGCTGGATATAGTAACTTTTTTTTTTTTTTTTTTTTTTTTGAGATAGGGTCTTGTTCTGTCACCCAGGCTGGAGTGCCATGGTGCAATCACTGCTCACTGCAACCTTAACCTCCCAGGCCCAAGCAATCCTCCTGACTTAGCCACCTGAGTAGCTGGGGCCACAGATGCATGCCACCGTGCCCGGCTAATTTTTTTTTTTTTAATTTTTCTAGTGATGGGGTCTTGCTATGTTGCTCTGGCTGGTCTCAAACTCCAGGCCTCAAATGATTCTCCCATCTCCGCCTTGCAAAGTGCTGAGATTACAGGCATGAGCCACTGTGCTTGGCTGTAACCATTTTTAAATATAAATGCCTGATAAGGCAAGGTTGAAGTATCATTTAAATAATAATAGAATATAAGATATAATTATGATAAGAATAGAATCTAAATGAACTCTTATTTAATGATCAGTGAGGAATATGTTTAATTATCCTTTTACCTTACAGATTATCATGGTAAACTCTGTCTCTGACCTTCATGGCTACATCGACAAAAGCCAACTGACCCGGGAATTAGGGGGGACTTTGGAATATCGCCACGGACAGTGGGTAAATCACCGCACTGTGAGTACCAGCTGACACATGCTTTTCACTGTCTCTCCTTGTTTTCCGGAGGATGGAGTGGCGGAGTTAAACATCAACTGCTGGGAGGTCACCCTGTGACTGCTTGACCTTGGGGTGGTTGGGATTTCTCAGCCACCGGCTGGGGAAGAAGGAGCGTGGAAGGGCGAAGGCTGGGGTTTCTCCTGTTGACCGCGTTACCCTATTGTATCTCCTGGTGTGGGGATTTTGGGACACTTACCTTCGAATGCACCTGGGAAGTTTCCAGAAACACCAATAGCCTGTTATACCTCAGAGAAACTAATTTACTTCATCTGGAATGGGTCTTAGACATTAACATGCCACAGAACTCCCCAGGTGATTCTAAGGTACAGACATATTGACACCCATGAAGTCAGTAGAAGCTACATTTAAATATTATCACCCCTTGGTGACTACTGTAGGTGAGAGGTGGGAGGGGGACAAGGATTGTAGAACTATTGGGTATGACGCTCACTATCTGGGTGACAGGATCAACTGTACCCCAAACCTCAGCATCATGCAGTATACCCATGTAACAAACCTGCACATGTACCCCGGATCTAAAGTCAAAGATGAAACCAGTTTTAAAAAATTGTCACAATAGCATATAGTCTATGTCAGGTGAGTTTCTAAGCATTTCTGAGCTTTTTTCTTCCTCTGTTAAAATGGGACTAACACAGTATTACTCTACAGGGGATAATTTTGCCTGCCCCCCACATTTGTCAATATCTTTCGACTTTTTTTGTAGTCATAACTTAGTGGGGAAAGTTAACTGGTATATAGTGGGTCATCAGGGACTGTGCTGGACACCTTACAATGCTCAAGACAGCCTCCCACAACAAAGCATCATCTGGCCCAAAGTGTGAAGAGCCAATGCTGAGAAATCCCGGACTAACAAAAGCTTCCTGAAAGTTTGATGTGGGGAATAAGGGATGTATTATCTGTGAAAGCACCTGGTATATAGTATTTTACTTTTCCCTACCTACTGATATTGGTGATTGTTATGCTGAGTTAGGAGTTTCAGTAATATTGAGGAAAACGTGAGATCAAAATTCATTGTCACGGCTTGAATGTTAGTGTCCCCTCAAAATTCACATGTCGGAACCCAATGTGATAGCATTAAGAGGAGGGGCCTTTTGGGATGTATTAAGTCATGAAGGCTGTGGCATCATAAATGGAGTTAGTGCCCTTGCAAAAGAGGTTAAAGGGAGCTGTCATGCCCCCTCTGCCCTGTGAGGGCACAGAAGCCGTCCTTTATGAGAAACAGACCTCCCCCAGACACCAAATCCACTGGGGCCTTGATCTTGAACTTCCCAACTTCCAGAACTGTAACTGTGAGAACTCAATTTCTGTTGCTTATAAATTACCCATTTGTTTTTGTTATAGGCCATCCCTGGCCTAGTATGTAGCCATGGTTTGTGGTTGTGCATGTGCTAAACATTTTTTAGTGAACTTTAAAAAGTACAACTAGTATTGAAAGACCAGAGATATTCTTTACATGCCTTTTACTTGTTCTGTGTATATGTTTTTTATATACACACATATACAGTCATGTCTCATTTTATTATGCTTCACATTAGTGGGCTTCGCAGATTTGCAGTTTTTTAAAATTGAAGTTTCGTGGCAACTTTGTGTTGAACAACTCTATCAGCACAATTTTTCCAACAGTATGTGCTCTCTTCCTGCCTCTCTGACAAATTTTGGCAATTCTTACAATATTTCAAAGTTTATTATTATTGTTATATTTGTTTCCTTTTCTTTTTCTTTTTTTGAGACAGAGTCTTGCTCTGTCACCCAGACTGGAGTACAATGGTGTGATCTCAGCTCACTGCAACCTCAGCCTCCCGGGTTCAAGCAATTCTCCTGCTTCAGCCTCCTCAGTAACTGGGATTACAGGCATGCGCCACCATGCCCAGCTAATTTTGGTATTTTTAGTAGAGACAAGGTTTCACCATGTTGGCCAGGCTGGTCTCGAATTCCTGACCTCAAGTGATCTGCCCGCCTCAGCCTCCCAAAGTTCTGGGATTACAGATGTGAGCCACCATGCCTGGCCAATTGTTATATTTGTAACAGTGACCTGTGGTCAGCAATCTTTGGTGTTACTATTGTAATTGTTTTGGGGTGCCAAAAACTGCATTCATGTAAGACAGTGAACTTAATGGATATATGTTGTGTGTGTTCTGACTGCTCCACCAACTGGTCCTCAACTGTCTTTCTCCCTCTCCTGGGCCTCCCTACTCTCCAAGACAGAACAATATTGAAATTAGGCCAATTAATTCCCTTACAATGACCTCTAAGTATTCAAGTGAAAGGAAGAATGGCGTATCTTACTTTAAATCAAAAGCTTGAAATGATTAACCTTAATGAGGAAGGCATGTCAAAAGTTGAGATGGGCAGAAAGCTAGGCCTCTTAGCCTAGCCAGTTCGCCTAGTTGTGAATGCAAAGGAAAAGTTCTTAAAGGAAACTAAAAATGCTACTCCAGCGAATACATGAACGATAAGAAAGCAAATAGCTTTCTTTGCTGATACGGAGAAAGTTTTAGTGGTCTGGGCCTGGATAGAGTATCAAACCACCCACAACATTTCTTTAAGCCAAAGCCTAATCCGGAGCAAGGCCCTAACTCTCTTCAATTCTATTAAGGTTGAGAGAGGTGAAGAAGCTGCAGAAGAAAAGCCTGAAGCTAGCAGGGGTTGGTTTGTGAGGTTTGAGGGAGGAATTCTTCTCTGTAACATACAAGTGCAAGGTGCTGATAGAGAAGCTGCAGCAAGTTATCCAGAAGATCTAGCTAAGATCATTGATGAAAGTGGCTACACTCGACTGGGCGCGGTGGCTCACGCCTGTAATCCCAGCACTTTGGGAGGCTGAGGCAGGCAGATCACCTGAGCTCAGGGATTCAAGACCAGCCTGGACAACATGGTGAAACCCTGTCTCTACTAAATGTATGAAAAATTAGCTGGGCGTGGTGGCAGTTGCCTGTAATCCCACCTACTCAGGAGGCTGAGGCAGGAGAATCGCTTGAACCCAGCAGGCGGAGGTTGCAGTGAGCTGAGATCACGCCATTGCACTCCAGCCCGAGCAACAAGAGCAAAACTCCATCTCAAAAAAAAAAAAAAAAAAAAAAAAACAAGAAATAAG
>NW_016821812.1:746385-769076 GCF_001698545.2 Rhinopithecus bieti | reverse complement strand
AAAAAAAAAAAAAACCCAAAAAAAAAAAAAAAAAAAAAAAAAAAAAAAGAAAGAAAGAAAAAAAAAAAAAAAGTGGCTACACTCAACAACAGATTTTCAATGTAAATGAAACAGCTTTCTATTGGAAGAAGATGCCATCTAAGACTTCCATAACTAGAGAAGAGAAGTGAATGCCTGACTTCAAAGCTTAAAAGGACAGGCTGACTCTCTTGTTAGGGGCTAATTCAGCTGGTGACCTTAAATGGAAGCCAATGCTCATTTACCATTCCAAAAATCCTAGGGCCCTTAAGAATGATGCTAAATCTACTCTGCCTGTGCCCTAGAAATAGAACAACAGAGCCTGGATGGCAGCACTTCTGTTTACAGCATGGTTAACTGCATATTTTAAGCCACCTTTTGAGACCTACTGCTTAGACAAAAAGATCCTTTCAAAATATTACTGCTTTTTGGCGATGCACCTGGTCACCTGAGAGCTCTGATGGAGATGTACACGGAGTTGAATGTTGTTTTCATGCCTGCTAACACAACATCGATTCTGCAGCTTGTGGATCAAAGAGCAATTTCAACTTTCAGTTTTACTATTTAAGAAATACATTTTGTGAAGCTACACCTGCCATGTATAGTGATTCCTCTGATTAGTGTGAGTAGAGCAAATTGCAAACCTTCTGGAAAGGATTCATCATTCTGGATGCCTTTAAGAACATTAGTGATTCATGGGAGGAAGTCAAACTATCAATATTAACAGGAGTTTGAGAGAAGCTGATTCCCACCCTCATGGATGACTTTGAGGGGTTCCAGACTTTAGTGGGGGAAGTAACTGCAGGTATGGTGGAAATAGCAAGAGAGCTAGAATTAGAAGTGGAGCCTGAAGATGTGACTGCATTACTGCAACCTCATGATAAAGCTTGAATGAATGAGGTGCTGTTTTTTACGGATGAGCAAACAAAGTGATTTCTTCATCTTTCTGGGGATGATGATGTGAACACTGTTGAAATGACAACAAAGGATTTAGAATATTCCATAAACTTAGTCTACAAAGCAGTGGCAGAGTTTGAGAGGATTAACTCCAATTTTGAAAGAAGTTCTATTGTGGGTGAACTGCTATCAAACAGTATTGCATGCTACAGAGAAATCATGAAAAGAAGTCAATTCATGTGACAACTTCATTGTTGTCTTATTTTAAGAAATTGCCACTGCCATTCCAGCCTTCAGCAACCATCACCCTGATCAGTCAGCAGCCCTCCATATTGAGGCAAGACCCTCCAGTGGCAAAAAGATTGTGATTTGATGAAGGCCCAGAAGATTGTTAGCAATTTTTTAACAATAAAGTATTTTTAAATTCAGGTATGTGGAATTTCTGACATAATGCTATTGCACACTTAATAGACTACAGTATATTGTGAACATAATTTCCCTTTGCACTGGGACACAAAAGAATTTTTGTGACTCACTTTATTGTAACGCTGGCTTCATTGCAGTGGCCTAGAACCAAACCCACAATATCTCTAAGATTTGCTTGTATATATAACTAGGAATAATATAACCACACATGTACAGTACATATTGTTTTATAAGTGAGGTATATAGATTCTTTTGTGTGTGACAGTGCATTTTATGGGTGTCACCTCTTTGAACGAGAGACTCAGAAAGTTAGAACTCAAAGGAATCTTAAAGATCATGTGGCTCAATCTCTTTATTTTATAAATAAATAAACTGACATTCAATGTAAAGAGGTGACTTATCCAAAGTCATTTGGTCAACTAGTAGCAGCACTGAGACTAAAACCAGCCTCTTTTTAATCTCCCTATCAGGATCAGGTCCTCTATACCATTTCCAAAGTCAGGTAATTCACTCATTTTGTCAACTAAATCTGTTGTCTTTCCATCAAGACAGCATGTTGGTGAATGTTAATCTCTCCACATTGTTATAATTATCTGACCTTCTAGGCCATCGAAAACTTTGCCTTGACCTTGAAGACCACTGCCCAGATGCTGCAGACGTTTGGGGCCTGCCTGGCCACAACAGAGCTGCCCAGAAGCATGCTATCCACCGAAGACCTTCTCATGTCCCACACAAGGCAACGGGACAAGCTGCAGGTGAGCGGTCAGTGGCCTTTCAGAGGCTAGCGTCTGTGCCAGCAGGTATACCTGCCTCTTGGAGAGAGCTGGGAGCCAAATTAACAGTTAAGCCCTCATTTTCCTTCTTCTTTAGTGACTTGGAAGCCATTGATCATCTTAAACCTTCCAGACAGGCAGTTTGTAATGAAAGAAGTCTCTTGAGACTGAGTGGTGAGTGAAGGATGGTGGGAAGCAGCACAGAGAAGGGCTTTTCCAGCTTTGTCTGGGTGAGCTGAGGCATGTGAGCACCCTTTCAAGGGTTGCACTCCTGTGATCCTGCTCAGGACAGAGCAAGACAGAACATGCTGAAATTGCAGGGGATAGGGGCTGGCTTTTGAAATATAAGCTTTCCAGCAGTGGTTGTAAAGTTTTGGGGCAGACTAATAAGCTGACTTACTGCCTCACTTTCTCAGAAGTGTGTCTTTTTATTTGGGGATGAATTTGAGAAAAAGGACTATGGAAGGTGCCCTGACCTGGGTTGAAGGAGAGGCACCTATTAAATGATTCATAAAAGCACGTCAGAACCTGCTGAGGAAAGGGAGCTTGGCAGGTTCTTTTAGTCATGTAATACAGAGAAATCTTCCTGGGGCTTCTCCCTGGATGAGTGTTGGCACCTTTCTACCTTGAGAAGCACAGACCAATCCCATTATTTCACAGAAGCCCAGTTTTCAATAGGGCAGCAAAATGAGGATTGGACGGTCAGTGTATGTGTCTTGGCCTCATGGAACTTGGGAAGAGTTGAACTATTGTATCTGTGACCAAAAATTTGCAAAAACACTTTGCTAGATGGTTGATTTGTTCATTTATTCAACATTTATTGAGCACCCACCACTACTTGCCAGGAAAACCAAAAAGGCAACCTCAGCGAACACATAGTCTAGTTAAGAGAGTCTCAGAGTCTAGTAATTGAGGCAAATTAATGTTTCCATGTGCCAGGGAACACTGTTAAATTCGGTCTTTAAGGAAGTTGTTATTCAAAAAGAGATGACCGGGAGTGGTGGCTCACATCTGTAATCTCAGCACTTTGGGAGGCCAAGGTGGGTGGATCACCTGAGGTCAGGAGTTCGAGACCAGCCTGGCCAACATGGTGAAACCCCGTCTCTACTAAAAACATAAAAATTAGCCAGGCTTGATGGCGGGCACCTGTAATCCCAGCTACTCAGGAGGCTGAGGTGAGCGAATTGCTTGAACCTGGGAGGCAGAGGTTGCAGCGAGCCAAGATCTTGCCACTGCACTCTGTCCTGGGTGACAGAGCGAGACTCCATCTCAAAACAACAACAGCAATGAAAGAGAAAAATATATTCCGAAGATTACTGTAATAATCAAAATGTCTGGACTGGGCTGGGCCCAGTGGCTCACACCTGTAATCCCAGCACTTTGGGAGGCTGAGGTGGGCAGATCACCTGAGCTCAGGAATTCAAGACCAGCCTGGACAACATGGTGAAACTAAAACTCTACTAAAAACACAAAAATTAGCTGGGTTTGGTGGCAGGCGCCTATTATCCCAGCTACTCGGAAGGCTGAGGCAGGAGAATCGCTTGAACCCAGGAGGCATAGGTTTCGGTGAGCCGAGATCATGCCACTCCACTCCAGCCTGGGTGACAGAGTGATACTCTGTCTCAAAAAACAAACAGACAAACAAACAAAAAACAAAACAAACCAAAATCTGGACCGAAATTGTAAAATCCTGATGACATCCTGAAAATTTTCCCTGAAAATGCCTCTGAGAAGCTTGGCCTTTGCTTTTCCAAACCTACTGGCTTAAGTTCACATGATTCTTAGGAGGTGCGAGTTGCAGAAAGCAGGACCTAGGTGCCTCTGTGAAGTGTGCTAGGAAGGAGTTTGCAGTTGCACAGGCCCTAAGGTAGTTCCTGACCAAAAGGAGTCTGCAGAGTGGTCCTGTTGATACAAAGGGGTGTCATGGGAAGGATGCCCAGTGCAGCAAGGACTGTGAAACTGAGCTCTGTGCCTAGGGCTCATGAGCACAGTGTGTTCTTTGCCTCCATCCCTGAAGGGTGTGGAGAGGTTGAAGAGCAGAATCACCAGGATGACAATGTGATCAGTCAGGAAGGTCTCTGGAGAAAAGGTTAAAACATTTGGATTTGAGATAAGGACACATTACTAGGGGTGAAAACCAGCCAGTCAGGTTTTGCTGTATGTGCTGGTGGCAAGGCAGAGGGGTGGGGACAGGGAAGGCAGATGAGTGGGTGTTCTATATTTCTCTACACAGGCAAAGAGTTCTGCAGAGGTAAACAGGTGGGAAAGAACCAGTTTCCAGGATGGAGTAAGAGGATTTCCTTATGCATGCTAACCAGCTGTTCTCAGAATTACAACAGGCAGCTCTGAGCAAACGAGGCTAAGACTTCTCTCAGGTTATGGGGTGGAGTAACCTTGGAGGCCACATAGTTAGAAGTATTATTTGACATTTATACTCTATTATATTAATTTGGTTAAACACCCCCTACCCAAGCTGTAAGCCAAGTGAAAGGAAATTAGAAGGTTCCATTTAATTGACCTTTTAGTAAAAGAAATGCTTGCATTTATATTCCATGCTACCCTAAAATCATGGTGAAGACCTGAAATTATTTTAAGACAAAATTCTGAAAGCAATTTAATTTGTCCAAGTGTTTACCTCGATTAAGAATATTAAGTGAATTTGGATTTAAAATATTATTATCTTTATTTTACCAAGTAATATTAATTAACAGCCTTTAAAAGACAACACGGGCTGGGCACAGTGGCTCAAGCCTATAATTCCAGCACTTTGGGAGGCCGAGTGGGGGTGGATCACCTGAGATCAGGAGTTTGAGACCAACCTTGCTAACATGGTGAATCCCTGTCTGTACTAAAAATACAAAAATTAGCCGGGCATGGTGGCTGGCGCCTGTAATCCCAGCTACTTGGGAGGGTAAGGCAGGAGGATCACTTGAACTCGGGAGGCAGAGGTTGCGGTGAGCCAAAATCACTCCATTACACTCCAGCCTAGGCAACAAGAGTGAAACTCCGTCTCAAAAACAAAACAAAACAAAACAAAACAAAACAAAAAATCAAAAAACCAAACCAACAAAAAATACAGATAATTTCTTAAGGCCTTTTTGTGATTACTGATTATTGTCCCAATTCAAATTTGATTCCTTATCTTGTAGCTTAGAAGCACGAATACCAAAATCATTAAACTAGAGTTACATTTTTCCTCTTTCTCATCCAAAAATGACTTAAAGAGAGAAATGGTTTATATTAGAAAAAAAGAGGTACTGGCCGGGCACGGTGGGTCACACCTGTAATACCAGCACTTTGGGAGGCCAAGGCGGGTGGATCACGTGAGGTCAAGAGTTTGAGACCAGCCTGACCAACATGGAGAAACCCCATCTCTACTAAAAATACAAAATTACCCGGGCATGGTGGCGCATGCCTGTAATCCCAGCTACTCGGGAGGCTGAGGCAGGAGAATCACTTGAACCTGGGAGGCGGAGGTTGCAGTGAGCCGAGCTCACACCATTGCACTCCAGCCTGGGCAACAAGAGTGAAATTCCATCTCAAAAAAGAAAAAGAAAGAAAAGAAAAAAAGAGATACTGTTTAAACTTGTATTAATAACTTAGTAGTTTTGTGGTTATTTATGCATATTTTATTTTACCCTTACTGGTCTTTTACCTACCTTTTAATCAAAGATTCTATATGTCATTAAATAATTTCTTTTCCAGCTAGAAAAGTGAAAAACTATTGTAAGATCCATTCTTCAGTACAGTGAACTTTTATAGCTATTTAAATATAGCTAAATATAGTTGTAGCATGTGATTTACCGTTTTCTCCCAGCCTGGAGAGTGTTTTTTCCTAAACAGCTAGCACAGCTTAGGGGATTTGGCTTGATTTCTTGAATTCCTTTCTCCTGGGATCTTTGAGAGATATCTTAGGTATATGCGTCTGGTCGCCTCTACAATCAAACAGAATAGGAGAGCCACTGAGTTGGAGAGGTTTTCAGTCTCACTTGCTGTTTCTCTAGGGAGTTGTTACTATTTTGTTCAAAGTAGTCTTCCAGTAGAACCTCTTTTCTTTTGGCTCTTCAGTATATCAAGCCAATCAGTTCACACAGAAAAAAATCTCAAAACATCCACAGTGGAACAATCATATCAAACTTTTAAGCAAACTGATGACTTTAAAAAAGGCTCTTCCCCAGAAACATAAATTCTTTCCCCCAGCCTGAGCCACAGTTTGGGCCTTAATCTGTTCTTACAATCAAAGAGTGCTCCCGACTTCAGTAAGTTCTATTTTCTGTCCAATCAAATCGTGGGCACCTTAGGCTTCATACTAAATTTGAAACCTTATTTTCGCTGTGATTTCTCTCTCATCTGAGGGACAGAAAGGAAGAGCAAGTCTTGTAAACACAAGCAGCTTTAGCCTTCCCTGGGAGAGCTGAGCTCCGGATGAATGAGACAAGCAGACAGGACTCAGCTACCCATCGTTTCTGCTGTGTGCCTTTCCACCCATCAAGGAGAGTCCGAGCAAGTGCTCAGAGCGCATGCACAACGGCACCTCCACCTCGTCTGCCAATTGGATCCTGTTCCAAGGTGGTGGTGGGGCTCCCATTTTCTGAGGAAAGGGAACTTTGGTAGGCAATGAGCTATCTCTCAGTTTACAAGCAGTCCTCACTCTGCAGGACCCTGTCAGCAGGACCCTGTCAGCACAGGGAAAAAGAGACTCTACAAAAGGGAGCATGAACTTAAACACATGTTCTGGAAGACAGTGCCCTGAGTTCCTCCTCCAGCCTGAGTGCAGGCAGTAAAAAAATTAAATACCCAAAAATGTTATTTTCTTTCCATGGAAGCTGAAACTCCAGTTTTAGGCTGAGCAACTTCCCCTTACCCTTTCTAAGTACCATAGTTGCTCCATCTTTCCATCTGTGTTCATGACAGATTTTTGTAAACCTACTCAAGTTGACCATGTGGTTGAATCCCAAAGCAGTCACTAGGTCACAATTTTTGCTTATATCCTTTTTAAACAGTGTAAAGGTGATATACAGTGTGTGGCATCACTTGTGAAGATTCACCTTCCCTGTCTCACACACTTTCTTCATGCTCTGCCATACTTCGGGTGTATCCCTCTTCCCAGCTTCCCCCTCCAGTGTCTCCTTCTGCCATACCAATATGGCGCTTCTCCTTTAGCCTCTCTACCTTTCTTCCCAACTCTTCATTACATATGAATGTGTGTGTGTGTGTGTGTGTGTGTGTGTGTGTGTGTGTGTGTGTGTTGCTGGAAGCTCAGCAGCAGTTAAGGAAATGAGTGGGAAAAGCCACGACCCTCTTTAGTGGGTGGGATGAGAGAATGGCTAAGACACTGACTCAGGAGTACATTTTTTCCATCATATCTAATTTGTCTTTATCCATCTGCAACCTGACTTCTTTTAGGCTGTTATTAATTTATCCAACCTACAAATATTTAATGAGCATTGATGAGATAAGAAATGAGGACTGACACATGAGAATGGAAAAGAAGAGATATGCCTGATTCCCAGGCAAGAGTGCCAGCCACGTGGCTAATATGGGGCACTATTTGGAGTGGGCAGAGCCAGAGGACGTGTCCAAAGAACCCTGAAGGGCTAGCTCACAGAAGCCAAGTCCAGCATCAGCCAGATCCAGGGCCAGGTTTGAGGATGGGTATGGCCATATAACCCTTCCAGGGGAAATTCTGGAGTAGGATGGGATACAACAAAGGTATGAGCTTGAGAGGGTCCAGGACTTCTGTGTGATCAGAGTGGGGAAGTCTAAAACTTCCCACAGGGAATGAGCTCTAGGCTGTGTGAAGACCACAGAGGTGGCTGGGCCTAGAGGAAGTGACTCGGTGTTTATGTGTGCAGAGGTGATCTCTTGGTTTGTTTTAGAACTATGGGCCTGTTCTACTGCTCAAGGGCATACCAAACCAGCCTCCTCTGACCCAGGAATCAAACCCATAATTCCCAAGCACAAAATTCTAGGTCAGGCTCTGCCACTTTTGTTTTGCAGCCCGGGCTTTCTTTATGGGTAAGACTCAGGGCAATGAGAGATGACCTGCACTGTCCAAAGAAAGGACTACAGCTATTGGCTGAAGGAAGTAGCCTTCCACAACTGCATAGCACTAAGTCTCTGTGTTAAAAAAGCAGAATGGGGGGGTTGGCTTGGAAGTACGAATCTTTCCATGTTAAACTGAAATTGCTGCCCATATCTGCCAAACTTAAATAATTAAACAAGGCCACAGTTGGTTGGCAGGTGGAGGGAGAGGCAGGTGTTTATTGATGAGACCAACCGAAGTATTTTTATGATCAACTAGCAGTTATTATGTTATTATTGCTCGGTAGTTTCTAGCATTCAACATTCAATATCTACCATTTTCTTGTTTCTGGTCACTGTCTTGGATTAAAACTAGGTTGTATTAACTAGTTTTGCTTTTAATTTACAACAGTAGCTTGAGATATACAAAAAGCAGATGTTGATTTTGAAGAGGAAAAATATACTTTTTTTGGTGTATACCCTTTCAGATATTTTGAATTTTGTATCATGTCGGTGTGTTACCTATCAAGGATAAGTTAATTGATTAATTTTAAAGCTGCATCTTGACTTCATCAGCATTTAATTTCCTAAATGAAAAATGTACTGATCTACCTCTTCACCCCAATTCTACCAAGAATTTGTTTTTTCTAATTCCTTCTAAGAGAGACTACTTTTATTTTCTAGGATGAGCTGAAATTACTTGGAAAGCAGGGGGCCACATTGCTGTCGTGCATCCAAGAACCAGCCACCAAATGTCCCAACAGCACACTCAATCTCAATCAACTTGAGAATGTAACTACCATGGAAAGGTGAGTGAGTGAGGTGGAATCTGCCTTTTCAGGAGAGAATATATAGACCTAGATGTTCTGGAGCAACCAAGAATAGATTGGAACAGCCAATATTGGGTCTTGGTGGGGCCAAGGAAGAAGAAGAAGAATATTTGAGACAACAAAGGAAAAAAGATCACGTCCATCTGGCATCCACGTACAGAGATCTTTTTATGAGCATTCCATTCCCCGCTCTTCAGTGTCTATGACATGCTCCCACCGTAGGATTTTGAGGGAGAGGGTAGTATTTATTGGGCTTCATTTCCAAATAACAGTTTGGCTTGGAGCTGTGCTTTATATTCGTGTGTCTCAGGTAGAAAGAAAGAAGGCATGAAGGTAAGATCAGCTGGAGCACATTCTAAAGCACAGCAGCTGCATCTGAAGTGAAGTTGCTGCCTGCACTGTGGGTGTCCTGATTGGAAAATGAAAGGTGCAAAGCCCGCTGAGCCAGAAGAAAGGCATAGGTGACACATGCTTTCATAATAAGGAGATGGTCGCAATTGATACCACTGACCGAAGACACAGGTGTTCTACCCATAGGCCTCTATGGATGCCTGTGGAAATGAATGCTAACCTAACACCACTTTCTTATTCTTTCTTGAAAGGTTATTAATTCAACTGGATGAAACAGAAAAAGCCTTTAGTCAGTTTTGGTCCAGTCATCATTTGAAGCTTAACCAGTGCCTACAACTACAGCATTTTGAGCACGATTTTTGTAAGGTATTCTTTTCTTGTTTAATATAACTTTCTTTTCTGCTACCGGGACTTCTGGTTTTCTCTCCCTCCTCACTCTTTGGTATGGGGTTTCCCTCTTTTCCCTAATCCAGCTTTCTCCTTATCTCCTTGCTTCTTTACAGACCACCCCCTCCAACCCCCTTCTCACTTTTTCAGTAGAGTAAAGGTGTTCTAGAATCCCATTTTCCTGTTGCAGTACATGGCATTTCAGCGATAGTTTATCTTGCTTTTTTTTGAAACAGGGTCTTATTCTGTCACTCCGGCCAGAGTGCAGTGGTGCAACCATGGCTCACTGCAGCTTTGATCTTCTGGGCTCAAGCTATCCTCCCACCTCAGCCTCCCAAGTAGCTGGAACTACAGACAATGCCCCACCATCACACTAGATAATTTTTTTTTTTTTCTCACTCTGTTGCCCAGGCTGGCGTGCAGTGGTGCAATCTCAGCTCACTGTAACCTCCGCCTCCCTGGTTCAAGGGATTCTCCTGCCTCAGCCTCCCGAGTAGCTGGGACTACAGGTGCCCACCACCACACTCAGCTAATTTTTGTATTTTTAGGAGAGACGGGGTTTCACCATGTTAGCCATGATGGTCTTGATCTCCTGACCTCTGTGATCTGCCCGCCTCAGCCTCCCAAAGTGCTGGGATTATAGGCATGAGCCACCGCACCCAGCCCAGATAATTTTTTAATATTTTTGCAGAGACGAGGTCTCCCTATGTTGCCCAGGCTGGTCTCAAACTTCTAAGCACAAATAATCTTCCGCCTCAGCCTCCCGAAGTGCTGGGATTATAGGCATGAGCCACTGGACCCAGCTATCTTCCTTTTTGATTGATAATCGGTTGACTATAGTTCTAATAGTTCAACTACAGGTGAATTCTGCACCCCCAGCTTAATTTGAAAGTTAGTGAGCTGCAAAAAAAAGTTTTTAACATATATAGATATATACAAGTCTTGAATCCTCTTTGGAATTTTGAGTTTTCTTGAAGCATAACAAACCTATACCTTCAGGTGAGTGAGTGTTGGTTTACTTCTGGACTGTTCTAATGTTTCTTGTAGGCTAAGTTTACCCTGGATAATTTGCTGGAAGAACAAGCAGAGTTTACAGGCATTGGAGACAGCGTGATGCACGTGGAGCAGCTTCTTAAGGAACACAAAAAACTGGAGGAAAAAAGCCAGGTTTGCTTTCTGACATTTTTGTGTACTGGGAAGGAGGTTGCTGTGGACGGTGATGGATCATGTCCAGTCATTGCTATTGGAAGGCTGCTAAAGGACACAGGAATGCCCAGTCCTGCCCTTCAGTCACCCCAGGATCCCAAGGAGAGTTGCACATTAACAACTGCTATGAATGATACAGGCAGCACAGAGTCCTATTAAAGCCACTGAACATATAGTTGCGGTTGGACGCTCAGGTGGGGTGAGGACTCTGGACCAGCCCTGCCCTCTTACGTGGTCAGCAACCAAGTGGGAGAAGGTCACAGCAGGTTCATCACTCACCAGAACAATTATCTCAGAGTCTCACCAATCAGCTTGAGCTCCTCCCTGGAGCCTGGACTAGGGGGCTGGGGGTTGTGGGGTTGGTAGTAGATGGGAAACTTTCAAAGGGGAAACCAGGAAAAAAAAATGACTAGTTTTATACCTGGAGCAGGACAGTTAGATGGGGGAAACTGGTCCACATTAGTTCCATTGCTACACAGAATTGGCAAAGCTTTCTCCTTTCTCATGTCCCAGGAGTTGTAAATATGAAACTTGTAAAAGAATTTTACAATCCCATACTGGAATTAAACAGTGTCCCAGATCTGCACACAAGTCAGCATTTAGAAGTGATTACATTTTAAGTATTTACAAATTTGTTTTATTACAAATGAAGAAAGCAGAGTCATCTCTTTCCATACAAGTTCCTTTCTGCTTGTTTAAAATTAGGTTCTTTATATTTTTGGGTCTTGGGAACCAAGTCCCCTATGGTTAGCGCTTCCTTTCTTAGCTAATCTGGAGGCATGTTTCTCAGATGGCAATTTTGCAGTACTAGAGATGTGCCAAAGTGTGAGCCTCTGGCCAGCAGCACAGATGTCACCTGAGTAAGCGCTAATTAGAAATATAAAATCTCAGACCCCACCCTGGAATTGGAATCTGCATTTTAAGAAGATCCCCAGGTGATTGACTTGTACATTACAGTTGGAGACACACACCCCTAAAGGATACAAAACAAAGTATACTAAGGCCGCACTGACTCTAAGAGCTGTCGGTTGTAGATTCTGAGCTGCAGGTGCTTGTGCATATGCATGAACACACAAACCCACCTGTGTGTCCAGATCCCCATTCAGGAATCCCTTCCCTCCCTAGCGAGTGCTCTTTCTCTTACCAGTGACCATTTGTCAGATAGACTAGTGCCAAAGACACATGAGTCATCAGGAACATTTCTCAAACAACGGAAAAGGTGAATTTCATATCTATGATGACTGTATGTCTTAGATTCTTCAGGACAGCCCCAATCTTATAACATTTTAGTTTTTTCAAAAGAATTTTTTACTGAATATAGGCACTATATTTTTTGCTTATTCATATATTAAGAAAAAGTGCCTCATCAATAAAAATGCCTTCGTATATATATGAAAGTGACTACTGACCTATCCGGAGGGTTATTTATTCATCAACAGATATTCCTTATCCTAGGTTCCATGGATGCAGCGGTGAGCCAGACAGTCCAGACTCTGCCCTCATGGAGCTTACGTTCTACTGGAGAGAGACGGTTCACTAAAAAGCAATCAAATTAATAATAACATCAGATAGTAACAAGTGATATAAAAAAGAAAACAAAATATAATAGAAAGTGACTGGGGATGCTACTTTAGCTAGCATGGTCTGGAAAGGCCTGAGAAGACGACCTTTGATCTGAGATCTGTTCGGTCTGTGTAATCATGCAAAGACTTAGGGAGTTGCGGGTGCAAAGGTCTTAAAGTGGGAATGAGCTTGGTGAGTTCAAGGAACATTGCTAGAGCAGGTGGGCCAGGAGGAAATGAGGGGACAGAGATGAGCAGAGGCCAGGTGGTCCTGTTGCACCCTGAGATCTTTTGTGAGGATTTGAATTTTATTCTCAGTGGAACAGAAAGCCCTTGGAAGGCGCTCTGGACTGTGTTTTGAATAGTGGTGATGGATCTGCATGATTGCATTACATTCTGTCTTCTGCCCACCTCCTTGAACTTGTGGTTGTTGGTATATGCTTCAAAAGTTGCTGACCTGAGCTAGGGATGAAACCTATGGTTATGGAACACAGGAATGCTCTGTGAACCCATGACCCACCTTTCATGGGCAACATTCTGGAAGCAACTAGACTAGCTCACTGTGGATGACCCGTGACTTGCAGGATTTGCAGACCTGTCACATCCTGTGACTTGCAGATCTTGTTTCTAAACTTGCTTCCTGAAGGATGCAGTATACCTGTGTCTCTGCCTTTGGGTCAGTCAAACAAAGCTGTCTCACCATAACTGAGATCGTTTTCAATATATCTTCCCTCAGACTTCTCAGAGGCATGGCTTCTTCAGATGATTAGGGTTTGGCTAATCTTTCCATTTGTCCTTTAAAGTGTTAAAGGAACAAGACTGTGTCTGGCCACAATCTGACAAATATCTGCTTGGGGTTTGTCCTTTCCTCGGCACCAAGGGGCCAACTCCCTCCCAGCACAGCAGCACACTGGCTCTGGGGTGTTGCCAGCTTCCTTATTCCACACGGTGACATCATCCTCACAAGTAACCTCAGAGTCAGCTCACTAATCAGGCTCCTGTCGCATGCTGATTCAGCCTGTTCTTTATCTTGTTCTAGTTTGAGGGTTTAGCAGTCTTTTGAATGCTCCTTCCTGATTCTGAAAAACAGTAGTTTAAACCATTTATAGAAGGTCTTCTATAAAAGCAGAATTTGCAGCCAGATTTTGACTGTGGGAGCATACTGAGACCCTTGCTGAGGGGCCAGCAGGGAACACACCAGGATAGGGTGTTCCCCTATCCTGGATAGGAACCACCAGATTTCAGCCTTGACCTCTCCCTATAAGGGTGCTGTGTCTAAGAAGGCATGGAACTCAGGCCATTAACATCTAAGGATGTCATCTAGTTGGAGGGTCATGGCTTTGTGTACGTGTGTGAGATTTTCAACCACACACAGAAGTGGATAGATTGGCACAATGAACTCCAAGTGTCCATCATTCAATTTCAACAGCCATTAACTTTCTGCCTTTCTTGTTTCATCTGGCCCACCTCCCCATACACACACTCCATCCCTATGGATCATCTGTGGGTTTGTTCTAGATTCCCTGATAGAGTAAGATCACTCGCTTTCTTGCCATTTTCTTCCCTAGTAGGCACTCTCATCTCTCATCTGTTATACCAGTAGAGTCCTCGGAGGGGGAATAAACTGTTATTTCAATAAAGATTTCTGAATCGCAACTTCTAAGCTGCAACTTGACTATCCAGCCTTCTGGAATTTTCAGCATCTGAAAGATCCCAGATGGGCTTGTGATCAGAGTACCGGATTTTAGCCATTTTTCCCTCATGCTTTCTTTATTACTTTGGAGATTTTGATGACTATTTATCTTGAGCAGGAGGTATATAAACTAAAAATATAAGCTTCAATTTGGAGGTTTCACTGTAAATTTCTTTGCAGGCACCAGGAGGATTTCATAGCACATGTGGAGAGGCCAGGTGGTTGGAAGGTGACGAGAACACAGGCTTTGGAGTCAGATAGGGATGGATTAAAATCTTGGCTCTAACAAGTACCAGTTATATGACCCTAGTCACATTTCTTAGCCTTTCTGAATATGGTCCCCCTCATCTGTAAAGCAGAGATAATAATTCCTACCTCACAGAGACCCTGTGAAGATTAAATGAGTTAGATGCATGGTAGGGACTTCATGTGGTCGGCCTGCAATGTGGTCAGTGGTCAGTGGTCAGTGGTCAGTGGTCAATATTCAGTGGTCAATATTCAGTGGTCAATATTCAGTGGTCAATATTCAGTGGTCAAAAACTATTGTTGTCCTTTCAATTCTGTAATAGTGACTTTCTAGCCATATGGTGGCTGAATCCGGGTTGCTCCTTAGTTGCCCTTTTCGTTTTGAGACGGAATTTCACTCTTGCCGTCCAGGCTGGAGTGCAGTGGCACAATCTCGGCTCACTGCAACCTCCGCCTCCCAGGTTCAAGCGATTCTCCTGCCTCAGCCTCCTGAGTAGCTGGGATTACAGGTGCCCACCACCATGCCCGGCTAATTTTTGTATTTTTAGTAGAGATGAGGTTTCACCATGTTGGTAAGGCTGGTCTCTAACTCCTGACCTTGTGATCCACCGGCCTTGGCTTCCCAAAGTGCTGGGATTACAGGCGTGACCCACCGCGCCCAGCCTCCTCAGTTGCCTTTATGGGTGTTTTTCCCTAGACACATTTGGACCTGTTACTCACATCTTTCCTCTAACATCTCAAATGTCTTCTGGACAGTTCTGAAGGGTGAAATACTATATGCCAAGGGAAGGGCAGGCTCTGATCACCACAGGGCGATTTGGAAGTATCCTGTGGTGAATTTCCCTGGACCCAGAAAATTCTGCCCTGTTCTTAATAAATTAGGCAGCTGGACTTAAAAAAAAAAATGTCAACAGAGACTTTCTTGCCAAGTCTCATGTTTCTATATTTGACTAAAGTCAGACAAGTTCGAGCAACCAAATGAGGTCTCTAAGCTTAGCCAGAATAAGTGCAGCCATTTTTCTCTGTGTATGTTGCTCTGAGCCAGACTGGAGCCAGACTGCCTGGGTTTGAAGCCTGGCTCTTCTCTTTCCTACCTGGGTCACCTTGGGCCATTGTGCCTCCGCTTCCCTTTGGTAAAACAGTACCTGTATCAAAGGTTTTGTTGTGAAGAGTTAAAGAAATAAGCAAATGTAAAGCATTCAGAATGGTGCCTGGCACGTAGTAAGCTCTCAGTAGATGTCAGCTGTTGTTATTAATATTACAGAGGTAGAGGGTTAAATTCTGTGCTATGGAACATGTCCTAGGTTCAGTCTGCAGTAGCTGAGCAGTGCTAGTAAAGGTCTGTCATTCATTTGACATTTATTCTGCAAATATTTATTCATCTCCTACCATGCCAGGTACTGTTTAAGTTCTGAGGACACAGCAGTGAACCAAAGAGTCAAAAATCACTGCCCAGGGAATGAGTATTGCAATCATCTTGTAACCAGTATACCTGGGCCTTTGCTGTTTAGAACAAGTGCTCTGGGTATTTTCGCCTCAGTCCTTTTAACTAGCCACTATTTGATTTGTGTCACTCGTTTCTATACCAGTACTCCTCTTTGTTTTGTGCAGCATTTATTTGTAAGTACCTCAGATGCACCATGCCCTGTTTTCAGTTGAATAAGAGCTGGTTCTGGACCACAGGGGTCTGTGGCATAGTGCAGGCAGCAGATAAGTGGTCACAACATAATGAAGCGGGTGCTCTGACCAAGAGAAGCACAGAGAAAGTTTTCTGGAGAAGGTGAAGTCTGAAATGTAATTTAGATTGAGCTGGCCCCAGAGGAGTATGGGTGTGGTAGAGGATGGGTGAGGGGGAGTAGGGAAGGATGGGCTTTCTAGGCAGACAGCAGGTGGAGAAGGGATGGAGGCCTAAAGCTGCCTGAATATTTGGAGAACAACAAATGGATAATGAGTATGGCTGCAGCAGAGAATGGAGTTGAGGAAGTGGAGGAGGACTTGGTAAGAGGCACACCCAGGTATGAGCTAGATAACGAAAGGCCCTGTGTGCATTGCTCAAGAGTTTAAGCTTGCTCCTGAAGACCCTGGGGGCCCAGAAAAAGGCTTGAAGCTTAGGAGCGATGTAGACACAATAAGATGTGTTGGAATCACTGCTTTGTCAGCAGTCTGGAGCATGATTTGAAGGAGAGCCTGAAGAAAAGCAGGGAGACCAGCTGTCCCCATGAGAAACCATGAGGCCTGAGCAGACAGTGACAAGGAGGTGGCAGAGACGGGGTCAGAACTTGAAAGGCATTAAGAAGGCAATGGCCCCTGCAGGGCTTCTTGAATGACTGGGAGGGTAGGAGGAAAGGGGTTTGGAAATTGTTGAAACCATAAACTGGTGCAAGTTAAGAGAGGGGCAAGTTGTCCACACCTGGAGTTACCGTGACTCCTTACGTTACTGTAAACAACTAAAGCAGAGCAGAAAATGATGCACTGGATGCTTAGCATGGCTGACAAGGGGGCTCATGGGCTCTCTACTCCTGGAGACCTTTCGGAATGTGGCAGTCATCTGTGCTGATGCCAAAGTCAAGGTTACCTCACAGAGTTCCAGCCAAGCAGATCACTGCATCATGTAGCTCACTGGCTCATTCATTTAATTTGTTGATCAAATATTTATTGCATGTCTACTAAATGTTCTCATGGAACTTACATTTTGGTGGGAGTGAGTGGAGGAGGGAGGAATTATTTTTTTCTTTTTTTTTCTTTTCTTTTTTTTTTTTTTTTTTTTGAGACAGAGTCTCATTCTGTTACCCAGGCTGGAGTGCAGTGGCACAATCTCGGCTCACTGCAACCTCCGCCTCCCAGGTTCAAGCGATTTTCCTGCCTCAGCCTCCCGAGTAGCTGGGACTACAGGTGCATGCCACCATGCCTGGTTAATTTTTTGTCTTTTTAGTAGAGACAGGGTTTCACCATGTTAGCTAGGATGGTCTCGATCTCCTGACCTCATGATCTGCCCACCCCAGCCTCCCAAAGTGCTGGGATTACAGGCGTGAGCCACCACGCCCAGCCAGGAGGCAAGAATTCTACATTAAAGTAAATAAAGAAAATAGTTTTTAGATAGAGGTGAGTGTTGTTAAAGAATTAAAGTGAGGGAGAGGGCCTAGATGAGCGGGTGAATGGGTTGTAGAGAATGACTTCAGATATATTCGCCGGGGAAGCCCTGTGAGGAGGTGACCCGGGAACTGAGTTCTGCATGACCCAGGGAAGAGCAATCCAGAGAAAGGCCGAGTCAGGAGCTAGGTTGGTGATCAGCTGTAAGCCATATCTCTCAGATGGATTCCTGCAGCAGCCCCTTAACAGGCCTCCCTGCATTTCCTCTTATTCTGGACACCGTACCTGGAGCCTTCCAAAAACATGCTCGAGATCCTCCCTCCGAACCCAGGGACTTTCCTCTCACAATTAGAAAAAGCCAAAGTGCTTACAAGGGCAGCAAGGCCCCCGCCATGGAATGCCCGCTTTCCTCTGGTTACGTCTTCCACTCATTTCCTGCTTGCTCCCTCTGCTGCAGCCATACTGGCCTCCTTCCTGCTACCCAAACTTGTCAAACACGCCTTCACCTCCCAGCCAAGTACTGCGTGGCTTGTCCCTGACTTCAGGTCTCGGCTTGTGTGCAGAGCGCTCCCAAGACCATGCACACATTTCTTCGAAGATTCACTAGGACTCTGCACGTAGCTGTATTAGAGTTACAATCTGTAATGATGAAAAAGTACTAAGCAAAATTAGCAAAGGGGAAAGGCATGCGAGGTGAAGTCTGGAGGAAACCAGGCACAAGCTTCTTAGAATCCTGTCCTGTGGGAGTCTCACAGGACATACTTCGTGCCCCCATCTGTGGGTTGTGACAACATGTGTGAAATGTTGTCTACCAGGGAAGCTCATTAGAGACTCAACGCCCAGAGGTTTTATTGGTGGCTGGTCATGTCGGCAGCTTCTGTCTGGCAAGTACCAAGATTTCAGACTCCCAGAAGAAAAGCAGGTAATCACCATAAACCATACTGTTTGCACAAACAGTTCAGGCATCGTGAGCTATTCACATCAGGGAATGGAGGGAACTTTCCCAAAATCTAAGTTCCTAGATGCCAGCAAAGGGCCAATCTTACAATTGGGTCTTTCTTTCTAAGGCTGTAGTCTCAGGCTTTCTTTTTTCTTTTTTTCTTTTTTTTTGGAGACGGAGCCTAGCTCTGTCGCCCAGGCTGGAGTGCAGTGGCTCAATCTTGGCTCACTGCAACCTCCGCCTCCCAGGTTCAAGCAATTCTCTGCCTCAGCTTCCAGAGTAGCTAGGACTGTAGGCACACGCTGCCATACCTGGCTAATTTTTTGTATTTTAGTAGAGGTGGGGTTTCACTGTGTTGCCCAGGCTGGTCTCGAACTCCTGAACTCAGGCAATCTGCTTCGGCCTCCCAAAGTGCTAGGATTACAGGCATGAGCCACCACACCCAGCCTAATCTCAGCCTTTCTGTGTGAAGTCTTTTCTGCATAGCTTAAGTACTGCTGCTCAGGGAGACCTTCTCACCATCCAATTTAAAATACTAGCTCCAGCACTCCCTGCCCTCCCCATCATCTAATTTTTCTCCATATACTCGTCGCTGTCTAAGATACCATATAATCCACACATGCAATTATTTATTGCCTGTGTCTCCCATTAAAATGTAAGCTTCATTTCATGAGGTGGAGATTTTTGCCTGCTTTCTTTACCAATGAACCCCCAGCACCTATGACAGTGTTTGGCACTTAGTAGGTTCTCAATAATATGAGACGGATGAATGAACAAATGCTTAAAAAAACAGGAAAACTTGGCACGTGTGGTTAGAGTGAAGTGTCATGCAGAAAGAGGTAGGAAATGTGATTGAGCAGACAGGGTCAGTGCAAACAGGGCCCTTACAGGCTTTGGGAAAGGGTTTAGATGAGCATATTTCTTTTTTTTTCTTTCTTTCTTTCTTTCTTTTTTTTTTTTTGAGATGGAGTCTTGCTCTGTCACCCAGGCTGGAGTGCAGTGGCACAATCTCAGCTCACTGTAATCTCCACCTCCCGTGTTCAAGCGATTCTCCTGTCTCAGCCTCCTGAGTAGTTGGGATTACAGACACCTACCACCACGCCCATCTAATTTTTGTGTTTAGTAGAGATAGGGTTTTGCCATGTTGGTCAGGCTGATCTTGAAGTCCTGACCTCAAGTGATCCACCCACCTCGGCCTCCCAAAGTGCTGGCATTACAGGTGTGAGCCACTACACTCAGCCTAGACAAGCATATTTCTTAAGTGTCATGACCACCTTTGAGTTGTCCAAACCCAGTTTTCACCAGTGTCTCAACTTCAGCTCACCCCCCACTCTCCTCAAAGACAAGTGTCAGTTCCTCTTCTTGTTCCTTTAGTTAATAGGGGTATTCAAAATCTCTTATTATGTGCACTCCATGCTTTTCTGCCCTAGAATGTATTGCAATTGTAATAATTTAACAATTTGTGTAATTTAGTTAATATCTTAATTCTCCATTAATCTGAAAATTTTTGGCTTGTCAGCACTATATCCTCAATGTCTAGCCCAGAACTCAACAATAGAATGACTGCTATTGTTTAGAGTATAGACAACTCCGGGCCAGGCTCAACTTCCTGGACCTGGAACCATTCAGAGCTTTCTCAGGTTCTCCAGCCTTCGTCCTGGGTCAGCATCTCCCCAGCCTCCCTCCAGACTTGGAGCACACAGTACCAGGCAGCTCTCAGCCTCACGATGCCCTGACTTCTGATGCCTGGCTGTGCATGTTCACTTTGCAGGAGCCACTGGAAAAGGCCCAGCTGCTGGCACTGGTTGGGGACCAGCTCATCCAAAGCCACCATTATGCAGCAGACACCATCAGGCCCCGGTGTGTGGAGCTCAGGCACCTCTGTGACGATTTCATCAATGAAAACAAGAAAAAATGGAACATTTTAGGAAAGTCCTTAGAGTTTCATAGACAGCTGGACAAGGTGAGCAAAACACAGCCAAGAACGTGATGTCTGCAAGATTTTCTGTGAAGCAGCTTCCATTATACTCGTCCTCCCGTCCTTGTGTGATTGCTGACAGGCTCGAGTGCTTTATGTGAAAAGATGTTCAAGAGGCATTCAAAGTGTGCAGATCCTAGGTTGAAGAGGTACTGAAGGTAAAAAGTGCATTGGCCATCCCACCACATCCCATTAAATTAACTAAAGGCCATTTCTATCTGTGTGGAGCCAGACTTTAAGAGTGTGTTTTGGCCTGGCCCTGTGGGAACACTTCTTGATTCCCTTTCAGGTGTACAGAGAACCAAGCACTATATTTGCAGAGTGCTTCCCTCATATAAAGGCAAAGGTTTTTTATTCTTCTTGGAGAAGCTGAAGTAATAATGACCATTTTATATGCCCTAGCATTTATCAAGCACCTACTCTATTTCTACCAGGAACATAATTATGTCATCTATTTATAATCCTCAAGACAACCTCTGAGGAAGGTATTAATGGCCTCATTGTGCAGAGGCAGAAACTGATACTCTGCTGGTTCTCAAAATGTAGCACACAAGAATACCTAGTGAGCTGTTATATGGCAGATTCCCTTATGCACCAGGGCTGGAGACTCAGCGTCAGTAGGTCTGGAATGCTGCCCAGGAACTAGTATTTTACTAAAGCGCCCAAATGATTCTGGTGCAGGTGGTGCAGGAATGACACCAAGAAACCCTGGGGAACTGACTGCCCAAGACCATACATGGTGCAAACAGGGGAAGCCAGAATTGAAGTCAGACCTGCCAGATTCCACACTGAGGCTTCACAGAATAGACAGCAAGGCTGCATGCCAGGGGCCCACAGGGAGAGGGGTGTGCAGACCCTGGTGCCCTTTGGAGGTGACCTCTAGGGTATGTTCCCAGTCAGCAGGAGCAGTGGTTTCTGGAGTCTTCCCTGTCAGCTGGTCCCGGGCAGCATGTGACTGATGGCAATGAGTCAGCATGCTCCATCCCCACAGCTGTTCCTCTTGCATGCCAGGGGTCACCCACCCGGTTGCTTACCTCATCCCATTGCCAAAGGGATTTTAATGTCAATGAAATACAGTTGTTCCAGAAGCAAGTGGCTCAGAAGGGGCTGGTGCGCAGCCTGCTCTGTGTGCTGAGCTCGCTGCAGGATCAGCTGCTGTTTTGCTAACTCCATTTTTGCTCCAGAGTGGTGTGTGTGTGTGTGTGTGTGTGTGTGTGTGTGCGCACATGGGTATGAGACGGAGAGAGGGAGACAGAGAGAGAGAGAAAGCAAGTAGCCGTAGGAACTCTACGGAAAATCCCAGCCTAATGTTTTTTGCAGATCTAGGCATGATGGGTAAAGAGAAAGTTTTCACAGCATATATCAAAGCATGAGTTCATATTATTGTGGAAATCCAAAAATGTAGGAAGAAAAAGGTTACTCATGTGCGTGTACATATCCTACTACCCCCCACCCCTGCATAATGGTAATTATTAATTCTGAAATATCTTTATTTTTATTATTCTAAATGTAGCACATATTCACTGTGCTACATTCATTTCCCTAGATTATCTAGGGAAAAAAAAATGAGACAAACATTTAAGTTGCCTATCATTTTCCCACTTAGAAAGACAACCGCTTTGGGGTGTTCCATTTTGATCTTTTTTTCTCTGTATAGTTATTTATATTGCTTTTCAGGTCACATGGTAAATGGAAATGCAGAGGTACTGGCACTGGAAGCTTATTTTCATTTAACTCTTCAGGTAGCATAAGGGTCCCCTGTCTTTCTGTTCAGGTGTCTCAGTAGAGTTCAGAAGAGCAAAGAAAATGAGTCTTTTAAAAAATCTGAATAATTAGAATTCATCACCTATCTGACGTCCTCCCAGCATCCAAAATTTTGAGTATTGCTGTGCTGAGTTACAAAGCTTTGCATTCTTGCTTCCTTAGGAAAGACAAATGCCAGTAAATGTAAATAGGGATCGCCTGGGAATCCAAAGAGGAAAGTTGTGTTTTTGTTAAAAGGGACACTCCCTTCTCCCAGGAAATGTAAGGGCAGGGTCTAATGTCTCATTAATCACCCTGTGTTCTCGTAACCAATTTGGATGCAGGTAAACCCCAAAAGCCATTGATTACATTTCTCTATGGTTAGACCAGCCTAAGAGATATGTAGCTCTAAGGCTGGGTGGTGCAGTGCCGCATGCCTGTAATCCCAGCACTTTGGAAGGCTGAGGTGGGAGGATTGCTTGAGCCCAGGAGTTTGAGACCAGCCTGGGCAACACGGCCAAAACCCG
>NW_016821812.1:729439-745798 GCF_001698545.2 Rhinopithecus bieti | reverse complement strand
GTCTCAAAAAAAAAAAAAAAAGGAAAGAAAAATCAGCCTGGTGTGCTGGCACGCATCTGTAGTCCCAGCTACTTGGGAAGCTAAGATGGAAAGATCACCTGAGCCTGGGGTAGACCTCTCCAGGCTGCATTAAGCCATGATTGCACTACTACACTCCAGCCTGGGCAACAGAGTGAAACGCTGTCTCAAATTAAATACATATTTACCTGTCTCCTCCTGGAGATGTAGCAATTCCCGTCAGTGGAAGAGAGAAGAACGTTATATGACTCATTTTGCTGACCAAGTGACCTCCCTGAGAAGTGGACAGGTGTAGATTGGTTTGGGCTTGTCCACCTCATAGTATAATTTACAGTGGTTAGACCCCTTAAACTTTATGCCGTCCCATGACAATTTTCCATTGTCTCAGAATCCTTGTAGACAAGCTCAGACCTGCTGAGGATTATGGTGGCTCTGAGTTGTGGTCAGGCAAAGTGCACAAGGCACTGTTTCTTTCCGAAGGTCAGCCAATGGTGTGAGGCAGGAATCTACCTCTTGGCTTCCCAAGCTGTAGACAAGTGCCAGTCTCGAGAGGGGGTTGACATCGCCTTGAATGACATTGCAACATTCCTGGGCACAGCCAAGGAGTACCCGTTGCTCAGCCCCAAGGAGTTTTACAGTGAGTTTGAGTTGCTGCTCACCCTGGATGCAAAGGTAATGCTTCCGGGTTATTTTGATCCTATGGTTGGGAAATGGATAGGGGAGGGAGGGACTGTATCTCCTTCCTGATAAAGTGCACGCAGGGTGTACTGAGCAGGCTGTATTGAGTGGGCTCACCGATTCCAAAGCCCTCTGGTGGCCTCTTAGACTCCTGGCCTGAACATCCTGGCATACTGACCTTCATCTGACTCAAATCAGTCATTTCTCTATTAATGCTTATGAGCATTCCTGATGTACCACACATTGTGCTGAGTGCTGAGGATACTGTGATGATTAGAAATACGCCGAGGCGGGCGGGTGGATCACGAGGTCAGGAGATCGAGACCATCCTGGCTAACATGGTGAAACCCCATCTCTACTAAAAATACAAAAAATTAGCCAGGCGTGGTGGCAGGTGCCTGTAGTCCCAGCTACTCGGGAGGCTGAGGTAGGAGAATGGCGTGAACCTGGGGGGGCGGAGCTTGCAGTGAGCCAAGATTGTGCCACTGCACTCCGGCCTGGGCGACACAGTGAGACTCCGTCTCAAATAAAAAAAAGAAAGAAATAGGCATGTTTCCATCCCTCAGTGAGCTTACAGTTTCGTGGGAGAGGCTGACATTAACAAAATAATCACACAAAAATGTATTACAAGCTGATATAAGTGCTGTCAAGGAGGGATTCAGGGTCAGGCATGTGACAGAGGAACTTGACCTGGACTGGAGTCAGAGAAGGCTCTCGGGAAGAGTCACTTGAGCTAAAGCCTGGAGAATGAGTAGACAAGATGGGAGAGCCTTTCCGGACAGGAGGAACAGCATGTGCGAAGGCTTCAGGGCTGGAGGGAGCCTGGCACAGTGCAGACCAAAAGGTCAGGGTGTGGAACCTAGAGAGCAATGGAAGTGTGTTTTGGGTGAGGTTAGAGAGAGGAAGGCAAGGTAGGCTTTGTGGGCCACATGAAAGAGTTTGGATTTAAGCAGGGGATAACTTGATTGGATTTGCATTTGAGAAGCGCATTCTTCCATGAAGCCAGCAGGGTTGTAGATAGCACACCTTCCTCTGAGAGCCACATCACCTTGTCTGCACCTCTGGTTTAAGAGCTTCTTTAAGTCAGCTTCCTGGGCACACAGCAGGGAAGAGAAGACGCGGTGGAGGAACAAACAGATTATATCCAGCCTGTCTAACTGTTCATGTAATTCTGGGGAATGCCCTGAAGTCCATCCAGGGACTCAGGCCAAAATCTTTGCTCTGTCTAACATGACACAAACCACATTGTATTCTAATTGTTTGTTTATTTATTTATTTCTGAGACGGAGTCTTGCTCTGTCGCCTGGGTTTGAGTGCATTGACATGATCTCGGCTCACTGCAACCTCTGCCTCCCGGGTTCAAGCGATTCTCCTGCCTCAGCTTCCCAAGTAGCTGGGATGACAGGTGCCAGCCACCACACCCGGCTAATGTTTGTTTTTTTAGTAGAGATGGGGTTTCACCATGTTGACCAGGCTGGTCTCAAACTCCTGTGCCAGGGTGTTCCAGGCACTGGAGATGCCATAGTGCAAGGATGTAGTCATTGCCCTCAAGGGTCTCAAGTAGGAGAGGCTGATCCTTAGATGCACAATTCTGGAGCATGGCAGGACCTGCAACGACTTGCATAGTGATGCCCAGAGGGGGTCACCTGAGGGAGGTAGGGATGGGGGGAGTAGGGGAAGGTGGGAGTAAGGGAATGCTTCGTGTCCTCAGGCTGTATACAGAGAGACCTGTTCATCATGATTTGCTTTTGTTACTGCAGGCCAAAGCTCAGAAAGTTTTGCAGAGGCTGGATGATGTCCAGGAAATATTTCACAAGAGGCAAGTGAGTCTGATGAAACTGGCAGCCAAACAGACTCGTCCAGTGCAACCTGTGGCCCCACATCCTGAGTCTTCACCAAAATGGGTGTCATTGAAAACCAGCCAGCTCTCCACCTCGGGTAGGTTATTTGAGGAAAAGCAGCTTTGTGGCTTTTGTGTTTCACCAGCAACATAAGGACTGAGACTGGTTGTGTACAATGGATAATGGTCACTGTTTTAACAGATACTGTTTAAAACAGACTACAGATATGCCATAGCGCAGACATGGAAGACATAAACACTTAGATGACACCAAGTGCCTGGATGTAAGGAGAAACACACAATCTACTGAAGGAGTAAAAAAAAATGCATCATAAAGGCCGGGCGCGGTGGCTCGCGCCTGTAATCCCAGCACCTTGGGAGGCCTTGGCGGGTGAATAATCTGAGGTCAGGAATTCGAGACCAGCCTGGCCAACATGGTGAAACCCCATCTCTACTAAAAATATAAAAATTAGGCTGGGCATGGTGGCTCACGCCCATAATCCCAGCACTTTGGGAGGCTGAGGTGGGCAGATGACAAGGTCAGGAGATAGAGACCATCCTGGCTAACACAGTGAAATCCCATCTCTACTAAAAATACAAAACATGAGCCAGACGTGGCCGCGGGTGGCTGTAGTCCCAGCTTCTCAGGAGGCTGAGGTAGGAGAATGGCATGAACCCAGGAGGCAGAGCTTGCAGTGAGCCGAGATGGCACCACTGCACTCCATCCTGGGCGACAGAGCGAGACTCCATCTCAAAAAAAAGAAAAAAAAATTTATTTATATATATATAAATTAGCTGGGCATGGTGGTGGGCGCCTGTAATCCCAGCTACTCAGGAGGCTGAGGCAGAAGAATTGCTTGAACCCAGGAGGCAGAGTTTGCAGTGAGCCGAGATTGTGCCATTGCACTCCAGCCTGGGTGACGAGCAAAACTCCATCTCGACAACAACAACAACAACAACAAATGCATCATAATAATAACAACGTAATGATAACAGCATACAATAGACTCCATTGAGGACCTTTAAAAGGCCCACATTTTATTAGCAATGATGTAGTAAAATTGGTTCTTTGAGCAGAGATTTAAAAAATAGGTAAGTTCTTATGCCAATCCCACATGGTCCTGATTACTATAGCTTATTAGTTAGCCTTTAAGATCAAGTCATGCAATATTCCAACGTTGCTCTTTTTCAAGGTTGTTTTGGCTATCTTAGGTCCTTTTCATTTTTCCATAAGTTTTAGAATCACCTTTCAATTTCTGCTGGGATTATGATAGGGATTACACTGGATATATGAGCCAGTTTGGAGAGAACTATTATCTTACCAATATTGACTTTTCCAATTCCTGAATATGTTATAACTTATGTTTTTTAGGTCATCTTTGATTTCTCTTAACAATGCAGTAGTTTTGAGTGTAAAGGCCTTAGGCATTTCACATTTTTTTAACCCTATAATGAATGGAATTTACCGTATTTAAGAATAGGAATAGATTTTTATAGAGAGATATAATCCTATCATCTGTGAATAGGAATACTTTTACTTTTTCTGTTTCAATCTTTGTACTTTTTTTTCTGGTCATATTATAATGACTGGGACCTCCACTACAATGTCAAACAGAAATGGTGAGAGCAGACATCCGTGTATTTTCCCAATATTAGGAAAAAGGTTGAAGTTTCACCTTCAAGTATGATGTAAGCTATAGGTTTTCCACAGATGTCTTTTATCAGATTGAGGGAATTCCCTTCTATTTCTATTTTTTGAGAGTTTTTATCATGAATGATTATTGAGTTTTTCAAATGCTTATTTGGTCCATGTATTGAGATAATGATATGGTTTTTCTTCTTTATTTGTTAATATGGTAAATTACAATGATTTATTTTCAAATGTGAAAACAACTGTACATTCTCGGAATAAACTGTCCTTGGGCGGGATGTACATGTCATTTGTTTGTGTCGTGTATTGTGGTGCTCTGTCATTAAGCACATATATATTCATGGTTTTTATGTCTTGCAGATATATTAGCCCTTTTATAATGATGAAATGTCTCTTCTTCGCTCCTTATCTCTAGAAATACTCTTAAAGTCTATCTTGTGTGATATTGTCACAGCCATTCCTGTTTTCTCATGCTTAGTGTTTGCACAACATATTTTTTTGTTTTCTATTCTTCTTTGTATTTAAAGTATATTTGTTGTAGGCAGCATATAGTTGGGCCTTGCCTTTTTATACACTGCAACCTGTGCCTTGTAATTGGAGTGATTAGATTTTTATGTTTATATCCATCATCATTATTGATATAGTTGGATTTAGAGCTCCTGTTTTGTTATCCTTTATGTCTCATGTACTTTCTATTCCTCTTTTCCTACCTTCTTTTGGGTTAGTAAATATTTTTTAATATTTTGTTTTAATTCCTCTATTGGCTTGTTATCGTATCTCTTTGCACTATTTTTCACCCAGACTAGGGATTACCATATGCATCTTAACTTGTCATGATCTGTTGAGTTAGTTTCTTACCACTCTATGCAAAATATAGGAAATCTACAACGTCATACTTCCATATGCTCCCCATCCATCCTCTGTGCTATTCTTATCATAAATATTACATCTATATATGTTAAACCCCCACTATGGTATTACAATCTTTGCTTTCAATATTAAGACAAATACCTCTGTGTGTGTGTGTGTGTGTGTGTGTGTGTGTGTGTATACATACCCCCTTATTCACCATTTCTGGGGTTCTTCATTCCTTATTATAGATTTGAGTTACTATCTTATGTCATTTCTCTTCAGAATAAAGAGCTTCTGTTAGTATTTATTGTTGGGGAGTCTACTGGCAACAAATTCTTTTCTTGTCTTTATTTTTTCCTTTTTGTGGAGAACGGAGTCTTGCTATACTGTCCGGGCAGGTTTCGAACTCCTGGGCTCAAGCTATCCTCCCACCTCTGCCTCCCTGAGAGCTTGGATTACAGTTGTGAGCCACTGTGCCTGGCCTGTTAACAATAAATTCTTTCAGTTTTTGTTTATCTGAAAATTGTGGTGTGTTTTGGTAATTCTCCATTTAGTACAATTTACAGTCCCTCGTCTTCCACCACGTGTCCTACTTTTTAGAAGTAAGCCTGATAACATGTAGTGTATTTATTTCCTGAATTTTATCTGCAAATACACACACACATCCACGTACACACTTTAACACACTTGCATACACATACCACAGACATACCCAAACATACACAGAGACATCCTTCTTAGATGATTGGAAACAGAACTTTGTTCTCTTGACCTTTCATCTTCCCTCAAGCTAAACCATGTTCACATCTACGACTTGGCCTCATTCGTTGTTTCAAGGAACATATGTTTGTTTCAACTAAATAAAGCAAGAATTAGAGATGTGTTTCTCGGCTTTTCAAATACAAGATTTCATAATAGATAACACTCCTTTCCAGAATAAATAGGTCTTTGTCAAGTCTGAACAGGTTGTCATTGACTTAAGTCAAACAACTAGCTCGTTTTGCAGAACGATCCTGCACTTTTGTTTTTGGCAAGTATCTACTGAGTGTGGACTCTAGCAAGTCACTAAAAGGCTTTTCAAACATTTTTGTCTGATTCCTTAGTAGCTGAGTCTGTGCCAAGATAAGCAATGGTATTTCACAGTGTAAAGAAGATGGGTGGAAGGGCTTAAGAGCTGGAATTTCAGCTCTGACTCTTGTTAGCTGGATGCCTTGGCTACAACTTTTAACACCTCTGAAGTCCATAAGGAATGTGAAAAAACTTTTTAATGCCATGTGACTATAATAGCTAAAATGTGTTATACATTGTATATGATCTACATTCTTCACAAATGAACTCATTAAAGCCTCATCACAGCCCTTTACTATAGGATTTCTCATTTTTCCCTACTTTACAGATGAAAAAGGTAAGGCACAGAGGTGACTGTAATCATGTGTGCCTCATGCATGGAAGAGCAAGGCTTGAACACTGGTAGTGTGGCTTCTGTGGCCCTGCCTTTCACTGCTTCACTCTACTTACAGTGTCAAGGACAGGTGCTTCTCAGTCATGGTGTCACCAATTATTGTGCATCCATTTCTAGCATCTAGTTATTGTGCCTGGAATCACTCACTTTATAGAGATCCCACAGAGAGGGAGGAGCCCAAAGGATTGTCTGTTATTACAAAGCAGCATTAATGGTAATATATATAACCTGGGGTAGCAGTGTACTTTTCTACCATTTTCAACATAACATCTATGAAAAACCCATAGAAAGCCCAAGCTGCTTCCAGTTGGCTCACAGAATGAAAGGGTTGGGAGGAGCTTCTGGAGGTCAGATGTCAACCTCCCTCAAGTCTATCATAGCTAAGAATCAGGGTGATATATTGGGGGCGTTTGATGAAGGGCATTTTGGTCTTGGGACCTGTAAATGCTAAAGTCGGCCAGGCACAGTGGCTCATGCCTGTAATCCCAGCACTTTAGGAGGCCGAGGCAGGCAGATCACAAGGTCAAGAGATCAAGACCATCCTGGCCAACATGGTAAAACTCCATCCTTACTAAGAATACAAAAATTAGTTGGGCATGGTGGTGCATGCCTGTAGTCCCAGCTACTTGGAAGGTTGAGGCAGAAGAATCACTTGAACCTGGGAGGTGGAGGTTGCAGTGAGCTGAGATCACACCACTGCACTCCAGCCTGGCAACAGAGCAAGACTTCATCTCAAAAAAAAAAAAAAAAAAAAAAAAAAAAAAAAAATGCTCAAATCCTGCCTGGGATTAATCACATCTCCTGTGAGTTTCCCAAGGGACCAGCATATACAAGGGTGGCGACTATGACAAATAAGAATTCAAAGTACCTCTTATCGATTAGCCTTGTGGCCATCACCCACAATGCTTGGTAAAGCTGGTAAGATGGGTTAGGAAGCCTTGAGGCCTAACCAGGGCTTCTCCTCTCCAAGTCCCAGTTTTACTACCAAATGGCCATGGAGCTTAAAGAAAGGATATTTCCCAGGTGTCTAGGACCTTGTGGGAAGGGGAGAAGGGAGATAGTGACCGAGAGAAAAGAGCAAGAGCAAGACAGCCCAATTTCTTCCTGACTCAGTCAACTGATTCTATCTCACAGTCCTCCCATTCACTGATAAATGTGCGTCCACCAGTTCTGGAATCCAACAATTATACCATCAGATTATACCGGCAACAACTGCTGGCTATCGCAGGCATGGCCATCCTCTTACAGTACAATCATAGTATGATTGTGTGTGTACATGTATGTGTGTAAAAAGAGGGAGAGCATTTGAAAGAAGACTATAAGGAAATATACTAAGTGACTATGCTTCAATGTTAAGATTTTAGTGTTTTTCAGATTTTCTATAATAAGCAAAAATTAATTACCTTTATAATGGAAAATATATTCAATACAATGCAGCACCTAGAATTTAGTCTTCGAATCCAAGAACAACATCAAGTGCAACATTACGCTGTACACATGATGCATGCCAAAGCAGCAGTGCATAAAGGAATCCATAAAGTTTGTAATAAGGAAGACTTCATGAGGAAAGTGTCCTGTTTGTTTGTTTGTTTGTTTGAGATGGAGCCTAGCTCTGTCGCCCAGGTTGGAGTGCAGTGGCGCGATTTCAGCTCACCACAACCTCTGCCTCCCAGGTTCAAGTGATTCTCCTGCCTCAGCCTCCCAAGTAGCTGGGATTACAGGCACATGCCACTGTGCCCGGATAATTTTTGTATTTTTAGTAGAGACGGGATTTCACCATGTTGGCCAGGCTGGTCTTGAACTCCTGACCTCAGGTTATCTGCCCACCTCTGCCTCCCAAAATGCTGGGATTACAGGTGTGAGCCACCAAACCCAGCCGAAAGTGACCTTTTAGCTGAGTCTTAAAAATGGGAATGACAGAAAATCTACCGTTCTTTACCACATTACTATATTTATAGATTTATTGTAGTTTGATGTTTCATATGGTGCTGGGTGTGACTTTTTTCTCTTCTGCTGAAATGTCAAGTCCCTGGAGTCAAGGATTCTATTTCTTTTCTGTGTCTCTCCTTCACCTCCAATTTCATCCACCACCTGGGAAATCAATGCAGCAGCTCAACTGAGCTTTTTTAGTTAACCACATTGACATGGTCCAGCTATTTGTCCAAGTCAGACAAAGTGCTCTGAGTTATAATTTAGAAGTCAAATAACCAAATTAATGGCAGGTTTTCTTAGTCCCTCTAGCTCCTCCTCTGAGAACGTCTGAGGAACCTTATACAGAGACAGAGTTGAACTCCCGGAGAAAGGAAGACGATGAGACTAAATTTGAAGTCAAGGTAAAATTACGTTTATTTTACTTATGGAACTTTCTGACAAGAGAGAAGGTTGCTGTCATAATTATCAAGAAATCAACAAATTGTGTTTCCTTAATCTGTACCTGTTGTCACCTCCAGAAGATAAGCCCATCAAGGCACACAGCACAGACTAATGCTTTCAAGAACTGGGGTTTATAGGATTTTTTTCCTTTTCATCCTTTTCTTTCTTCTTAATGGCAGCTAGAAATGAAATTTGGTTGTGTATGTAATTATCAGTAGGTACTGTTGTAGTAAAAGAAAAATCATTTTATTTATTTCTGTAATCTGACTTCATATTTAAAATTGGTAGAACAGTATATGGTTCATGCATAAAAAGAGCATGACATGCCGGGCGCGATGGTTCACACCTGTAATCCCAGCACTTTGGGAGGCCGAGGAGGGCAGATCACGAAGTCAGGAGTTTGAGACCATCCTGGGCAACATGGTGAAACCCCATCTCTACTGAAAATACAAAAATTAGATAAGCGTGGTGTCGGACGCCTGTAGTCCCAGCTACTTGGGAGGCTGAGGCAGGAGAATCACTTGAAACTGGAAGGTGGCAGTTACAGTGAGCCAAGATTGTGCTGCTGCACTCCAGCCTGGGCAACAGGGCGAAACCACGTCTCAAAAAAAAAAAAAAAAAAAGAGCATAACAAAATTGCATAGAGCTGCACACACACATGCACACATACAAGTGCGTGAATAACTGGTGAACCCTTAATAGGCTCTGTGGATTGTGCCAGTGTCAGTTTCTTAGATGTTAACATTGGAGGAGGTTTGGAGAAAGGGGACATGAGACTTTCCATTTCTTTGCAACCTCATGTGACTTAATATAATTATTTCAAAATAGAAGTTTTAAAAAAGCATAAGGTTTGGAATCAGGCAGATCTGGGTTTCAGCAACATAACCTCTTGAAACCTCAGTTTCTTGCTTGTACAAATGGGTATAACAATAGCTACCTCCTGAAAATATTTTGAGCGTGAAATGAAAATTTGAAAATTGCTAAGCACTGTATAATTTTAAAGTAACATATATTTAGAAGCTGAAGTGTAATTAATTGTGAATTGTGAATATATGTTGCTGCATAGCAACCCCTGGAGGGGTTCCCTTTCCCCTGCCTCCCTGAAAATTAAATATTTGACTGGCTGAATGGTTCTGAAACCATGAGGCCAGGGGCTCAAATGAGCTTCAGCAACATTATGATCCATCATCAATCCCCAAAGCGTCTGAATATGAACCCCACGGGAACTCCACTGACCTTTAAAGAGTCTGGAAGAAAGTGAGTTTTAGGCTTTTCTTCTTGGAGGCAGAAACAGAGCGGGAACGAGGGTTCTCAGCAGACTTTTCTTAGAGAGAGAGAAAGCTTCGTCCATCTGCCAATTTGTTTAGTCATCCTGTATTCAGGGCAGATTAGGACCTAGCCACTGCTGTCCATAAATCCCTTCTGGTTGGAGGAATTGCATCACCATGTTTTCTCAAGTTAGGAAACTGTATGAAATTTCATGCTGTCTTGATCAGGTACCTAAAAAAGTAAATAGCAATTTTTCAAAATAGATTCACCTGATTTAACACCCAGCAGGTCTATGGAATCATTAAGTAATATTAAAAGGGTTTCATTGTGGTCCTCTTTAAAAGTGAACATCAGCCTATCCATTTCTGCACCCTGGACTTCTAGGAGAGTGTCATCTCTGAAGGTGAGGACTGTGTCACATGATCAGAGCTCAGATTTGGCCCCGAGCTCATATTCTGTTGCCACTGACTCACAACATGACGTGAACTCACTTCCTATCTCTATGACCTACTTTGCCCATCTTCAGACAACATATTTATGACCTGCACACTATAAAGATGCTACGGGAGTTTTAAGCATATGGAAGTTCTCATATAAAGGAATCCAAATTAGAGTGATTTATTTCGATTATTGTGAACAGTAAACAAGTTCTATGGTTTTTTGTTGTTGTTGTAAAAGAAAAACATAGACAGTGTAGGAGCAGCAGTGGGGATAGAATCGGAGGCCTGTTGATGTGGAAAGTGTTGAGTAGAATCCAAGAAACCCTGGTCACCCAGCTGTTGGTTTCTTCCTTCTTTTGCCATGTTGTTTATTTAATTCAGACTCCAAACCCATCCTGTTAAGATGCCATCTCCCTCTGTATTTAGGCAACTCACCAAACAGTATGGGTACTGTTAAACAAGCACAAGTTCATGTTAAAATCATCCTTCTGTGCTTTAGTTGTTTTCTTCCTTATTGTTGATTTGTTTGCGTATTTAATGAAAAGCTTTTCCCACAACAGCGTATGTTAACAGTCAAGGTGGTGGAGGAAGCAGAGTAGGAACAGAGGCTGGTCAGATTTCTGCTTAGAAAGACCAAGGCTATGGAAGCAAATGTAAGCAGAGTCCATAAAGTCATGAACAACATGAGCAGGAAGAAAGTGGATTTGTGCACTAAATCCCCAAATCCTAGACTTAGGAATGAAATTAGGACCAATAGATGCAATTAGGGTTTCACACATTGTGTATTATAACCAGGGAAATTGTTATTCCAAAATACATAAGAAAACTAGTAAGAAAAAGATAGGTTCAAAAAAAAAAGGTTTAGATTCATGTCTATGTGGATCATGGATTATTAAAAGGGGGACAAATCAGTTGACTACATCAACAATAATCATTGCAGCTTGTGTTTAGTGGCCGCTGTCCAAGAGAGATGACCAGGATGCATAGAGAATGCATCTAACTCTGGGTGGCAATTCTGACATCCTTTTGGCCTTAGGTCTAGAACTCAAAGATGAAATGAAACACAGCCAGTCTAGCAGAGTGAATCATAACATTGTGATAAATGCCACCCCTTTGCCCTCGAGAGTAAGTACGCAGAGAAAAAAAAATAGCTGTGAACCAAAACCATGTATAATGCAGTCACCGATACTCACCACCTACAACTGAAATCATGACGTGGTTTGATCACGATCAGAGAAATCATTTCCTTTTCTGGAGGGATGATCCTTGCCATGCTGGTTCTGGGGAACTTGAGAAGCTAAACTTGATAGGGCACCTGAGACTCTTCCGGGGCCATCTGGCAAGAGTGATACCCTGTGCTCAGCTCACTGACGTCATCTGGGAAAGCCCTGTGGTGGAAGCGATTCGCTGTGCTTGTTGGCAGTAGTGATGTAACTATTTCCTGTTCTTCACTGGCTGGAAGCTGAAAGCATGACTCACGGGAACTGCTTTTCCCAGGCTGCCAACATCACAGCCTTTTTGTAAGCTGGAAATAAGTCAGAGGCTAACAATTTCTTTTTCCTAAATGTGGACCTACAGAATTAAGAAAGAGCTAACAGTGTTCTTTGGTGCCTGTTAAAGTTATTTAAAGGAGCAGAAGCCTATTCTGTGCTCCCAGAGGTTAAAAAAAAAAGTAAAGTAACAAAAGCCTTTTCAGGATTCTGAGCAAAGAGCCTCTTAAATTAAAAATAAATAAATAAAAGTTTTTGAATGCAGGAGCTGGAAGGGAATGGAGAGGTGAGTGGAGGGTTGCTATCATTGGCTGAAGGCCGGACATTGTACTGGGTGCTGTGTGTACCTGAGTCCATCTCTAGTCCTCAGAACCTTGTGAGGATGATGTTTTCCGTTTTATCAGCAGCGCCATGAGACTCAGAGGCTGAGTTTCCCCAAGGGTCATACAACTAGTAAATGTTGTAGCTGGGATTTGAAACTAGCTGTTTACTAATCTGGCAGCTTACTTAACTACCTAACTTATCTATCTGATTATTTATTAATACTTAATGTACCCAACCAGCAGCTTATTTAATCTCTTGTGCCCTAAATGTCCTTTTCTGCCAAATGGTGATAAATCATAGCAATTTCACAGGTGGCTGATTAAATGAGAAATGTGTGGAAAGCAGCTTGCACTGTACCTGACACCTAGCAGGTTCTTGATGAATTTTAGTTACTCATTTAATCCTGTGTTTAAAAGACAGAATGGGTCAGTGTGAAGATGAAAAGAAGGTGAAAGAAGGTCAAATTCGGGGCTTATACAGAATGATCCTATTGTTGAATATGTACCTTACTGCCAAATGATAACAGATCAGGGACTAAATTCAGTTCCTTGTCTTCTTATTGCTTTGACTCCCAGAAGTTTTTATTAATATTTCTGATTCTCAACAAGAAAACCGTATGAACTATAAACACATTTCAGTGCTTGCCTTCTATGATATTTGAAGTCTAGTCAGTGTCAGAGCTAACAGGAGATTCAGGGACTCCACCAAATCCTTGGGTAGCCCCCAGCCAAGTTCTCTGAAGTTTCCAGAACAAGGATTCTCATGGTTTCCTGTGTACCACAGCTCTGAGAAGCTAATGAATTATGTAGATTCCCAGGGCCCCACTCTCTGAGATTCTAATTAGGGAAGTGTAGGGTTGGGTCCCGGAATCTGATTTTTTTTTTTTTTTTTGAGACGGGCTCTCACTTTGTTGCCCAGGCTGGAGTGCCATGGAGTGATCTCAGCTCACTGCAACCTCACCTCCCAGGTTCAATTGATTCTCCTGCCTCAGTCTCTAGAGTAGCTGGGATTACAGATGACTGTTACCACGCCTGGCTAATTTTTGTATTTCTAGTAGAGGCAGGGTTTCACCATGTTGCCCAGGCTGGTTTTGAACTCCTGACCTCAGGTGATCCCCTGGCTCAGGCTCCCAAAGTGCTGGGATTACAGGCGTGAGCCACTGCACTCAGAATCTGAATTTTTAACTTACACGTTTGGTGACAAGAATGCAGTGGTATAAAGATCTCACTCTTTGTAACATTGTCCTAGAGGTTACATTTATAGGCCATGAGGACTTGGGATAAAGGAGAACTCGTTATGTTTGATCTGGATTTCTCAGGCTAGCATAGGGTCTGAAGTTCAGGGGAGTGAGGTGGTGATTACGTTAAGCTAGGAAATGTATTTTTGCTGAGGGAGTTGAATAAGATGAAAGATAGAATAACATTAAGATCACCATTGGCCTTGCTCTTTCACCAATAAAAAAATGACATCACTAAAATATTTGGTGGGTTCAACTGGGCACATGGCTTATTCAGCTCAATTTAATATATATCAAGGCAATTGCTATGGGTTATATGAAAATGATTGTATCATCAGGCCTAAACTCAGGAAACTTGAAACTTTCATGGGGGAAGCAACATATTTCTAATAATTTATAATATATAGCAGAATGACGTTTCTACAGTAAAAGGAATATATAATGTGGTAGAAAAAGCAATTCCTCACAAGGACATCAAGGATGGCTTTCAAAGGAGGTGGCATTTGAATTCAACTCTAAAGAATAAATAGGGCTGGGCGTGGTGGCTTGCACCTGTAATCCCAGCACTTTGGGAGGCTGAGGCAGGTGGATCACCTGAGGTGAGGAGTTTGAGACCAGCCTGACCAACATGATGAAACCCTGTCTCTACTAAAAATACAAAAATTAGCTGGGCATGGCGGCGGGCACTTGTAATCCCAGCTACTCGGGAGGTTGAGGCAGGAGAATCACTTGAGCCCGGGAGGCAGAGGTTGCAGTGAGCCAAGATGGCGCCACTGCTCTCCAGCCTGGGTGACAGAGCGAGACTCTGTCTCAAAAAAAAAAAAAAAAGAATAACTAGAACTCTGAAAGGTGGGTAAGACAGAGAAGGGCATTCCAGAATGAGGAAGGGTATAACATCTCAGAGGTCTAAAGGGCCTAGGCTGTCCTGAGAATGGCTCAAGAATGCTGGGAAGGTAGATGAGAGAGAGTTTACTGAGGCTGTCGTTGAGGAATGTTGACAGGAAGAGGAGGGCACCTGTGTATTAGGAAGCTGACTCTGGTAGACACTGAAGAGCAGGTTAGATGAAGGCAGGCAGGCTGACCAGCCTCTGGCAGTTGTCACAGTTGGCTGAGACATCAGTGGTGAGAGCTTACTAGTAGCCGTGGCAAAAAGAGATGAGCAGAAATCATACCTATTGACCAAAACGTTCTCTCTAGTGCCTGGAACAGGACTATTGAAGGAAATGTGTAGAATGAAGGAACGGATCAAGGCAGAGAAGGTAGGGGGAGGAAGCATGATATCAAAGACAGCTTCGAGGTTTCCATCTTGGATTCCTCATGGGATGAATTTGTTGGCCGGATAAAGTACTTAGGAGGAACAGTAAGAAGTAAAGGCTTGTGACAGCTGAGTCCAGGTTGGGGCTGGGGTCTCATAGATTGATAAGAGCACCCTATACCCTCTGTCAGTGGGGCTAATGCTGCCCCAAAGGCTGCAGCCCTGCCCACACCATTGATGCTAGGATAGTTAACCCACTAGCCTTGTAGCTGTGTGGCAATTATTTGTAAACTAGCTTTGGACCAAATTTGCCGGGACAAAGACTGGCCTAATAAAGTACTTTTCTGATTTGTGATTTTATTTATAGGTTAAGATTTACAGACATAAAAGTTGTTACAATGAAATTTATCCATGGAGCTTAAAATCAGATGAAACCAAACAGCCTGAGAAGATTCAAGATGTATGGGCAGCTTCTTTTCAGTGGCCTTGGCACACTTACTTCCTTTATATTTTCTTGGTTTGGGAATGGGCAAAAGTTATCACATAGCATGTTTCTCACTTCCTGATATTTTAAACAGAATTACATATTTGCAAATCATTGTTAAAACATTTGCAGTCAGTTTTATAAGAAGATGTTTTTCCTGAAAACAAACTATTACCAATAGTGTTTAGAGTATTAGTCCAGACTATAAAAGCCAATTTAACCAGCAAGTGAATTGAATTCATTACTAACAATGGTAGCTGGGAAATTTAAGATCTCAGATTAAAAGACCTTGAGGCTGGGGTGGTGGCTCACGACTGTAATCCCAGCGCTTTGGGAGGCTGAAGCAGGATGATCGCTTGAGCTCAGGAGTTCAAGGCTGCAAGCTTCAGGAAGCTATGATCATACTACTCTCCTTCAGCCTGGGTGACAGAGCAAGACCTTGTCTAAAAAAAAAAAAAAAAAAAAAGACCATCTGAAAATTTTGAAATAGGCAAAATTGCATTTAGGATCCAGTCTCTTACCTTTCTCTATTCATTTCTCATTTTCACAAAGCCTCAGGAACACTGAGGCTTGTTCCTCAAGTCTGCCCTTCTCCTCCAAAGGGGATTCAGTCTATACAATGTCCTAAAACCTTCCTCTCCTCGTCCTTTCCTCCAGGAAGCCCCCCTCCCAAGACAGCTGATCTGGACTAAAGGTAGAGGCAATCTGAGCTAGTTCACCACAATGCATGAATGATGGGCAGTCTGAAAGCCCTTTAACTCTCCTGGAAATAGTTGCAGTTTTAAAAAAGGGACAGACTGCCCAGTTTTCCAAAGGAATATTGAAGTGGCTTTTGCAGGCAGTGAAAATGGAAAGTAGGAAAAGAAGTGCTAGGGCAGAGCAAATAGGGCAGACAAACCAGCTGTGAATGCACTGCTAGGATAGAGTCTCTTCCTGTTCTCCGTATCAAAACCAGTGAATCTCAAAAAAAAAAAAAAAAAAAAAAA
>NW_016821812.1:689073-729287 GCF_001698545.2 Rhinopithecus bieti | reverse complement strand
AAAAAAAAAAAAAAAAAAAAGGTTGAGGGTTCCCCTCTTTTTCCCATCAGCTGTGGAGAGGAAGACAGAGCCACTCATTCCTGAGGCTAGTATTTTTCACTCTGGGGCTGCATGGTGTAGAACACCCTGGACTCAGGCTGTGGGTAAATACCTTTGCCTTTATTTCCTTCCCTTCCTTTTCCTTTCCTTTTTCTCACTATCCTCTCCTGCATCCCATTTGGTAGAGAACATTTTGATAATTATTGATTCTTACGTGACATACCTTTTCATTTTATTTCTCATTTCCATAATTTACATAATTAATTAAATTTACAATGCCAGAAAATGCTGAACCTTTAACACTTTATTGTCATTCTTTAAACGAAGAAGGTGGCACGGGTGCTTGAAATCTACTTTTTATTCTCTCCTCAGAATTGGGCCTAATAGCTCCTGGTTTTTTTTTTTTTTTTTTGAGACAGTCTCGCTCTATCACCCAGGCTGGAGTGCAGTGGCACGATCTCGGCTCACTGCAAGCTCCTCCTCCCGGGTTCACACCATTCTCCTGCCTCAGCCTCCTGAGTAGCTGGGACTACAGGTGCCTGCCACCGTGCCCGGCTAATTTTTGGTATTTTTAGTAGAGACGGGGTTTCACCGTGGTCTCGATCTCCTGACCTTGTGATCCGCCTGCCTCAGCCTCCCAAAGTGCTGGGATTGCAGGCATGAGCCACCGCGCCCAGCCAATAGCTCCTGTTTTTAAGGAAAGTGATCATAATAGTAAATAATACTTTCACCTTAAATTACGAGATGCCCTTGGTTTTTTTGTTTGTTTGTTTGTTTTTGACAGAGTCTTACTCTGCTGTCCAGACTGGAGTGTGGTGGCACGATCTCAGCTCACTGCAACCTCCGCCTCCCAGGTTCAAGCGATTCTCCTGCCTCAGCCTCCCGAGTAGCTAGGAGTACAGGCGTGCATCACTATGCCAGCTAATTTTGTATTTGTAGTAGAGACAGGGTTTTACCATGTTGGCTGGGCTGGTCTCAAACTCCTGACCTCAGGTGATCTGCCCGCCTCAGCCTCCCAAAGCGCTGGGGTTACAGGTGTAAGCCACCGCGCCCAGCCCAGATAGCCTTGCTTTAAAAGAGTTAGAACTGAAATCGCTTTCTACACATTCCTAAAATCACAAAGTAAAATCATTTAACTTTGGGAAAAAGTTAACTTAATTTCGTTCAAAGGTTGCTGTCTCCCCTTTGGGGAAGAAATAAACAATTTCAATAATCGATTGAAAATTAGCTGTTGGGACTTTTCACAGTATGAGTTTAAAAAAGTTTCTCTGTCCTTTAGAGAAGCTGAAAACAAAACTGTTTTTTTTTTTATGAAATTCCTCAAAATTCAATTTTGAGAGCATGTATTTCTTAAAAATATGGGGAAGAAAACAATTAGATTATAAGTGTGATGAGAAAATGTAAGTTACCATTCAAGGTGCTCCTGAAGAGCCTGTGTATTGGTTGGCATCACTTTGAAACTGGAGAGAGGCTGGAAGTGGGGAGGTGGAGGTTTGTGGGGTGGATATGGGGGTTGAGGGTATGTGAGGGGAGTTGGACCCAGAGCAGTTCCCTGCCTTCATTGCCACCCCGCCCCACCTTTTGAGACGGAATCTTGCTCTGTTACCCAGGCTGGAGTGCAGTGGCACAATCTCGGCTCACTCAACCTCCACCTCTGGGTTCAAGTGATTCTCCTGCCTCAGCCTCCTGAGTAGCTGGGACCACAGGCATGCGCCACTATGCCCGGCTAATTTTTGTGTTTTTAGTAGAGACGGGTTTTCACCTTGTTGGTCAGGCTGGTCTTGAACTCCTGACCTCGTGATCTGCTCGCCTCAACCTCCCAAAGTGTTGGGATTCCAGGCATGAGCCACCGCGCCCGGCCAGTTGTTATATGTGTAACAGTGATCTGTGATCACCAATCTTCTTTGCCATCTTTTTGCCACCCTTTTTCTTCAGGATAAAATGACCATAAGGGGAGAGGGGCTGTTCCGCCTGATTGGCCTCCAGACAGGGCAGGCATGAGTGACTTCCCTTTCACAGCACCAGCTGGCTGCCAGCCCTCCCTCTCCTAGGTATACCCTAGGGGAAATTCAGGGTGAAGGAAGGGAAAAAGGATGCAGTGTCACAAAAAACGATTGTTGCTCTGCTTTAGAAGAGTATCCTTTTATCATTCAATGGAGCTCATAAGGGATCCCTCACTAAGAAATACGGCAGCAATTGCTGAGTTTCTATGGTCAATTTTTTTTGTCTACTATTTGAATAAAAGAAAGCTTTTACTTGAATATGCTCTCTTCCTCCTAGATCTTTCAAAATGTATAATTTTAAAATTTCCTAAAAGTAGTTTGGCTACAATTCACCTTTCATCTCAATAAAATAAAATAAAATAAAAAATTAAACATAAAAATAAAAGATATCTCATTAGTTACGATGTAAATGAAAAAATGTTTATGTGTGTGTATGTGTGTGTGTGTGTTATGATGTACTTCTTGTGAGTTGTGGTCAGGTTGAAAGCCACTATGTTAGAACACAACTAATCTGTCTACACCTTAGTAAAACATTGGTATACAGTGCAGCTTTCATGAATGCAGTCTCTGAATCTGCTGTGGGTCCTTCCCATTGCATCCTCAATGGCACCAGTGTTATATTCCATTAGATTTGCTTGGCAGAGGAGACTCCCTCTACCCCCACACCAACCGTCTGACACATGTCAGCAAGAGCAATGTGCCAAGGCATTCCTGCAAGCTCCTGAGGGCATCTCATGCATGACAAAAACTATAAATTAGGGAGATGTCATCATTCAGTGTAAAAGATGACAAGGTCCATTACCTACACCTGAATCATTGTTATTTTTCCATCATTAGGTTATTATGAAATAAGACTCTACCATCCACCCCACATACAATAGATCAACAGAGTTCGAAAGAGCACAATTCATTTTATAATTGGGAGCAGGTTTCACAGTGAGAGGAAATTTTGTTAGTAATAATGGTCACTCTTTATGAAGGGCCTGTATTACACGCTGGTGATCCAAAGATGAGTAAGACTGAGTTTAAAGTTCAGTGGGGAGTTTGGGCATAGTGATGTCATAGATATATATATATATTTTTTTTTTTTTTCTTTTGAGACAGGGTCTCACTCTGTTGCCCAGACTGGAGTGCAGTGGTACAATCTTGGCTCATTGCAACCTCCGCCTCCCAGGCTCAAGTGATTCTCCTGCCTCAGCCTCCCAAATAGCTGGATTACTGGTGCCTGCCACCATGCCCGGCTAATTTTTGTATTTTGAGTAGAGACGGCATTTCACCATGTTGGCTAGGCTGGTCTTGAACCCCTGACCTCAAATGATCCACTGACCTCCACCTTCTAAAGTGCTGGGATTACAGGTGTGAGCCACCGCACCTGGCCAACTTTTATATATTGACACATGAAAAATATTATCTGGTCCCTGGTCAGATATATATAATAGAGGGAACTAAAATTTAAATTCTTATGGGACTGGCATCCTATTTTAAAAGGAAAACGTGTGTGTGTGTGTACACACATACATGTATACACACACACACACACACACACACACATACTTGGAATATAAGATTGCCATATTGTTTTAGAGCTGAATTGGCAAGACTAGTACCCCAGGGACTTCTTTAGTTAGACTTGTTATCACACATCTGTGAAAGCCTACACTGGGCTTACCTCATCTCTGCCTTCAGCACTTTCTGGTCTTAGGGCGAGTGCAACTTTTCCAGACCTTGATTTCTTACGAGATATAAAAAAAAAAAAAAAAAGGAGATGCTGAATGCAATGATCGCTTTACTGTCCTCTTATGAATCACTTATGAGTACAGTGTGAATAGCCCTTCATGATTAAGGGGAAAGGACACCTGTTTTGTTTTGTTTTTTTTCTTTTTTTGATATGGCGTCTCGCTCTGTTGCTGAGGCTGGAGTGCAGTGGCGCGATCTCAGTTCACTGCAACCTCCACCTCCCAGGTTCAAGCAATTCTCCTGCCTCAGCCTCCTGAGTAGCTGGGATTACAGGCATCCGCCACCATGCCCGGCTGATACCTGCTTTTGGGAATGAGTTTTTAGTGTGCCTAAAGGAAGCCAAAAAGGGTAAACCATAATGGATCCACAGAGCGGCTGGGGAAAACCCAAGGAAGAACAGCATGAGAAACTGGTTATTTTGCTTATCGAGGGAATCAAAACCAAAATCAAACACAGAAATTGGGAGAGAGAAAAATATAAGTTAGGAGGTCCCCACAATATCAAATCTTAACAAAATTTCTTTCACTTCAGAATGAAGAAATCTTTGCAAACCGTCATGAAAGGGGGAACCTTGAGCTGGAGCAGCAGGCCAGGCTCGGAGACCTTTCTCCCCGCAGGTAGGACTGCAGATCCGTGGGTGCGGGGTGGGGGCATGGGTGGCGAGGATCCTCTTTTACATCTCAGCACCTGTCTTTCCCAGATGAGAATCATAATATTTATCCTCTATACTAACCTTCATTTATGTACCTGAGAACAAACCTTGTGAATCCCACAAAAGCAACAAGCAAAAGAGCTTAAAGTAACATCTTAGAAACCAAACTTCTAAGAATATGGTGTTTTAAAAAATTGGGCTATCAAGAGAATATTACATGTAAGCTAATGTTGATATTGACTGAATTATTGGTTTAAATACATTTAAAGTCTCTTGGTTCCCCAAAGACACAATTTATACAAATGCTCTTTTTGCTCTGTAGAAGGGTGTTTGCATCCTCAGAAATGCTGTGCCATTCAGAAAGCCTAAATTAAGGAGGTAAAAACCAAAAATATACAGGAAAATTTATTTTTTTGAAAATATTTATACTCAGAATCCCCATCATGACACCTGTTCTAGTGCTAGTCACATTATTTATACCCACACTGTTTGAGTTGTAAGCTGCTTTTATCCATGGTGTCTATCATAATGCTTGACTCTTAGCAGGCCTCTGAAAAATGTCTGTAGAATGAATGAACAAACATCTTTAGGAACGTGCTCCTTGATTAAACATAATGTTAACTAGACTACTTTATATTCTTTCGCTTACGGTGTATTCAGAGAAACATGTGGGCTCTTACTGATTGACATGTGTCCTGGAGTTATAACGAATGGCCCAATTCAGCATGTGAATGTTGAATGGTATCACCTCTGAAAAACACCATTTGGCATTGATATGTTCTCTAGTTTTCCTTAAGTGACAGTTTATCTTTTAATACTTTTACTAAAACTCATACCTACTTTTATAAAAGTCTTAGTGTTCTTTAAGTTAGTTGATGAATTATTGTATCAACTTATAACAGGCCAGGTGTGGTGGCTCGTGTCTATAATCCCAACACTTTCCAACACTTTGGGAGGCTGAGGTAGGAGGATTGCTCGAGCCTAAGAGTTCGAGACCAGCCTGAGCAACATAGTGAGACCCCATCTCCACAAAAAGTTAAAACACTTAGCGGGGTGTGGTGGGGTGCACCTGTAGTCTCAGCTACTCAGGAGACTGAGGTGAGATTACTTGAGCCCAGGAGGCTAAGTCTGCGGTAAGCTAAGCTGTGATCACACAGCTGCGCTGCAGCCTGGGTGACAGAGCAAGACCCTGTCTCAAAGAGGAAGAAAAGAAACAAAAACTTATGGCAGACTGCCAAATCATACTTCTTATGAGAAACACAAAGGAATAAAGTTACAGCACTTAACTAATGAAACAAAAATATCTTTACGTTCTTGCAAAAGAACTTCGAGAAAAGGCAAAATTAGCCACTGAGTTAATCAAGAGGTAGAATCTGTAAGATTGTTTTTGTTCTACCACCAGCTTTGAATAAATACCTTAAGATCACCAGTCTTTGCTGCAACTGTTTAATCTCTATTTCCTTATTCCCTTTTGATTTTATAGATTTGAGTTTTGCTGCATAACTAATACAAATTTGCTTGGTATATAGAAGGCTTTCAGATTTTGGGGAGATGATTTATTATTCAGAACCCTAAGTGGACACTGTGCAAGGCATGGTTGCCTTCAGAACTTATAGCTAGTAAAAACACGCGTGGAATGATTAGTAGGTAGTACAATAATATATGTGACTAAGTATAAATTTGGGGAGGAGGGAAGGAAGAGATGCTTAAGGGAAGAGAGAAGGTAGAACTGGGTTTCCAAAATTTCAACAGGTATAGGAAAAACGGTGTTCTTGGCAAGGGAAACCAACTTAAGCAAGGTATGGTCACGAATGACATTATGATAGATAATAGTGGCAGTGATAAAAACCAAGCTATAGGGAATGAAGGAGGAAAAGATTACAGAGGGCCTTGAAAACCAGGTGAAAGAGTTTAGATTTGATGCTGGAGGCAGTAAGGAGTCTTTGAGGTCTGGAGTAAAGGACTATTGTAATGAAAGCTATGATTAAGGACTGTGTCACTGCAGAATGTAGAAGTGATTGGAAGGAAAATGGACTCAAAGAGACATCGAATATTCCTCCCATTATTATCGCAGAATGAATAACCTTGCATATCAAGAGTTTTCTGGTTCTATTCTCGTTGCGGCTATAGCATCCAATTAAAGTCCTCAAATATAAGTCATTAATTAATTCTTCCAAGTCATCACATTTTAGTACCAACTACAAACACTCCTACCACGCCTTGCAAGTAAAAAGTTCTACCATAACCAAGTAATTCAGATGCTTACAAGTTTTAAATATAGATTGAGTTATATAATATGCTATGTGAAGAACTGAGCAGGAATCAGGTAAAAAACAGATGAGAGCACACTACATGCAAATATATTGAAGCACCAAACACTCCGAAGTACGTGTAAGGGCATTCCTGATATTAAGAGATTAGGGTTAACATTGACTGTATTTCAGACAGGTAACGGTATCAAAGAAAAGGAAAACGTAACTTTTGCAAATGGTATCTTAAGGCACTGTAACTAGAGGTGATTTCTTCCCTCTCTCAACAGATTATAGTCATGCATTGCTTAACAATGAGGGTAAGTTCTCAGAAATGCTTTTTTTTTTTTTTTTTTTTGAGACAGAGTCTTGCTCTGTTGTCCAGGTTGGAGTGCAGTGGCACAATCTCGGCTCACTGCAACCTCTCTCTCCCAGGTTCATGCAGTTCTCCTGCCTGAGCCTCCCGAGTAGCTGAGATTACTGGTGTATGCCACCACACCCGGCTAATTTTTGCATTTTTAGCAGACAGGGTTTTACCATGTTGGCCAGGCTGGTCTCAAACTCCTGACCTCAGGTGGTCCACCTGCCTCGGCCTCCCAAAGTGCTGGGATTACAGGCGTGAGCCACTGCGCCCAGCCAAGAAATGTATCTTTAGGTGACCACATCGACGTGCAAACATCCCAGGGTATACATACGAGAACCTAGATGGAATAGCCTACTAGACACCTAGCTATATGGTAGAGCCTATTGCTCCTGGGCTACAAACCTTACAGCATGTTACTGAATACTGCAGGCAACTGTAAGACAATGGAAAGTATTTATATGTCTAAACATATCTAAATGTACAAAAGGTACAGTAAAAATCTGAAATAAAAGATAAAAAATGGTACACCTGTGTAGGGCAGCTCCATTACAATTTCATGGGACTGTCGTCATATATATGGTCCATTGTTAACCGAAACGTCATTTTGTGGCACATGACTACATTAGGAGAGAACATCTCCCCATCCAGACATTCCAGCGTGAGTCATTTGACAAACAGTAGCATCTTAGGTGGCCCTATAATGCAGAGAACATGATCATCCTATAGGAATAGGGCTAAGACCATATAGTACATTAAAACAGAATGAATGATTATATAAGCAATGTTCATGAAAAAGTTTAAATACACATCTCCTGATAATTTTTCAGTTGTTTATTGGAAATCATAGATTTTTTTTTTAAAAAACCCACTAATCATTTTGTCATACAAGAGCAAAATTCAAATAATACAAATATTTAACATTTTGGTATAAAATTGACAATATGGAAAAAAGATGCAAACCAACCAAAAGGTAAAAAACTTTTAACAATAACACTGTGTATAACCATCTTCTATTCAAGTGACCATCCAAGCTGATAGTTTTTTTCCCTTTGTTGACATTTTTAAAAAAGATAGCCCTGCATTTGGAGCACCAAAAGTTTTTTCCTTCTTTTTTAAAAGGTTGGAACCCTTTTATTTACAAATACTCTTCTCAGTACTTTAAGTGTGATGAGGGAATCATCTAGCAACTTCCTTCTTAGAAAAAAAAGGAAGTGCCTTCATATTTCCTTGAAATTTAAACCTGCTCCATTCTATTCTAAGCAAAATAAAAGAACACGGTGCAGAAGAGTTCTTTCAGCAAATAAATAATAGTTTCACAAAAGCACTGCTGTAAACAAGATCACTTTGATGGCCAGAGACACTGATGTTTTCAACCAATGGCAACTTTAAACACTTCCAAGTATAGATACACAGGGTATATATGGCCAAAAGGCAATACATCATTAAAGAATCAACTAATAAAAATTAATTATAAGCCTGTTGCTTGGTCAAATATGCTTTTGTTCGCTACGTTTTTTAAAATTGGTCAGAAAACTTAAACTGTAATGATCTAAAACCCTGCATCTACTCTGAAAGTAACTACAACCTAGAATGTCTGACATTGTAGTTTTGACATTAGTTAAAAATACTAAATTATCTAAGCAATGTAAACAAGCCTCAAATTTCAAAATAGAAAAAAATTAAAATTTCTGTAAACATTAAAAGCTACCTGCTAAAAATTGTTAAGTATCATCATCCAGTTGTGTATACTGATAAATCTTTTTTAGTTTTGTTTTGCATGTTTTTAGACATTACCTTATTATATGAGACATCTTATTTTCCCTAACAGTGCCTCTGCTGTCAAAGGTGTTCGAGTGAGTTCAGCCACTGTTGCTGAAGTCATTATTTTGGCCTTCATATAATCTCCCTAGCAGTAAACACCACCTAATTCTTTCTGTAGTGAAGGGAGGTAGTGTGTATTATAGCTACGTTTTTATCCTGCTTTGTAAAATAAATGTAACTTACTTTATTCGATCTCAGACACATCTCTTTGATTGCAAGGAACATGCAGCTTTAAAAATGGTTTAAACCCCAAACTGGCAACTTTTCCATCACTTTTTTACTGTTTTCAAGTATGAATTATTTAGAAAATAAAGATCACCTCTGACAGCTATTTGATGAAAAATAAATTGTTTTATATATTATAACTTTGATGTTTAATGCTCTCAATTTAAAACTCTGAACTTGGAACAAAGTGCTGTGGTTTATAAGACCTTGTTGGGGAGGAGTGGGTTAATTTTAGTAATCAGTACAATGACTTAGACACTAAGATTTCATTTTATAAAATTATGGATAAATTAGGCTTGTAATGTTCTCTCTTTCCATTTGAAGTCTCTCCATTATTATATTCCTCTATGTAAACTACATTCAAATAACAACCTTAAACACAGACCAATATTGAATATTTAAAAACCAGTTGAAAACTTCATTAAAATCAGCTTATTTGAATTAACAATGGTTTCTCCCTAGAGAAGGACCCTATGAGCAACCAACTGCCCATGTTATGTGTCATTTTCTAATACTTTAAAAAAAATCCATTAAAAACATACAAAGTATTAGGGCAGCATTACTAATTTTCTCAAAGTTCTCATTAAAATTTGAAAAAAAGATACAAAACAAAGGTATTTTAATGACTCTATCTCCAATAGCTACATGGATGCGGTAAGAATTTGTCTGTTTATAATAACATTGGACACATTTTTCTACATCTCCTCTTAAGAACAAGAGACTTTCTTTTACCAGATTCATGTACTTTCTCTCCTATGCTGACCTTTCCCTGCCCCTACCACCTCCACCAAGTGCTGTTTAACAAAAATAAACTTGTTTACCTGGTCTAACAATATATTCATTTCCTTGAAATGTTGTACTATATGTTCATTTGGTATTTTCCAAAAGCAATTATTCTAACATCAAGACTTCTTAATAACGTCTCTACACCTCACGTATATATGTAGCATTACATGAGAACTTGAACTTCCCTTTAGTTTTGTTTTCACTAATAATATAAACATTTTCTAAATACGAATTCTTTGAAATGAATTTAGGCAATGAAATAGATAAGTGATATTAAACAGCTTCTAGAATCAAAGAAACATTCTGATGGACTAGGCTTTCAAAATATTTGTCTTTCATGCTCATTTTACTTAGGGTATAGACAAACATTTAAAGGTTTTTTTTTCATCCAGGTTTGACTCAGTGACAGTGAAAACATACAACATTCAAGTACTATTAGATAAACGCAGCCCTACAAGGATATGTGTCCACATAGCTAATTTTACAAAGGAGAATTATCTTCATTAATCTGCAGTATATTTGACCAAAAAAGCCTTTTGAAATGGTTTTTACTTTAGGATCTGTAGCATTCTTCCAAAGGTCCTGGAGATCTTGTAAATGTCCATGAGATGTCATCATTTTTTCGTAGATGCAGGGATGATAAGGAGTTTTACCCTCTCCAGAAAAAAACACATGGTCCTGTGGTACTATCCCTATTTTATTGGCACAGAGGCCCATGAACACATCGTCTATGTAAAGACTAGAATTAAGTGTCTGTGACGCCTCATAGACTTTGGCAGCTACATCACCGGAGATTACATAGGCAGCTCCAGCTGTATAGTCAGGGTAAGCTGGCCACTGGTACATTTCATAGGACACGTAGTATTTGCTGCTTTTATCTCTAATGGGAGGGGCACCACGATGAACACGACCAATCCAAAAGTCTTGAACACCAATTTGTTCTAAACTTTGAAGGTATTCAATCAGATTTGGCATGTGAATAAATATGTCATCATCAGCAGTCATAAGAAATTTGGCATGTGGACAATAGATATTTGCCCAACTGAACTGCATAAGTAATTTCAGAGTAAGATTGTAGAAAGAATCAACAAAGTCTTGCTGAATTACATCATTGTACATTTGATCTTCCCAAACCAGTTTTCTTTGTAGTTCTTCTCCCTCCGGTGGACTAGGAGTTCCTAAGGCAAACAGAGTTTTGATGTTGGCATTCAGCTGAGACCGAACATAATTCTCATTGCCCCACGTCTTTCTAATTGCGGAACGTCGATCATAGTTTTCAGGAGCGGTTTTTACAAATAGTAAAAGGAGGACGTCTTGAGCTTGACACTTTTCCTTGTGGTTAATCAAGTACTGGTAGCGAGGCCCCGCTGAGGTGTGCTTCAGAGACAGGGTATCGTTCACAAAGTCATAGCTATTTATGAGGTATCTGTAAGAATATGACTTCATATGGCTCACAATGTGATTATCGATCGGTTCCCAAAAAAACATGAGACTCACTATAAAACAAGTTGCAAATAAGTGAATAAACTGCCATTTTTTGACTCTTCTGCCACTAATCAACATTCTCATATCCACTCAAGTCTGTTTTTATTTAGGATCAGTTTTAAACAGGCACTGGCTTCTTCGGGACCATAGAACTTCGTATTTCGTAGAGTAAGTGTCCATCTTAATACACGTTGGTCATTAAAAATGGAAAACAGTTTTCTTATTTCACAAAATAGTTTCTTTTAATCCCATTTTTCTGAGATTGTGAAAGAATGGAACACCCTGTAGAACGAGGACACTGGCACGTCAAAATTCTTCCACCCGGGCATCCTTCAGGAAGCGTGGTGGGCGGCCTCATGTGGCTCTCCCATGTGAACATTCCATGCCACCTATCAGAGTCAAGAAGAGAAAAGAATCACAATCACGTGGGTTACTGAGGTGCCAGAAAAACATATATTCCTAATTCCTTAAAACCAAATGTAAGCTGCCCGATCTGGACAAAAGGTGATGAGGCACTTAGTATTTGGCAGAGGCATATGGCTGTTTATTTTTTTTTAAAGGAGGACAGGAAAAGGGAAAAAATTGCTTTACACTGTCTTCCCATTCAGAATACAGAGACCTTTTTCTACTCCTACTCTTAAAAAAATAAAAAAAAAGCTTCCCAAACAGCTATAATCTTGTATACTTAGGTTCAAATTTCACAAATGGGTATATTCATGAATATACTGACTTGAATATGGTCAGGAGAAAAGTAGATACACAGATTAAGGCAAAATCTTCAATGAAAAGAAAATTCACAGCAGTAAAATCCATTAAGGCTTGCCCCAGACAAGGCAGGAATAAGACTTTTTTTTTTTTTTTTTTAATTAAGGTTCATAATCAAGGAGCCACAATTTGCTCCTTGAAAGCAAACTCTCAATAATCAAAATTACTTTGTGAGCCCCAGATTTATACAGCCACCTTCTTTCTGCACTTCTTTATTTGGAAATGCAACAGGCGCATCAATGTAACATGTTCTAAACTGGGAAGCAACAGAACGTAGCCAACAAGCACTGTCTATGTAGTCAGGCAATTTGAACACCAATGCTGCCTCAGCCACTTATGGTTTCTTGTACCATATCATGCATCTAACACAGAAATTTGACAAATTGGGGTAAGACCGTTTAACTCAAAGTCTTTGTGCAAATTAAATGGGAATATACATGATAAATGAAGGGAAGCAGACAGAAGACAGATCATTACCTAGCACACTAGGGTACTCAAGTGTCATTTCTTTTTTTTTTTGAGACGGAGTCTCACTGTCTCCCAGGCTGGAGTGCTCCGCCTCCCGGGTTCACGCCATTCTCCTGCCTCAGCCTCCCGAGTAGCGAGTAGCTGGTACTACAGACACCCGCCACCATGCCTGGCTAATTTTTTGTATTTTTAGTACAGACAGGGTTTCACCGTGTTAGCCAGGATGTTCTCGATCTCCTGACCTTGTGATCTACCCACCTCAGCCTCCCAAAGTGCTGGGATTACAGGCGTGAGCCACCACGCCCGGCCTCAAGTGTCATTTCTAACCCATTCTGTTATCTTCTCCCCTAAAACCTGCTATTCCTGTTTCTCTTTATTTGTGCTTAACTGCACTTCTTTCTTCTGTGCCTGAAATCTGGAACACCCCCCACCCCATTTCCTCCACTTCCGTTATTTAAATGTTTAATCCTGTGAATCACTTCAAAATCTCTCTTCACCCCTTCATGTTATCATCTCCTCTCACCCAGACTAGATGATCCCCTGGCCAACCCACCTTCCACTTTACAAAGGTCAGAGTGACCTTTGTAAAACTTGAATTTAATCACGAGACGAACTGAGCTTTTTTTATCTCCTTCAGAGCCTCCCCACTAGTTAGTGACAAGATGAAGTCTAGCCTGGCTCACAGGACCCTTTAGGATCTGCCTCTCCAGCTATTTGGTCACATCATTTGACAATACCAAATTACTGGCTGAAAGCACAGTCACACTTGCCATTTCATATGCCCTGGTCTTTACACCAGCAGTCTTGTGGCCTGGCTACCCTACCTCCCTTGCTAATATCAAGTCTATAGACATCCTTCTCTGGGAAGCCTGAATTGGGATCAACCCATTCCCTGAAAGATGCTTCTCATCTCATCTGTATTGCACCAGCACCTTCTTTATACCCCAAACAGAGACTTTTTAGGCACGATGTTGTAGACACCCTACACTCAGCATCCAGGTCAGTGTGTGACCCCTGGTAGGCATTCCCCAAATGTTGGTGCAAAGAACCATGCTGGGGGTGGAGCCACCGTTTACTCAAAGTGATGGTTACTGGGGAAAGATTGGGGGTCAGGACGCCTAGCCAGGTGCCACCTCAGATGAGGTCCATGCCATGGCTGCTTACCCCAGGTCCTCTCTTTTCTTCCACCACTGGGACACAGCACCCTCCTTCCTCAAGGATTCTGTCCCCAGTGCTTACCACAGGTCAAACACTTCCTTGGATGGCAAGGTAGGCTGTCTTCCTCAGGGGTGGTACATTAGTTTCCTGGGCTTTGGACAGGACTGACAGGGAGAGAGTTGTGTAGGCTGAGCCACATAGCAAGCCCCAGGGCAAAGGCCCTGCTTCATGCCCAGAGATCTGTCCTCAAGTCCCCCTGCCTGTTGACCCCTGATAGAAAACCAACTGCACACACTGAGTGCCCTGCAGAAGGGGCCTAGCCTCAGCTGTGACACCTCCATCCCCACTTCAGAGCTTTCGGATCCAGCTGTATTTCCCACCCCCATGATCACTCCACATCAGGGCAGAGGCAAAGGCCAGGTATATAAAATGTCCAGTGAGGACTAGAGATTAGAGCCAAGCCCCATTCAGACTTTGTCCAGAGATAATCAGTATAGGGCACATTTTATTGCTAAGGGCACTGATGTGAAAACTGCATGCACCACTTAGGAAGCCACAGCCAGCATTTTTTATTTTTTAAATGCAGAGTGTACTGAAAGTAGTAAGAGCAAGAATCACTTTGTGAAACTTTTGGGTTTTATGTGTGTGTGCGTCCAGGGGTGTCATGAGAAATGTGTTACTGTGCAGGGGTGTCATGAGAAATGTGTTACTGTGCTTTACCATCACAAAGGCTGAAGGCCGGGCGTGGTGGCTCATGCCTGTAATCCCAGCACTCTGGGAGGCTGAGGCAGGAGGATCACTTGAGGTCAGGAGTTTGAGACCAGCTTGGCAACATGGTGAAACCCCATCTCTATCAAAAATACAAAAATTAGCCGGGTGTGGTGGTGCACACCTGTAATTCCAGCTACTAGGGAGGCTGAGGCAGAAGAATCGCTTGAACCAGGAAGGTGGAGGTTGCAATGAGCTGAGATCATGCCACTGCACTCCAGCCTGGGTAAGAGAACAAGATTCCATCTCAAAAAAAAAAAAAGACTGAAACACTGCTCTAAGGAACAGATCAGTATCAGTAATTTCCCCCTTGGATAGGCTGGTCATTTCTGGACTGAATGCTCTAGAGGAAGGTGAGAAAGACATCAGAAAATACCAGTTTCTGATGGTGGCATCTGCCTAAACTTTGCATTCAGGGGCCCACTTTCTTTCGGTTGCTCTCTCAGTCTTTATCCACAGTGCTCACCCAGATAATGACCATCCTCTGAAGCCTCAAAGCAAGGGCCCTCTGGTCTCCTCCACAATACACCTTGAAGGAACTGGAGGCTTAAACTAAGGTAACGGAATTCTTGATGGCAGATTTTAAGCCAGCATACACATTTTTAAGAAATCTAGGAAAATTCTCAACTGAAAAGCATCTGCAGTTTCTACTCTAATTGACCCTGGGAAGGGAACAAAGAGGAAAGTAACCTTTGGAATCTCAGGGATCAAAGGGAAAACCAGCTGCCTATTCCTGAGCAGCTGTGCCCAGCAAGCTCCAATGCCAGCTTGCTTTGCATGTCCTAGAGTTGTTTGCAAGTCTGAGCTTCTTGCTAGACTTTATGCCCACAAGTCCAACTGCTCCCACAACCAGTGTGCATCCATCTGACTCATTAAAGGCGCTACTATCTCTCCAGTGAATCAGGCCTATTACTCACCAGGTTGGTGCATTGCTGCTGCTGCTTATATGGCTACTGTAAGCCGGCAGCTGGTTCAGAACATTCATTTTGTCCCCACCCTCAATATGTATGTATTTACCTTATTTTCCTGTATTTTTTCAACTGTTCCAAATTGACATCAACAAGTCAAAATGCTTTCTGAAAAATGACAAAAGACCTGTCACAAAGCCAACATCCCACGCTACTAATTCAGCACAGCATGTGAAGTTCTAAAATGAGAATTCTCCCCCTCAGTCGTTTGAATTTTTTAGCCACCATTTACATAAATCTCACTGATAACCAGATCTCACTGATAATACAGGAATGATAAGGGGAAGACTTAGGGAAGGTAAACTCCTCATTTGTATTACACAGCTTCACTTGTATCACAAAAGAACATCTGAATTCCTCCAAATTGAACATAGTCACTAGGAGGCCTTTCCCAGCCTAAATCAAAAGCACTGCCCTCCCCCGGCCTGCCCCCGATCTAAATTCATCAATTACAAGTCAACACTGTTGCGCCCAGCTCCGGCTTTGCGGATGGAGACCACGCACATACAACTGGCACTCACTCTTCTGGTTTCTTACAGCGTCTTAAAGCTTCTCTAAAGCACAGCTTCCAGCTTTCCTATTCAGAGTGCAGGGGAGGGCCCTAGGAAGACGCCCACAAAGCCTGCCGATCTGGTAGAAGAAAATGCTGGGCTTGGCAGGAAACAAAGCAAGCCCAATGCCGAATGCGAAGCTCAGCAACCATCCACAACAGACTGCTGTGGGTGCAGCTTCCTTTGTGTGCCTGCAGCACGGGTCAGTGGCCAATCAACAGGATAGAAACTCAAGGGTTACCCCTGTTTGGGGCCAGATTTATTGTGTAACCTTGGGCAACCCTCACCTCACTCTGATTCGGTGCTTTAATCTGCAAATCGGGGATGAATATCCATGTAATGTCACTGAGGGGCAGTAAAAATTATAGATGACTTCAGAGCCTGCTGAAAATAGGAAATAGAAAAGCATGGGAGAGAAAAGGACAAAGAATTGCTTGGAAGAAAATATGCAGATATCTCAAATACAACCTGGGTTTGCTTCTATTTGGACTGAGAAGAAGGGACAGGTATTCTTAGTATTATCTTTCCTAATAGAGGTAGTCAGAAGAATAAAGAATAGAAGTAGGAACATCAGAAAACAGGTGATAGACCCCAAATACTTTTCAGTCTGGGAACCGTACCCCTCAGTTACTCATAGGAATATTCTTTCACAAGAGAGCTCTTTAAACTTTTTGGGAAGAAACTAGTTAGCACACCCAAAGGTTACAAGTTTCCCTGCAATAATCCCTGATTTTTTAAAACCTTACCCCTGCTATCAACTCATTTCTTTGTGGAGTCTACTTTTGTGATGCTGAAGTAATATGTAAAACCTGCTATCCATTTTGAAGTTTTAATCAAGACGGGGAGGTCCACACTTTTAAGCACAAGTTAAACCTCAGTCTCCAGTGTTTCAATTAATCCTACAAGTATATGAGTATTTACTCTGCGAGTTCTTACACCAGTCACAGTGGGAGATCATGAAGAAGTATTTTACAGTCTCCAATCTCAAAGCATTTACAGTCTATTTGTGACAAGACTCGTAGTTCCCACATGAAAGCATAGTTCCCACAGACAACAATGGACAAATCCTGGTAAGGTACAGTGTGTCAGCACTAATCTGCATGATACCAACCCCAGGCGCAAGAGGAAAGTCTCTGGGACTAGTAGAGAAATCAGTGGGGGTTAGATTAGTCAGGATTTTAGGAGGGCTTGAGGATGACTAGGATTTAGGTGGCTGCAGGAGTAGGAGCAACCTTTGTTTCAGACAAGAACTGCATATGGCAGATATTTGAGAAAGAGCCATTGATTTGAAAGCAAAGAGGTGGGAACCTACTTATGGAGAACCTTGAAAATCAGGTAGAGGAGTCTTAGAGGGTACAGACAGCAGCAGGAAGTCATAGAAATTTCTGGTTTTGTTTGTCATGGTAACTCCCTTGCTCAGTATTTATTAAGTTTGAGCAAGAGGGATTAAACTGGCAATGGAGGTACAGGGTGAAATGCAGAATGCCTGAAGATCAGGACGCTGGTTTCTCAGGGGCTTGTACTGATGCCAGATGAGGTGAGGAAGGCCTAGTCGAGGGTAGTGGAAGTGGGGAGGAAGGCCCTTTCAAGAAAAACAAAGACCTAGCAGGACCTGATGAATGACTGGGATGGGGAGTAAAGGAGGAAGAGGAGAAGTGAGAACTAATTTCAAGCATTACCGACAAGGGAGGGAAAACTGGTTTCCTGAGTTAGGAGTGAAGGGGATTGCATTTGATTTTAGACTCGCGTTGAGTTCGAGGGTGATGGAGAGACAACAAGGTACAGATGTCCAGAGGGTAATAATCTAAGACAAGCTAGACAGGACTGGGGAGATCCAGGTGGGTACTCTGAGCATAAAGATGACTAATTTCATGAATGTGGATAAGCTCTCTAGGTGGAGAGAGAGCAATGCGCCTGAAGGAAAAATAAACTCCGGAGAAGGAGAAAAAGGAGGAGTCAATGAAAAAAGGGCTCGTTCATCAGAAAATTAAGATGGGGTTAACAAATGGGTAGAGTGGGTAAGCAGGACAAACAAGGCCCTGGTCTTGGAGCTCTAAGTGGGGAAGAGAGACATTGACCATGTAGTTAGGGTTGTGCTGGGTGCTATGGGAGGGTCTAAAGATGGACCCTGCCCCACTTGGGGGCTGGTTTGAGGTTGGGGAGGGCAATTTCCAGGAAGAGAAGCAACAGTGAACTGTATTTCTGCATTTTACTTAGGAGACATACAACACATTCAAGTCTAAGGAAACCTTATGATGTGTAGACCATTTTGTTCATGTTGTCTCCCAACACTCAAGACAGCTTAGCAGCCAGGAAGTTGTTTACATGGCTTCACTAAGAACTGCATTTCTTCTGAGACTTCAAATTCCAGGATACTCATTCTATAGTATGCTCACTCCTAGCTGCAACTTCTAAATATTCATCGAGAACCTTCTGCCACCCCACCACGCTCAGCAGTCTCCTGACCTTTCTTCCTCACGCACCTCCCCTGTCTCAGATGCAGAATCATCATCGGTCACTTTTGCCCTCCCACCCCAACAACCCCAGACCCCAGCACCCTCCCATCTTCCTGTTCCTACGACACCTCCAGAGATGCGGGGGAAACGGAACTTACCAGGCAGGCAGCGTCACCACAAATGGCACTATCTAGCTTTGGGCAAAGTTTTCAGTGCCATGTGACTGTTCTTGCACTTGTCCCAGACCTTCTCCCTTTCCTGGTCTCTTCAGCGGCCATGCTAAATCTCCCCCTCCCAGGCTCTGTCCCCTCACTCTGAAGACTTCACCTCCTGTCTGCTTCCTAGAGAAAGGAGGAGACATCAGACACACCATCAGCTCCTCCTCCCCTTGTGGGCTGCCTCCTCACGGGCTCCCTAGTTCCCCAACACTCACCATTCCCTCTGTAAACCATACTGATTGGTGCCAGGACTACAGGGAGACAAGGGAGCCACTTACTTTAGGTGTACAATTTAAGTAGTCAGTATAATAATTCAGTAGTCAGTATAATACTTTGATGCAGTATTTTTTAAAAATCAAAGTTACTGCAAAAAATCCACAATGAACAAAATGTCAAAACTGTAAACCAAGACAGCCTCCAACCCTGCACTCACACAGCCCTGCCTCACCTGATTCCCCTAATCCCTGTCCTGCTGACTGAGACGTGCTGGGGGCTGAATATTGCTGACTTCTATGGACATGCCTGCATTCTTAGTATATGTATGTATACCAACCTAAAGTATCATAAAACAAGACTAACCCTTAGTGTATATAATTAAGTATCATAAAATACTAACCCTTAGTAAGAATTAGTATTGTTTTATACTTTAATTTGGTGTGTGTGTGTGTATATATATAATATATATATGTTCCTCATTCCTTTATATATTTTACACTTTTATTACTTAATATTCATATATATATATATATGAATGCCTACTTCTATTCCTATTTTTTTTTAATGCTGGACATGAAAACCTCCTCAAACGGCTGTCTGAACCATGAATAGATTGTGTTCTACATAGCCGAAAACACCAATCTAGGAGGGAATCAAACCTCTACCATAAAATCATCCTCTCTTACTTCAGTTGTTGCCAAAACAAGAACAAACCCAGAAATTCTATATAAGAAGGCAGTATAATTTGATGGAAATACTAACGGATTAGAAGAAAACTAAGAAATTTAATCATTCCGTTCTAGTTCTGATGTTTTCCTTGCTGGGGAAATAAAATATCGTAGTGAAACCTATATAGAAAAGAAGACTGAACTGATAATTTTCTTCATTTTAAAAATCAACTTAATATTTGGAATATCCCCATGAGTCATGAAAATATAATGATCCCTTTAAAAGTGACATGCTTATAAAGCAGGACTATATAAGGCTCCTCCAGTGAGTCACAGGTTTTTAAAAAAATTCCTTTATATTCTCATGCCTTTATATCTTTTACATTTAAGCTTTTATTACTTAATAAAGTCCCATGTGGGAGAGTTTTTAGTTCCTGTCCAGACATAACTAAAGGAAAGAAAGATAAAATCTTCTGTACCATCTTTATGCTGCATTTTGTTCTACATTCCAAGTTTTTTTTTCTGGCTTCTTCTTGTCATCTGTTTCCTATTAAGTATAGCTAGGACCAATCTTCAGAAGCCAAATTACCTTGTTGAGAGAGATCAGGAATAAAAAGCCCCGCACTTCCTGGAAAAGCTATAATTTGATCTGCATAGATTTCTTCTTAATAAATTAGTTACAATAATTGGTGTTAAAAAATGTAACTAGTTACTATTTGGTACTAATTGCCTAGTCTATTTGCTCAAGAAGGAAGGAGGCAATGTGAAATCTGAATTTATAACTCACATTTTAAGGTGAAACATTAGATATCTTTGCAACTGTTGTATTTCCAATATAAGACCTCTAAAAAAGAAAAAAATTTTACCTAATGGCTGTCTTCAAGTGTTTTTGTGCTGGGACTTTAGCTATATGAAACTTTATTTCAAGCCATGGGCAAAAATTAGAAGCCATTTGGAATTCTTATCCTTCTGCAGAGAATACATTTATAGAGTTAGTTCTTGATTCAGTGTTAGTCCAAAGACTTTAAATTCCACTTTAGCAATCATGGCTCTGGGACAGAGGAGAAAGCTGGGTAATAAAACCTTCAATGTGAATCCAGGTACAAGATCTCCACCTATGTAAACTAAGCTATATCTTTCTTTATAAGTTAAACATGGGTGTAGATTTGTTTGCTGGTTATGGGGGAAGTAAAGACAGGGAAATTTCAAATGAACAAATGGGTAAAGACAGACCCTAAGTCTTTATTAACGGGACTTGTGGCATGTGATTATAGATTATTCTTATATTTTAGGGATGTTATATGAAATCAATAATTCCCAGTAACCAGTTTGATTATGCAAAATTTGAAACAAATTTTAAAAAGCTGACACATAAAGGCGGTCTCAGAGAGGTCAAACACTTGCTTTTCTGAGCTTGGCCCTCTGTGCTCCTTGCAACACAATATAACTCTTGTCAGTTTCTTTCTTGCCTACTTAAGAAACAAACTTCTCCTTTTACCCAGTCTAGCAACCAAGACAGGCTCCAACTCTGCACTTACACAGCCCTGCCTCACCTGACTCCCCTAATCCCTGTCCTGCTGACTGGGACATGCTGGGGGCTGAATATTGCTGACTTCCATGGACATGCCCGCATTCTTAGTATATGTATGTATACCAACCTAAAGTATCAAAAAACAAGACTAACCCTTAGTGTATATAATTAAGTATCATAAAACAATACTAATCCTTAGTAAGAATCAGTATTGTTTTATACTTTAATTTGGTATATAACGGGTATGTCTACTGTACACCAGGCCCTGTTCCAAATGCCTTACAAATATAGTAGCTCTTTAAGCCTGACAACAACCTTTGAGGAAGAAAGGATCTCCCTCCCCATGTTGCAAAAGATATAACGGCAACAAACTCCAGACCCTGTAGCAGCTTAGAGCAGCTTGTCAGTCCCAGCCCCACCCCTGTGTTCCTCACCTGCCCTTTCTCCCTGGCATAGGCACGGGTTTTCCTGCAGTTCTCATCAGGAGGGGAGGGCAGGGGAGCAGGTGGGCAGGGTCAAGAGAAGCAACCCCAGATGGATGAGAATTTGCTTCACTGCCACAAGTTTGAAGTCACTTCCGTTTTGCTGCATTTTTGTTAGCACTGTTCTTACTTCTTTTACTAACATACTCTTTTTCAAACCTTCCATTTCAGTTTTCCCTCCTTCTTCTTCTTGGTCTCAGTAGTACGAGACAGTGGGCAGAAGTGACCTCATCAATCTGTGTCCTTTGAGTGTAGTCTTTCATCCACAAAAAAGATTCAGGGACTCCAAGGACGGAGATCCAAAGTCGCAGGAGGGGGAGAAAAAGAGGTGGGGAGGAAGGAAGGAGAGGAGGCAAAAAAGTACCAGAGTCAGGGAGGATGTTGTAAGCAAGTATTGGGTAAAATGAAAGGCAAGGAGTCAGACACAGACAGCATGGCCTGGAAAAGCTGTCATTCTCTAATGAAAAAGCTGTATCAAAACCGTTTTCATGTGTAAAGGCAGGGAAAAGCTGAAGATATATTCGAAGTCAGCTCATAAAATGACACATAAGAAGTAAACCTGATGAAGAGATGTAAACCAGTTATCCATCATAAGGTAGATGAATAAAAAACACAAGTTCACCTATCAGTAAGAGTAAGAATTATTGCCTAAAATGCATACCCATCCCTTTAATGTGACATAAAACATGCTACAAATAGCCACTACCCCCAACCCCACCCCTGCCACCCCACTAGGACTCCTCAGACACAATGACTGCTTTATTTGAGACACTACAAGAACAACGTTCACTCAAGCTAGAATTTTTCAAACATTCTTGAGATTTGTTAGGCTGGCTTTGTCCCAGAAAAACTAAGATACATTTGAAATGTTGCATTGTGTTGGGTAGCCTTCATCCACGAATCTGTTATTAGAAACCCATATGCAGTTGGCCCTGTACATTCATGGGGTCTACATCCTCAGATTCAACCAACTACAGATCAAAAACATTCTTAAAAAAACTGTATGGTTGTGTCTGTACTGAACATGCACAGACATGTTTTTCTTGTCATTATGCACTAAACGATACTGTGTAACAATTGTTTACATGGCATTTACATTGCATTAGGTATTATAAGTAATCTAGAGATTATTTAAAGTACATGGGCCAGGTGTGGTAGCTCACACTTATAATCCCAACTACTTGGGAGGCTGAGGCAGGAGGATCATTTGAGCTCAGGAGCTCAAGGCTGGGCAACAGAGTGAGACCCCATCTCTAAAAGCATAAAAAGAAAAAAATAAAGTACATGGGAATACTGCATAGGTTATATACAAATGATATACCATTTTATATAAGGGACTTGAGCATGCATGGATATGGGGGGGTGTCCTGGGACTAATTCCCCAAGGATACCGAGGGACAACAAACTATGGACCCCAAACCAGGTGCTCTGTGAATGAAGAGCTTTCCTCTGAGATGAGGGAAGCAGGGAGAAGATGGAAATTGGGGAAGGCTTTGTGGGAGAGGTGACAAATGAGCAGGAGCTAGAACAGAATTCAAATGTGGGTTTGCGGAGGAAAGAAGGAAGACACAGCTCAGAAAGAGAAGAAGTCTACAGCCATACCACCCTGAATGTGCCTGATCCTGGCTGATCTCAGAAGCTAAGCAGGGTTAGGCCTGGTTAGTACTTGGATGGGAGAAAGAAAGGCGAAGGGAAGAGTACGGCAGGGAGCATTTCAGCTGGCTTAAAATGGTGAAGTAGGCCGGGTGTGGTGGTTCACGCCTGTAATCCCAGCACTTTGGGAGGCTGAGGTGGGCATATCAGGAGGTCAGGAGATGGAGACCATCCTGGCTAACATGGTGAAACCATGTTAATTTTTGTCTCTACTAAAACACAAAATTAGCTGGGTCTGGTGGAGCATGCCTATAATCTCAGCTACTCGGGAGGCTGAGGCAGGAGAATCGCTTGAACCCAGGAGGCGGAGGTTGCGGTGAGCTGAGATGGCTCCATTGCACTCCAGCCTGGTGACAGTGAGACTCTGTCTAAAACAAAACAAAAAAAAAAGGTGAAGTGGAGGGAGCAGGGAATAAGACACTCCAAGAGACACTACGCAGGAATTTTTTTAAGCACATAAGAGAAAAAGTTGTAGCTTGAATGGGGAAATGTCAAATCACTTAGTTTGGCTAGAAGTTAGGGTAAAGGGAAAAGACGGAAAAAAGGAGATCAGAAAGGTTAGCTATGGTCGAATCATAATAAGAAAAATCAGGATTCAGAAACAGGGTGACGATATAACCCAGTGTCCACCTGTTGTCCAGTGGCAGTTCCTGTGTCCCATTCTGGACACTGTCTTTAGAAACAGCACTTGATAGAGGGTTTATAACACAGAGGTACAAAAAGTAGAAGATGGTGTAAAATAAGAGGTATGTGTAACATGTTTCTGTCTTGGTGGATCAACGTTTAGTCTAAGTTAACTACCATTTATTAAGTGCCTGCCCTATTCTAGGCATTACAGCGGGCAGCCCTGAAAGTAGGTTAATACCCATATTTAACTAATTCGACAAATACTAACTTATCACATACTGTGTAGCAGGCCATGGACAGGATGCTAAAAAGACTTCAGAGATGTTTCAGGTGTAGATCTTCTATCAAAGGGTCAGTAAATATTCCAGTGCAAGCTGGAATCTGGACCTGATGGAGGTGAAAGAGAGTAAAAAAGCCCAGAGTGTTTAAATGCAAACAAAAGTAGATGTATACTGTGCCTCTCCATTTGCTGGTCACATGAGCTCGACTTGTGTCTAAACCATGTACCAGACAGTGTTTTCTGAGGATCATTTGAGATAACTTATTGACAATATCAGTCCAGATTAGATGTTCCATCTGTGCAAATTTCCTTTCTCTAGAATCTGTTTGTGTAGCTTTACCAGGGTTAGTTCATGGATAGCTGATTTTTTTTTTCAGGTTTTTTTCTTTTTAGAATACTAAGCTATACTCATAATATGCTTCTTATCAAAAAACATTAATTAGGTAGGAGTTTTTAAAAATACCGATCTGATGGCTAAGGGCCATTTAACACATCGCAAATACTGTTGAAGCAGAAGTATCGCCCCTAATTGACTGAATATGGTCCTTCTCATGTTCCCCATTATTCCATTAATGGAATACTGGTCTTCCATTATTCTTGACAGAAAATAACATGGTTCCCACAAGCACTTAAAATACATTTCAATTAGGATGACACACGTATAAGATTATACAGTCCTCTAAAGTAGGAGAAGGAAACCTGAGGTGAGTCCATCCTTGAACTTATTTTGCTTAGAGCACTATGAAAAAAGTTATAGAAAGTTATAGGAAAGGAGCAAAAGAGTCAAATCTGAAATATTAGGTGGATCTTACTTAGGCTGTGGAACAGTATTTTGAACTTGAACTTTTGGGCTTTGTTGCCTACACACTTGGTAGAACATTCTCTTTTGTGGAGAACTGGCTTCTAGCGTTAAAACCTTCTATGGAAGAGAAATCTGAATAAGTTACATATCAAAGCCAGCATCTGAATTTGTAGAATTAAAATGTTTTTTTAAAATATCACTTTTTTATTCAAATCTTGTCTCTCACCTGATCAAGTTTCTTATCCTTTAAATATAAAGATTCTTACTTCTTACATCCCCTATATATATGTAAACTAATACATAATAGTTAGATATTGCATACTGTAAGGAAAGTATTTAATTCTAGATTTACACTGTTCCGGCTACATCTTTGCTCACAGAGATTCCATATCAAAGGGCAGAGCTCTTGTAATAATTTACTGTGCCTCAGTTTCTGGAACACGGACATAATGAATTCCTCTCCTTACAAGGTTATTCTAACAATGAATTAAAATAATGGCTATGGAAATATTTCAGAAAAGGCATAATGTATTATAAAAATGCAAAGCTGAGACCTATTTACTTCAGCATATATAAAATCCCCCCAAATAGGGTACATTTTGTTATTCTGAGAAGCGACCATTTCCTTCTGAATTTCTCCCCGTTTCTTCCTGACACCTGTGTTCTGAAATGCAGATTCTAGTGCAATTGGGCCTCAAAAAGAACTTGACCCTTTACAATGTGAAAGTCACCAAGTGCAATGATTCTAGCCAAAGTGACCCATTTTAAAAGATGACCCATTTCAAAACCCATGAGTTATTATTCAAGCTGTTCTATTTTTGAGAATTAGAAAGGTTTTTTTGTTTGTTTTTTACAATCTCACCATTTGAATGTCTTTTATTAAAAGAGAAAACTGATCACCACTTTAATGAAATACAATATTTCATTTTCTACTTGATGGGGCCTGTACTTTATTTTGAAAATTCTTCTGCACCTTCTGAGTTTTCTCTGGGCAGAGCAGTTATAAGCATCTCTACCTCCTACTCATCCTCATCTCCCACTTTCTCAGGAACAGCTGCTCTGAACTTTGGCTTGGGCCTTTCCTGTGATAACACTGGTTCTACGTTAAGGTGCCACAGGGAGCCTTGCAGGGCCGGGAAGGGTCAGCCTGAGTCAGCCTCCTCCTCAGAGAGTGCTCAGTCAATGCTCAGAGCGTGTGCAGGAGGAGAAGGAAGAGTGAGAAGGACAAGCAGGTTAAGTACTGAATGGAAAACATTTCGGGTATTGCATTTAGCTTGCTTTAAAAGCAAAGAGTTGGCCCCAGAAAGCAGCTTTCACCTCCTCACTTGTGACCAGATAGAAAATCTACCATAAATTTCTGAGAAAGTTATAACATCAGCTACTGATCACTAATCACCCTTTCAGAAAGTTCAGGTTGGGATCATTTCAGTGCCACAACTTAATACAACTACCTTCAATCATCCTTTTCTGGGTCAACTTCAGCTTTTCACATTCCTCTCCCATCCCCCACAGGGACCAGGCAAGGTTTCCCAAAATAAAGGCACAGAGGAACAAATCCAATTCTGATGGATGTACTTTCATCAGATAGTTACCATAAATATGAGCCTCAGGCCACCACCAGCCACTGTGCGATTACCACATCAGTGTCCCTTTAACAAGATCCATAACCTAAGAAAACCCACACTGGCCAAGAATGTACAGGGTGTAGTCAAGAGTCGAGTTGAAAACTGTTACTTTTACCTATATGGTATCCAATTGCCTCTGTCACATCAGGATTCAAAATGAAATTAGGCAGAGTCAAAGGAAACAGCGGCCACGACCTCCCCGCCAGGAAGATCTGCGGCTTCAGTCTCCCCGCCTGCCCACTTCCCTGTCCCCATTTCCCCCTGCCAGTAACTCGCCGAAACCGTTCCCAGGCTGGCGGTTTCCTCTTTCCAGCCCGACGCGGGCTGTCGACTCGAATTCAGCCCTCCAGCCGGAGGCGGGTGGCCGCAAGTATGGGGCCCCCGGCCGGCAACTGAATGGCGCGGCGTTCGCCTCTGCGGCTCCGCGCCCGGGCCGGTCCGGCCACCGAGGAGCCGGAGCTCCCTCAGGAGTGGGACCGCGCCGGCCGGGAAGCCACCCCAACCGGAGGTGCCCCGGCCCCCGAGCCTACCTGCCCGCACCTGGGCGGCGGCCGGGCCTGGGTCCCAGCCGCTGCCAACCCGCGCGGGCAGGCCGGAGGGAAACAAAGACGCTCCGGGGAGGGGGCGAGCCTCCTTCCCGCCGCGCTTTCGGAGGGCCGGATCCGGGGCCCGCGGCAGGAGAGGCCTCTCCCGAATTTCCCGGGCTTTCCCGGCCGCTGGCGGTGCCGTCGGGCAGGGCGGCGGGCCCGACCCGTGTCCACGCCAGCCGCCGCGCCTCCGGCCCGAGCGCGCGTTCCCACCTGAAGCCTGGCGCCACCCGCTGGGAGGGCCAGCGTGTCCTCACATCCCTAGTCACTCTTCCCCCCTCGGAGACTCCGCTGCGGTCCGGAGTGGGGCAGACTCGGAGCCTCCCGCGCCGGAGACCGCGAACCGCTCGGCCGGGAGGCGCGCCGGGGGAGGGGGGGGGCGGGGGCGGGGCGGAGGGGCGGCCGCAGGCCCAGTGCCGGGAGCCCGCCCGCGCGGGAGACCCAGGGAGCCCAGCTCCGGGCCGCGGCACGGAGAACGAACCATCCGGGGCCTGGAGACGTATCCCGCTGAGCAGCCAGAACTTTCCCCATTTAGCGATCCGGAAGAGAAGTCAACATTGCCACCCAGAGAAGCCTCGACCCGCGGAAAGATGCGGCCGCGGCACAGCAGTGTTTTCACCACATAACTGACCACAGACTTATTCCGCGCGGAACCACCGCCCAGGGCGCTCCGCCAAGAGGCGGACTGTGTTGGCCTCGCGGGTCCTGAGCCCAGGGCACGCCGCGGTTCCTCCCACACGGCACACTGGTTCTGTCGCGCAGCGGATTAGGATGGTCTTTTCCTTTCCGAGCGGGAGCTCTAAGGCAGGCTCTCAAGCGGGTCTTGTTAAAAGGTTTCTGGTCACACCACTTATGCCTGGAGCTCTGGGGGCCTCAGTAACAAAGGAAGGAAACTTAACAGCAAACTAGGGCTGCACTGCCGCGAACCGTTTCTAAAATACGAGAGGAGGGGGAAACCCCGCCCCAGCCCAGCTTCCCAGTAACTTTACCTCCAAGTCCAGTTTCATTTCAAGGGCAGTTTAGAGCGAAACTCACCAAGTCCAAGCCCAACTCTTTAAATGTCCAAATCGGAGGTCGGCTTTCCTTCCCGCATCGGAGCGAAAGTCGCTGGTCTCAAGAACAAAACTTGCGGGCTTTAAATCTTGGGCGAAGACTGGACGGGCAGCGCTGGACTGGGCTCGCTTCCCCGGCGGGATGCGGGCGGAATGGGGGCGGGCCCGGGCGGGGGCGCTAGGCTCCTAGCCGCGCGCCCCGCACCTCTCGGCGTCACGGCCGGATCCTGGCCCAGCCCGCCAGACCGCCACCCTGCCGGCGCGTAGGTGAAGGTAATGGGCCCGGCCCCAGTTTGTACTTGTCTGTAGATGAGAATTCCAGGAAGTGTTTCCCTGCCGCTCTTCAGTTAATTGCGATCACTTACTCAAATGGCCAACTGGAAGCCAGAGTGCACATGAATGTCCTCTTTGAACTATTTTCCTCCTTCAGAATACTTCTTGCAGGTAACCAGACAATATGGAGAGATGCGGGCTTCTGCTCAGGGAGAGAGATTATAAATGAATCCTGTATGCGCTTGGTTTCTTGTTTCCTGCATGTTGTTAGACCTCTCTCTAAAGCCACAAGACATTTAACGGAGATAATATTTTGAGTGATTCTGTTATTGTACCTATTTCAGAACATGATAGAAAAGCAAAAGATTAATCCAAATACTTAAGTAAAATAAAAGCTTTGAGTTTGTCATAAGAGGAAGAAGACAGGTAATGAGTTAAATATATGACTGTTGAATCAGGGTTTAAAACAGTGGGGCCAGCAGGCACGGTGGCTCACACTTGTAATCCCAGCACTTTGGGAGGCTGAGCCGCAGGAGGATTGCTTGATCCCAGGAGTTAGAGACCAGCCTGGCCAACACAGCAAGACCCCGTCTCTGAAACAAAACACACACACACACACACAATGAAAACTGTAAATATTGTACTTGTTCATTCAGACTAGATTTTAGAAAGTTTTAAATTGCTTTCCTTAAGCCGGTCAGCATCTTTTAAATCATGCAGTTTTTTTCATATGCTACCTACAGAGGGCATGGCTCAGCACCTCCCAGACTGTGTCACTGCATGTACATCAGACCACAGACAGAAATATTTACATATGTGATTTGCAAAGGAGTCACTGACAGTGACCCACAAATAAGCTGATTCATTGTTAATACAGCACTAATCACATACCTTCTGTAATAAAATGCTGACTGAAATCCCACATGCATTTCCCCCAGCCATCACAAGTGTATGTTGGATATCTGTGCAAATATTCAATTACAATTATATTCCTTTCAGATCATTTGGAACTAGGTCCATGTGTCAGGATACATATGTTCCACATACATGAGCACATAGAACTGTACCCACAAGAAATACAAACTGACCAAAACAGTGATAGACACACATAAAAATCACATATTCATGTCATACTAGATACAGATAAACACACCAGATAGATAAATGGTTTCAAAAGTATGTCTGGAAATTGGAGATACAATGCAAGCTTTTTGGTGGTAGTAGGGAGAGATGAGAGGGTGTGCAGGAGAGATGGGCAAGGTCAAGTAGTCCAGAATGCCCACCCTGGGTTCCACGCAAGCTCAGGTCACGCATGGGAGGGGACAGGGAAGTCCCCTTTGCTTGTTTGGGAAGATTTCCTAGAGCAGCCTGGCTTCCTGTCCCACCCGGAGAGAGGGGAAGAGAATGACAGATTTGATGGTATTGATGGTGTTATGCTCAGTTATTTTTATCAAGAGGGAGTACATGAAGATGTTGAGATGTGTTAGAAATAAACTTAGGTAATGATGATGCTGACGTGGCCATCATGAAGGAGGACCGTGTTGGCATGCTTGCCTTATCCAAGTAGCAGCTGGTAGAGTGCCTTGTGATTAGATCTATACATGACTTTGGAATGACCAAAATCTGCATGTTAGACTCAGCAGGGATAGATAAGGCACAGAAAGAGCAGAGGAGTAGCAGATTTAGGAAAGGGGATCAGAGAGTAAGGCATACATGCATCATTAGTAGTGGAGAGGGAAGACTAAACCTGAGTGCAAGAGAACCTGGGAGATGGTGGGAGCAACAGGGGCCCAAGGAAGAGGCTAGTGTTACTAAAATCATGAAAGGAGAAGCAGGTCTGATAACTGAGTGGCTTAACACAGCTGAAGTGTAGCAGCACAGTGTCAGGCTTGACGTGTTTCGTGAAATTTGTCTTTCTGGATTCTCTTAGACCAGATTTCCTCACAGGCCCTATAGGGAACCTGTCCTGTGAATTTGAACACAGCGTGGGCCATGTATTCTGAAGCAGGCCAGTGTTCATTCAAGGCCTGGGCTGTTAGAGAGACTCTGGCTAGGTCCTGACCTGGCTTCCTACACAGGAGCTGGCAAGTTACCAAACTTCTCTGTGCCCACAGTAATACCTGCCTGCAAGGGTGAGTGAGGATTAGTGCAATCATAGTGACGGGGGGAGTGCTGAGCTCAGAGTCTGGGCTATCCCAATGGGATGGATGAATGGTTGGCATCCTCGAGCCCACCACAGGCTGCAGAAAGCTAGTCTCACCTGGCAGAGGGGGGATCATGCTGTGTCCTATCATTGTGCTGTAAAGGATCTGCTGTGTTTCACACCTCTGGGAATTTCATTTCTGTTGATACAGCATCACCATTCAAACAACGCTCTATCTCCTTTGGTCCGCTTCCTCTTTCGCTGCCCACCGGCCACCTCCCACCACACGCAGCCTTCCTTGGTGTTCTTTTCTCTCCACACTTGCTCCTTGCTGATCTCACCCATTGTCTTTAATCTTGACTTACATTTCTTTTTTTTTCTTTTTTTTCTTTTTTTGAAACTAAGTCTCACTCTGTCACCCAGGCTGGAGTGCTGTGGCACGATCTCAGTTCACTGCAACCTCTGCCTCTCAGGTTCAAGTGACTCTCCTGCCTTAGCCTCCCGAGTAGCTGGGATTACAGTTGTGTGCCACCACACCTGGCTAATTTTTTATATTTTTGGTAGAGATGGGGTTTCACTATGTTGGCCAGGCTGGTCTCGAACTCCTGATTTCAAGTGATCCGCCTGCCTCAGCCTCCCAAAGTGCTGGGAGTACAAGCATGAGCCACCACTACCAGCCCACCCTGATTTATATTTCTAACCCAGATTCTCAGCTTCAAACTTAAGTGTCATTGGGTATGTCACATCAGTCTTCAGCTTAATTTGTCTAAAATGGGATGTATAAATACAGGATTGGGAAATGGTTAATGGACAGGACTTGAATGCCCCAAAAGCCAGAATCCTCCTTCTTCTCAACAGTGACCCAGCCCAGGGTGTTATGTGTCAGTAACAGTCGGCAGTATTTTGTCACTGTATAAGTTATATATCTTTTGCCTCAACTGGCTGCGGGGAGGGGAAAAAAGTTGTATGTCTATTTTCCCAACTACTTTGAAAGTCTTCAGATCTCTTGTGGGTGAACACCATGTCCTGCTCTTCTCTGAGTCCCTCAAAGAACCCCCCATCTCCTTGCCACCCCCACAACAATGCCTATCACAGAATGAATGCCTGGTAACTGCAGGTTGAATTGAATTTTTGCATAGCACTTCCACACTCATCAGTTATTCAATCTTCTGTTCCAAGAATCCCATCCGTAGTACAGTGGCCCTGTGTACTTCTCCTTTGATGCCACCAAGGCCCAAAAGCTGACCCTGGAGGCACACTAGCCCTTTCCTGCAGTTCCTGCTACTGCTTCTGTGGCCTGGCGCCCTTCAGCAACCTCCCTCAATTCCAGGGCCTCGGCAGTTTGATGAAATCGTACTAGGTACACCCAGAACTGGAAGATGAAGCGAACTGACAGCACAAGGAGGCACTCACCTGCAGGCCATTCTGAGAACCCAGTTTCTTCCATTTTCTTCTCCTTTGCTTGAAGGAGGGGTCTCCTGGGACTGATCAGCTCCTTCACACCAACACATAAGGAAATCTCTTATGTGCCATCTAACACTCAGTGGGACCTCTCAGACACAGGGATGGGGATAGTCTTGGAGGGTCAGGCCCTCCTGGCTGGGACCCTCCCTGGTCCAGTAGAGCTGTGGTGTCAACCCTCCGACAGCCCCTGTGAAAATGGCCTGATACCAGTCCCTGGCAGTGAGTCTGTCAGCATTTCTTCTCCTTTTCCCACCAGCAGGTCAGACACACACTCCACACTCCCCGGAGCATACAGGGTTCTGTGCAGGTTCCAGAGGGCTGGCTCTAACTCAGCTCTTTCTCTCCTACTCAGGAGGGCACATGCAAATTGAGTGAGGGAGTGACATTTTTGTAGGAACAATCTTGAGTGCTGATTAACACATATTTTAAAAGACAGTTGGCACTTAGTCTAGTCACAGCTATCTAAACTGAGCAAAACAATTTGCATCCTGTGATGGGGTAGTAGAGGGGGAAGGAAGACAATTACAGCCCCTAGAAATCGTTATTGACAACAAGACGGGGGGCTACATGGCTGGCCCAGAGGCAATCATTTGTGTTGGGAATTTTGCATTTAGGTTTGGTTGTACTAATATTTAAGGAACAACTAAAATGTGATTTTCTTTTTTAAAAAATATACATTTTTTTCTGAGACAGGGTCTCGCTCTGTTGCTCAGGCTGGAATGCAATGGCCGATCACGGCTCACTACAGGCTTGACCTTCTAGGCTCAAGCAATCTTCCTGCCTCAGCCTCCTGAGTAATGGGGACTACAGGTGCACATCATCACACCCAGCTAATTTTTTTATTTTTAGTAGAAATGGAATTGCTCACTATGTTGCCCGGGCTGGTCTTGAATTCCTGGGCTCAAGCGATCCACCCGCCTCTGCCTGCCAAAGTGTTAGGATTACAGGTGTGAGCCACTGCACCAGGTCTAAAATGTAATTTTCCATTTCCCATTTTTAAATACTTAGTAATTACTAAGTGCTAATTTCCTGCTTTACAGAGAGTACGTGGTTCAAATCCCACTCAACCAATTTCCAAAAGGCAGTTAAAAGTCTTCCTAGGGTTTACATTGAGTACTCTTTAATATAAGTAGACTATTAGATAAAACTTGCTATGCTGGGATTTTCCTTATAGCAGTACTTCTAAAAAGACAATTCTAAAGTCCATGATAAATTCATGTGATCTGAAACCATATACATTTCATGAATCAGTCTTGGTGGTCTGATGGTCCAAAGTTGTAAAGCCCAATATTAATACCTAATTGGCTCTGCAGATTTAGGGCTAAGGAATCCTAGGAAAGATTTCTAGGATTCCTCTGAGAGGAATTCCTCTGAGAGAGATGTTGGCATCATACTTAATAAATAAGTAAACCCTCTTGGGAAAAACAGGGATCTATTAGAATAATAGAATATCTGCTGCTAGATAAAGACGCAAATAGATCTGCATCTTTTTGCACAGGGGCAAAAGAGGCACAGGGGAGGGAAAAGGGGCACAGGGCAGGGAAAGTAGTATGTGTCTTCTCAACATTTTCGGCTCTTTGACTGTTTCATAGGCATCCTTTTATCTTTGGAAATTTCCTTTTTGCAATAGATTTCCTTTTGTTTTCATGAGGTAGAAGCTCTGGGTACGGTTGACCCTCAGTATCCAGGGGGAATTGGTTCCAGGACCCTTGTAAATAACAAAGTCCACAGATGCCCAAGTCTCTTATGTAAAATGGTGTAGTATTCGCATATAACCTATGCACACTCTCCCATATACTTTAAATAATCTCTGGATTACTTATAATACCTAATACAATATAAATACTATGTAAATAATTGTTATACTGTATTGCTTTTAAAATTGGCATTATTTTAATTGTTATAGTGTTATTATTTATTTATTAATATTTTCAATATGAGGGTTGTTTAACCCACAGATGTGGAACCTATAGAGACGGAGGACTGACTATAATTGTTTCACAATTTCTTTTCTTTACTGAAGATTACTGAGTTACTTGGATACTCCTGTTGGGATTACTACCAGTAGTACTCTTTCTTGGGAATTGAAGTAATGAGGTTTTCCTATCAGCTATATTCTAGGAATCTCCTTGGTGTGCCAGACATCTCTCACACCATGTCTTGATATATTTGATTGCAGATGCGCTTCTGAACCAGCGTGTTGAGATTTCAGCCACATTCCTCAAATCCCAGGCATACATGGATAATGGTCTGAGCCAGCCCTTTTTCTGTAACCTGCTTCTCTGTGTCCTTGCTGTACAGGCCCTGTCTCTCAAGGAGAAGAGTCAGTAAAGTGGGCACTGTTTCAATGGACTGACATTCATGCTCGACACATCAGTTCCCCTGTCACTGTTAGATAAAACTTGCAGGCAGTTTGACCGCAACCAAGTCAGTGCTCAGAGCCCTGATTTGCTCTTCTGTGAAATGAAAATAACAATTAGTACCTACTCTTGTCCACAGAATTGGTGTGCATCCTATAAATCTATCAACCATCCATTCAATTAACACTTATTGAGAATTCACTTGCTTGCAAGGCACTGGGGCCAAGGATGAATAAGATAGGGCATCTGCCCTAGAGGAGTTCTTGTTAGGGATTTAATGGATCAAGTAAGATAATGAACACATTAAAAACAAAAAACGAAAACAACCTTATTTCGTGCCCATTGGGTTAGCTATTATGTTTTTTTCTTTTTTCAAAAAAAAGAATGATAATCTAAATGTTGACTAGAATGTGGAGAAATTAGAACCTTTGTGCACTGTTGGAAATATAAAAGGTGCGGCTGCTGTGGAGGGTGATATGGCAATTCCTCAAAAAAGTTAAAAATAGAATGATCCTATGATCCAGCAATCCCACTTCTAGGTATATGCCCAAAATTGAAAGCAAAGACTCAAACAGGTACTTGCACATCAAGGTTCATAGCAGCATTATTCACAATAGCCAAAAGGTGAAAGGAACCCAGGTATTTGTCAACAGAAGAATGGATAAGCAAAATGTAATTGATGCATACAATGGAAGATATTCAGCCTTAAAAACTAACCAGATTTTGATAAATGCTACAACATGGATGAACCTTGAAAGCATTATGCTACGTGAAATAAGTCAGACACCAAAGGATGAATATTGTGTGATTCCACTTATATGAGACACCTAGAATAGGAAAATTCATACAGAAAGTAGAATAGAGGTTCCCAGGAGCTGTGGGGAGATGGAGAATGAGGTCATGTTTAATAGGTACAGAGATTCAGTTTGGGATGCTGAAAAAGTCTGGAAATGGGTAGCGGTGATGGTTATATAACATTGTGAATGTACTTAACATAACTATACACTTAAAAAAAGGTTTAAATAGTAAATTTTATGCATATCTTACCACAATTTAAAAAACTTTATAATACCTAAAATGCTATACAAATGCAAGCATTGTTAAGTTGAATTAAGATTAATGGGACTGTTTATGATCAATCTCTTAAAGTGCTATATGCATAAAATTACATTATCATTATTTATTGTGTGATATTGAAGAACATCTATTCAGATAAACTTTAATAATAATTTATATCCCATCTTCTTCCAAAAAGAATTTGAGGTAGTTTACTCTAAAATCATCAGGGTAATGAGACCAAATCCCATTAATATAAGACAAAATGTAGAAACTGAGATGCAAAGCAGAGAAGAAGGAAGAGAAGGCAGATCACCTGAGCAAAACTCAACTGTTATCCTCCTAGGAACCAGGGAAGTGTTCATATTAATCAGACCTTTTGTTCTTAAAATGTCATTAGTTTCAATATGATCCTTGTATGGGTCTATAAGTGCTTTGTGTTGTTACCATTAACAGTTCTGGGAATTTATTTTGTAATTAGGAAACACCTAATCAAAACAGAAGAAGGATGTAAAACTTAAGAACATGTTTTCCTGAGACCAAGCCCTCAGGACTGTATTCTGTGTTTAATAAACAGGTTCCTGGAAGGGTATCTGCCCTGCTTGCCATGGCCCCATCAATCTCCTATACCTCCCCTGGCCTGCAATCGTCCACACTCGTGGCCTGGCATGACAACCATCTCCTCAGCCAGCTCCCCCAGCCTCCCCCTACTAGCCCCCATCCAAACTCTGCTCTGGCAGCCTGGATCCTGTAAGGCCCTGTGTGTGGCCATGACTCCAGCCCCTGCTGGAGTTTACTCCTCCTGGAACTCCTGTCTTCCTGGGCAAGCCCTGTACCTCTTGTAGAGGATAGGTCAGACTTCATCTTCTCCAACCCAATCCATTCCCCTTCTCCTTTCTGTTCCTATGTAGCACTCCAGTTACACATTAACTATTAGTTAATCAGGGTTGCAAATGAATTGAAAGTCTTGTGACCTTTGTTTCATTTCTTGGGAAAAGTGAAAAGCAGGGACCATTAGACAAAAGATCACATCAAACAGTCTATTAGAAGTGATAACACATTTGTAGAATGACGTAATGAGGGCCAAGAGGGGAAGTCAAGTTTATCTAATCCAGCCCTTTAACATAAAAAGAAACAGACTCTGAGAAAGGAAGTGACTTACCCTGTATCCTAGAGGTAGAAATAGAATTGGAAGCCTAGTTTCTTGAAACCCTGTGTTTTTATAACACCATGCTAATTTCATTCTAATTTGTGTTTTATTTAATAATCAGCAAACGGTTCTTTAGATGCACCCCAAACATAGGCCAAGAGGAACTAGGTAAAGTAGCAGAAACAGTACTTGCTTTGCAAAAGCCATAGACCTTGGGCAAGTTGTTTCAGAGCCCTGGGCCTCTATTTGAACTGTTTCCTGATTATTAAATAAAACACAAATTAGAATTAAATTAGCATGGTGTTATAAAAACACTGGGTTTCAAGAAACTGGGGTTCCAATTCTATTTCTACTTCTGTTTTTACATCTGTAAAATGAAGAGATGACCTGGATCATTTTTAAGTTTATATCTGCTTGTAGCATTTTATGAACCTACTAGACGATTGGCTTAACCCCACTGCATTAGTTAGGGTTCTCTAAAGGTATAGAACTAATAGGATAGATGAATATGTGAAGGGGAGTTTATTAGGAAAATTGACTCGCAATCACAAGATGCCAAGTCCCACAATAAGCATCTGCAAGCTGAGGAGCCAGGAAGCCAGTCTGAGTCTCAAAACCTCAAAAATAGGGAAGCTGATAGTGCAGCCTGCAGTCTGTGGCCAAATGCCAGAGAGCTCCTGGCAAATCACTGGTGTAAGTCCAAGAGTCCAAAAGCTGAATAACTTGGAGTCTGATGTTCCAGGGCAGGAAGCATCCAGCACTGGAGAAAGATCTAGTCCTTCCACCTTCCTCTGCCTGCATTTATTTATTTATTTTATCAGATTTTGGTACTGGGAATGGTTCTAGAGGAACAGAGTTTTAAGGCTGGATTTCTTTAGTTGGTTTTTGGGGTTTCTGGAGTTGGTTGCTTAATATGATTAGACCCCAAAATGCTAAGGACTCTACTTCTAATTGTGTGGAGAACACTGATAGTCCTTGGCACAAACTGTTTAAAGAGTTATGCAACAGAAATGCATTCAATACTCCTGATTCACCACTCATGAGAGGCAAGGAGTTTAATGACTCTATACATAATACCTTTGACCATACGTAGAGGACCAAGGAATATAATGAAGTTGGTTGGTTGCTCCTAAGTTCACTGGACAAAGTGATGGAAGAAAATGACGAACTTAGGGATTCTGACTCTTGGCTCCAGAAGCATACACTAAGCCTCAAACCTTCTAAGATTATCTGGAGTGAGAGTCTTGTCTCTTGTAGAGGAAGAGTTGAAATTGTGGAAAATCATATCTTATCAAGCTCTTATCATGGGAGTGGCTGACCTGCAATGAAAGGTGCATGCACAGCCTTGCCAGGTACCTACTGTTAAAATGAGGGCATTGATTGGAAAAGAATGGGACCCTGCAACTTAGAATGGGGATGTGTGGGAGGATCCTGATGAAGATAGGGACACAGAGACAAACCATATCATTTCACCCCTGGCCCCTCCCAAATCTCATGTCCTCACATTTAAAAACAAATCATGCCTTCCCAACAGTCCCCTGAAGTCTTAACTCATTTCAGCATTAACTCAAAAGTCCACAGTTCAAAGTCTCCTCTGAAACAAGGCAAGTCCCTTCCACCTATGAGCCTGTAAAATCAAAAGCAAGTTAGCTATTTCACAGATAGAATGGGGGTATAGACATTGGGTAAATATACATGCTCCAAATGGGAAAAATTGTCCAAAACAAAGGGGCAATCAGCCTCATGCAAGTCTGAAATCCAATAAAGCAGTCATTAAAGCTTGAAATGATCTCCTTTGACTCCATGTCTCATATCCAGGGTATGCTGATTCAAGAGGTGGGTTCCCACTACAACCTTGGGCAACTCTGCCCCTGTGGCTTTACAGGGTACAGCCCCCCTTGTGGTTGCTTTCATGGGCTGGTGTTGAGTGTCTGCAGCTTTTCCAAGCACATGGTGCAAGCTGTTAGTGGATCAACCATTCTGGAGTCTGGAGGATGGTGTCCTTCTTCTCGCAGCTCCACCAGGCAGTGCTCCAGTGGGCACTCTGTGTGGTGACTCTAACCCCACATTTCCCTTCTATACTCCCCTAGCAGAGATTCTCCATGAGGGCCCCAAACTTCTGCCTGGACATCCAGGCATTTCTATACATCCACCTCAGTTGACTTCTGTGAACCCACAGGCCCAACACTACGTGTAAGCCACCAAGACTTGGGGCTTGCACCTCTGAACCAATGGCCTGAGCTGTACCTTGGCCCCTTTCAACCATGACTGGAGTGACTGGGATGTAGGGCACCAAGTTCCTAGACTGCACAGAGCAGGGGTCCCTGGGCCAGGCCCACAAAACCACTTTTTCCTCCTAGGCCTGATTCTGTGATGGGAGGGGCCACCACAAAGGTCTCTGACATGCCCTGAAGACATTTTCCCCACTGTCTTGGTGATTAATATTTGGCTTCTCATTACTTATGCAAATTTCTGCAGCAGGCTTGAATTTCTTCTCAGAAAATGGGTTTTTCTTTTCTATTGCATCATCAGGCTGCCAATTTTCTGAACTTTTATGCTCTTCTTCCCGTTTGAACATAAGTTCCAATTCCAAACCATATCTTTGTGAATACATAAAACTGAATGCTTTTAACAGCACTCAAGTCACCTCTTGAATGCTTTGCTGCTTAGACATTTCTCCTGCCAGATGCCCTGAATCATCTCTCTCAAGTTCAAATTTCCACAAATCTCTAGGGCAGGGGCAAAATGCTGCCAGGCTCTTTGCTAAAACATAGCAAGAGTCTCCTTTGCTCCAGTTCCCAACAAGTTCCTCATCTCTATCTGAGACCACCTCAGCCTGGACTTTATTGCCCATATCACTATCAGCATTTTGGTCAAAGTCATTCAACAAGTCTCTAGGAAGTTCCAAATTTTCCCACATCTTCCTGTCTTTTGAGCCCTCCAAACTGTTTCAACCTCTGCCTGTTACCCAGTTCCAAAGTTGCTTCCACATTTTCAGATACTGCAGCATCCCACTCTGCCAGTTCCAATTTACTGTATTAGTCCATTCTCCTGCTCCTAATAAAGACATACCTGAGACTGGGTAATTTATAAAGGAAAGAGGTTTAATGGACTCACAGTTCCACATGGCTGGAGAGGCCTCACAATCATGGTGGAAGGCAAAGGAGGAGCAAAAGCATGTCTTACACGGTGGCAGGCAAGAGAGCATGTGCAAGGGAACCGCCCTTTATAAAATCATCAGATCTCCTGAGAACTATTCACTATCATGAGAACAGCACAGGAAAAACCTGCCCCCACGATTGAATTACTTTCCACTGCGTCCCTCCCATGATATGTGGAGATTATTACAATTCAAGGTGAGATTTGGGTGGGGACACAGAGCCAAACCATATCACCCACCAAAGAATTTGCCAGTACACAGAACAGCATACACTTTCACCTCCTCTCGTCCTCCACACTGTTCCCCTTAGTCTGGGACAAATATCCTTCTTCTATTCCCTCTTACTTTTAAAAAAATTTTATTTTAAAAAAC